>NC_141874.1:617782670-618085701 GCF_056163025.1 Triticum urartu | reverse complement strand
TTTGCCTCATCCATAGTAATTGAGTGGCACAACCGGCGGTTGCAATGTATTCAGCTTCTGCGGTGGAGAGGGCAACACAATTTTGTTTCTTCGAGGACCAACTTACCAAGGAGCGTCAACTGACATGCGTCGGAGGTGGACTTATGATCCACTTTGTCGCGACCCCAATCCGCATCTGTGTACCCAATGAGATCAAACTTAGCATTCTTGGGGTACCATAGACCCAACTTTGGGGTGTGAACAAGGTATCTAAGAATGTGCTTAACCGCCTTATGATGACTTTCCCTAGTGGAAGCTTGAAATCTAGCATACATGCATACACTAAACATGATGTCTGGTCTAGATGCACAAAGATAAAGCAATGAACCAATCATAGAGCGGTATTTAGATGGGTCGAAAGGGATACCGTTTGTGTCTTCAGTGAGTACAATTTTGGTTGGCATGGGTGTCTTACATGGACTAGCATCAGACATGCCAAATTTCTCTAGGATATCCTTGAGGTATTTTTCTTGAGACAAGAAAATTCCTTCTTGAAATTATTGAATTTGAAATCCAAGGAAGAACTTCAAATCCGCATTGAGTGACATCTCAAAATTCTTGGTCATGGAAGCCGCAAACTTCTTGCACAAATGAATGTTAGGAGAACCAAAAATGATATCATCTACATAGATTCGACATAAGATCAAATCACCCTTGTCCCTCTTAGTAAAAAGAGTGGGATCGATCACCCCTCCCACAAAACCATCATCGAGTAAAAGCTTCTTAAGATGATCATACCAAGCACGAGGTGCTTGTTTGAGGCCATGCAAAGCCTTATGAAGTTTATACACATAGTCTTTGTGATCGGGGTCAACGAACCCAGGTGGTTGTGATACATATACTTCTTCTTGTAGAGGATCGTTAAGGAAAGCACTCTTCACATCCATTTGATGTAATGTAAAACCATAGAAAGCAGCATAAGCAAGTAAGATACGAATGGATTCAAGATGGGAAACGGGGGCAAAGGTCTCACCAAAGTCCAAACCTTCAACTTGTGAGTACCCTTGTGCCACTAACCTTGCCTTGTTACGGATGATGTCACCATTCTCATCTTGCTTGTTCTTGAAAATCCATTTTGTTCCAATGACGTTGTGCTCGGTAGTTGGCCTCTTGATTAAGGACCACACTTGGTTGCGTTCAAAACTGTTTAACCCTTCTTGCATAGCAACGAGCCAGTCGTTGTCCATCAATGCATCTTGTACCTTGAGAGGCTCAACACTAGACACAAACGAGAAGTGAGCACAAAAGTTTGTCAAATGTTTACGAGTGACTCTACCTTACAATATGTCGGTGAGAATTTTGTCAACATCAACACGACCGGCCACTCGAGGCATGATGGAGGTAAGAGTTTCACGAGGTTCAACTTCATGTCCATCATCCACGTCCTCAACATATGGATCATTAATGTGTGGTGGAAGATCTTCTTCTTCATTTTGCATTTGTTGAGGTTCATCGTCAATGATTGCACTTTCTAGTTCTTGCCCTTGAGGATGATCTTGTTCTTGATGATTATTATGAAGAGGAACTTGATAATCATCTTGTACTTGCTCTACGGGCATTGGTTGAGCAATAGGAGCTTGTGGTGGTATGGGTGTTGAAGTAGTTTGATGATGCATGAAGCTTCCATCTTCTTCTTCATCGTCATGAGGTTCTTGTTCCATTGGAAGAAGTGCACCAACACCCATGGTCAAGATATCTTGAGAAGAATCTTCTTTAGCTACATCACTTAGATCAACTTGCTCCCCGTGGGAGCCATTAAATTCATCAAACACCACGTCACAAGTTTCTACAACACATCCATTTGATTTGTTGTAGACTCTATAGGCGTGAGAGTTTGACCCATAGCCAACAAATATGCCCTCAATGGTTTTGGATTGAAATTTTCCTAACCGTTCTCTTTTGTTGAGGATGAAACATTTCCACCCAAATACACGAAAGTACTTGACATCCGGCTTGTTCCCAGTTAGGAGTTCATATGGAGTCTTTTCCAATATAGTGCGGAGGAAGAGCCGGTTTGATGCACGGCATGCGGTGTTGACAGCCTCGGACCAAAAACTATGTGGCGACTTGTATTCATCCAACATGGACCTTGACATCTCCACAATTGTGCAGTTCTTCCTTTCTGCTACACCATTTTGTTGGGAGTGTATGGAGCTGAATATTGATGTTCAATCCCTTCATCACTAAGAAAATCTTCCAAGGTGTAGTTCTTGAACTCAGACCCATTATCACTTCTTATTGCCAAGATTTCTTTGTCAAACTTGCGTTGTGCTTGCTTGGCAAAATCAATGAAGGTGATATTCGTCTCGTCTTTGGACTTGAGGAAGAAGACCCATGTATATCTTGAGTAATCATCAACAATGACAAGCCCATACTTTTTCCCACCAAGACTATCCCATGAAGGAGGCCCAAAAAGATCCACATGAAGGAGCTCCAAAGGCCTTGAAGTAGACACAATATTCTTGGGTGGGTGCTTTGATTGATGTTGCTTCCCGGCTATGCATGCACTACACACACGATCTTCCTCAAAAGAGACATTGGTTAGTCCAAGGATGTGACTACCCTTTAAGAGATCCTGAAGATTTCTCATGCCGACATGGGCTAGCCGGCGATGCCATAGCCACCCCATGTCGGCCTTGGCCATTATAGAAGTTGCATGGAATGTGCTCTCTTTCGAGAAATCAACTGTGTAAAGGTTTGTGACGCCCCGAGACCGACGCGCCAGGTGTCTTCCAGTTATTCGCTGTCATTGCCGTGTCTTTCGCTTGCATGTTGCATTTTGCCATGTCATCATGTGCATTGCGTCATCATGTTTTCAAAACTTGCATCCGTCCCGGTCTCCTCGTTCCTTCTGTTGTCCGTTCTGAGCCCAGACACACTCGCACGTGCCCGTGGCATGTCCGAAATATTATTTTATAAGTGGCCAGAAAATGTTCTCGGAATGGGTTGAAAATTGGCGTGCGGTGTTGTTTTGTTGCCAGTAGGCCACCTGCCAAGTTTCATCGCATTCGGAGTCCGTTTGACGCCCCAACGGATAACTATAGCGACAATATAGTCGGTCAAATCATTGGATGTTTTCGGTCTCCGAAAACCCATGCCGGGTCGCTTTCTATTCTCTCCTCTCAGTACAAGCCCTTCTTCACAACCCACCTGTAGCCCACCTAGTCCCCCCTCTATCCGGAGCCACACGATCGCGATCGTATGGTCCGAAAATTCCTCCTAACCCCCTAACCCTAGCGTCTGTCAATATATAGCCCCTACCCCTGCCAAAAATGGCCTAAACCTCCTTCCCCCGCAGCCACCGTTGTCTCCTACCTCGTTTTCAGGGCCCAGCCAGCACCCCGCTGCCACTTGTCGCCGCCAGAGCCACCCATCGCCGCCGCCACGTCAGTCGCGCCGCCCCTGCGCCCACTCCCCATCACCACGCGTCCTCCCCTGCGCCCCACTTCGCCGCGGCCCTCAAAGCCCATGGGAGGCCCGCCCCAGGTCGGATCTGGGCCCGACCCCGCTGACCGCGCCCGCTCCCGCTCGAGCCTCGTGCCGCTCGACCCCGCCGCCTCGCGCCTTCCCTCCTTCACGGGCGGCAAGCAATGCCACCTCCGTGTCCGACGAGTCGCTGAACCACCAGGTCCCCGCCGTCGCCGCATGCCTTCCCTTCCCCATCTCTCTCGCTCTCACCCAAACCCTCTCTCCCCTCTGCAGATCTCCGCCGCCTCGGGTCGCTGTCGCAGCTGCCGGAGCTCGCCGGAGTCATGGACGTCGTCGGATCCGGCCTCCGTTTGCTGCGCCGCCGACGGATCTGAGGTGTCCCGTCCCACATCCGTCCGTTTTCAATGCCTCCTCACCATTTCGGTCACCGGGAAGCCTTGCGCTGCCTCGTCCCAACGTCGCCGGCGGCCAGGTACGGCGCCGCTGCATCCTCTGCTTCGGGCCGGAGACCGGTGCCCGTTGACCCATCATCCCACGCGTGGCTAGCCTCCTGGGCCACAAGTGTGCATCAGGCCTAGCCACCCCTCTGTTGCGGCCCAGTCCAGCTCCGGCTCTCCCCTCGGCGCAGCTCCACTTTCGGCCTGATGGGCCGCAAGGTGAGCAGCCCCGCTCCCTCTCCTGTGCAATGTCGGGCCAGGCAGATATGGCCCAATGCGTGTTTTTTCCTCTGTTGCGAATTTAGTATTTTTTTCAGAGAGCGCCTGTTTTGCACAAAAGTCCCTAGAGTTCATGCATATAATAACTCTACAACCATGCATCGGAATTAACCAAACCTTATATGAAAAATGCTTAGAATCTTGTCTAGTTTCATAATATCCAACTTTCATGCATGTTTAAAATGTTTAAAATGATGTTTGTTTAAATTTGCTCTAATGACATGATAAAATGATTTAATTCATAACTATTTAACTGTAGCTCGATTTTAAATAAATTATATATGTAAATGGGGTAGAAAAATGCCTGGTTTAACTTGGTGACACTACTTTGCATATTTAATAACTCTCAAATTGTGTATAGGGAAGAACAGTACCAACTCTAAAATTTGCATGTGGGGGTTTACCGGAATCGTTGTTTGATGTTTCCGGCCTCATTTAAATTGCCTAAAATGTGTTGTTTACTTATGCTTCACCTCTTGCCATGTTTAACAACATTTAATATTGTTGGGTACATAATCGAGAGAGAACTAAATAAGTCATGTGGTGTTTCTTCAATGTGCAACTCATTGTATATTGAGCTCCACTTAATTTGTAGTATTGTTTGTGCACTTTGCCATGCCATGTTTCATTAAACCGGACAGGCATCATACTTGGTTGTGCATCAAGCCATGTTTATGTGATGGTTGTTTACTATGTTGCTTGCTTCTTTCCGGGTTGCTTCTCTCGTTAGCTTCGGTTTCGTTCCAGAGTTGTGAGGATTCGTTCGACTACGTCCACTTGTCTTCTTCGTGGACTCGTTCTTCTTCCTTGCGGGATCTCAGGCAAGATGACCATACCCTCGAAATCACTTCTATCTTTGCTTGCTAGTTGTTCTCTCTATCGCTATGTCGCGCTACCTACCACTTGTTTATCATGCCTCCCATATTGCCATGTCAAGCCTCTAACCCACCTTCCTAGCAAACCGTTGTTTGGCTATGTTACCGCTTTGCTCAGCCCCTCTTATAGTGTTGCTAGTTGCAGGTGAAGTTGAAGTTTTGTTCCATGTTGGAACATGGATATTTGTTGGGATATCACAATATCTCTTATTTAATTAATGCATCTATATACTTGGTAAAGGGTGGAAGGCTCGGCCTTATGCCTGGTGTTTTGATCCACTCTTGCCGCCCTAGTTTCCATCATACCGGTGTTATGTTCCTTGATTTTGCGCTCCTAACGTGGTTGGGTGTTATGGGAACCCCTTGATAGTTCGCTTTGAATAAAACTCCTCCAGCAAGGCCCAACCTTGGTTTTACATTTGCCTAACAACCTATACCTTTCCCTTGGGAGTAATTAACTCGAGGGTCATCTTTATTTTAACCCCCCGGGCCAGTGCTTCTCTAAGTGTTGGTCCGAACTAGAGCCCCTTGCAGCGCCACCTCGGGGAAACTTGAGGGATGGTTTTAGTTGTACGGACTGCTCATCCGGTGTGCCCTGAGAACGAGATATGTGCAGCTCCTATCGAGATTTGTCGGCACATTCGGGCGGCTTTGCTGGTCTTGTTTTACCATTGTCGAAATGTCTTGTAACCGGGATTCCGAGACTGATCGGGTCTTCCCGGGAGAAGGAATATCCTTCGTTGACCGTGAGAGCTTGTGATGGGCTAAGTTGGGACACCCCTGCAGGGTATAAACTTTCGAGAGCTGTGCCTGCGGTTATGTGGCAGATGGGAATTTGTTAATATCCGGTTGTAGATAACTTGGCACTTAACTTAATTAAAATGCATCAATTACGTGTGTAACCGTGATGGCCTATTTTCGGCAGAGTCCGGGAAGTGAACACAGGTCTTGTGTTATGCTTGAACGTAAGTAGTTTCAGGATCACTTCTTGATCACTTCTAGCTTCTTGACCATTGCGTTGCTTCTCTTCTCGCTCTTATTTGCGTATGTTAGCCACCATATATGCTAGTGCTTGCTGCAGCTCCACCTTACTACCTTTCCTACCCATAAGCTTAAATAGTCTTGATCACGAGGGTGTGAGATTGCTGAGTCCTCATGGCTCACAGATACTTCCAAACAGTTACAGGTGACGATGATACCAGTGCAGATGACGCAACTAAGCTCAAGTGGTAGCTCGATGAAGATCGTGTTCGTTGTGTTGTTTCGTTTCCTGTTGATCAGTAGTGGAGCCCAGTTGGGACGATCGGGGATCTAGCATTTGGGGTTTTCTTCTTTATTTTCGTTCCATAGTCGGACCTTGATTGTATTCTGTATGACGTATGTTTAACTTGTATTTGTGTGAAGTGGCGATTGTAAGCCAACTCTTTATCCTTTTCTTTTTCAGTACATGGGATGTGTGAAGATTACCCCTTTTGCGACAAGCCTACCATGCGGCTATGCCTCTAAGTCGTGCCCCGACACATGGGAGATATAGCCGCATTGTGGGTGTTACAATGTGGTATTAGAGCCATCCCCGACTTAGGAGCCCCCTTCTTGATCGAATCGCTAACGTTGTTGAGTCTAGTACAAAATGTTTTGAGTCTTAGGATTATATATATCGGAGAGTAGGATTCTTTTTACTCCTCAGTCCCTTCGTCGCTCTGGTGAGGCCTCCTGACTTAGAGTTTCGACTCTTCTCTCCTCAAATTTCACGAAAAAAATAGGATCACACGGGTATTTTGGAATTGTTCCGATAGTTTTGTGACGAGAACATTGTTCTTGGTGCCTCCTGACATTTAGGGGTTGTGGCAGTGTCCCGGGGAGTTGAGCTCCGAGGTGTTGTCGTCACAATTTTATCGTTGCAGTTCTGGAATACCTGAGTTTCGCCGACATCAAAAATCTCTTTTATGCAGTTGTTGGTGAGATAACCTTGACGCCACCCAGTACTGGGCGGGAGTTCGGGAGTATTGCCATAACTCATATAACGGATGCTTTTCGAAGGTTGAGGTACACGATTTTCGAAGGTTTCTTGGTTATGTGTTGAAGGATGGATACAGCTCAATGTAGGAATTGTTAGTTTGGGTGAGATATTATGCTTCCCCTGTATCCCCAACACCTGATTGCATAACCAGAAAGTTTCGGGAGTTTATAAGTGGGAATTTAAGTAGCTCCTAGGATATCTTTCCGACAGATGTATGATATGAAATTGGGGTTCGACGTCTAGTGGTCCGCCTATCCACGGTTGGTTTTACAGTGGTCTCGTTGTGTCTTAAAGAGTCCTTGGCTATGCTCACTCGGGGACGCTTCGTATGTCATGTGCACTACCATGTACATGATGGTGTTGTACGATCGAGCCCGTGTGGGCCCCACCACGAAAACTTCGGACGAAATCTCTATCATATGTTTGTCCCGGCTTATTCTGCAAACCAATTCTTTGTTTTGTTTTCAGTTGTGGTATTCGAGTTGCTTCAATGTCAAGTGTTGATTCTATACCTTTCCTAAGCGGTGTTCTCATATTCCTATGTGAATACTAAACCTTCCTGATCATTGAGTTTGTCATCTCAATTTCTTTTCAACCGGCGTGTTTCTCTTCAAGTGGATCCGATCATTTCAACATTCGCAAGATCAAACCTCAGTTTTCCCAACGGTGTTCGTTTCATCTGTTCCAAGTTGTCTTTGTTTTTCCCACCCTCCCACCCTTTTCTTCAAGGGCTCATATTTCTTAATCAAGTATCCATTTTATTCATGGGAAGTCTCTCCATTATTTTTTCGTCAATGTTTTTATCCGATGATTCTCAAGAAGATACTAACGGATCTTCAAGTTCATCATTCTTCGTTCTCTTTTCTTCTCCGTTGGATTCAATGCAAGCTTTTGGTGTTGATCATATCCCTTTTCCTCATTTCAAATGCTTTCCAATGCCGGTGCACTTCTTAATCATCCACCTCTTGCTAATCATGTTTATCTGGAGTGTTGAAGATATCCCAGAAGGTTCAAGTTTCTATTCGTAATCCTTTCAAGCTATTTCGAGGTATTATCTCATTCAAGCCATTTAATTCAACCGGTGCAATCTATCTTTTAAATCGTTCAACAGTGTTTCTTTTGAGTGGGCCATAACCCACAGGTCTTTTCCCAGGATCTTACCTGACTCTTCTAATTTTCCCGGAGTTATTCTTAAATTCATTTCAAATTTGATGTAAGAACGAGTTATCATCAGTCAAATGTCTTTCTCCTGGATCTTTCAAATTCTTGTCATCGTTGGTTCATCTTTTCCAGTCTTCATTATTCCGGAGTGGCTCATCAATTGTCATGGTGGTTCTCATCATCTTTCTCAACATTTGAAGACCAAAGAATAGTTTTCCTCCAAATCTTATCGATTCTATCAAAGACGCGAAGTTCAAGCTTGATGCCATCCTCTCAAAAAATTGTTTTCGATTGTGAGAATTCTTTTCACCCATCGGGAGCAATTCAGGACTCTTTTCAGTTTGATTCTCCGAAGGCTATCATTTCGGGTTTATTCATTCTCAACTTTCATCTCTCATTCTCCAAATCATACCAGTGCATCGCTCAAGTATTCTCTAGTCAGCTCATGATCTCTTCGTTCACTTGTATCTAAATTCTCTCAAGTATCTTTGTTCATTTTCCAATTCTTCCCGGTGAATTGTGCCTTTGCTACGTTCATTTTCAATTCTTACAGTGGTTTGTTCAGGATTCTTCTTCCTTCATTTTCATATTAATTCATTCGTTGTTTCCAAATCCTACCGGTGATTCGTTGAAGTCCTTCTCAAGTTTGTGCTATATCTCTCTTAATCCTTTCTACGAGAGTAAGTAGTATGCCAAATCTGTTGCTTGTCATCAATTTAAATTGGTGAAGGATAAGCATAATGTAATTCTTATTCTTGTTTCATCGAGTTAATTCAATTCCTTATTCCGGAGGTTCATCAAAATTCTTGGTTTCAATTACTCATCTTTCTTTTCTGGAGTTCCAAGTTTTATCGGTTACATCGTCATGAAGCTCCATCTAAATCATTGCAAGGCTTCACCTTGTGTTTTCAACTTCTCTTTCTTTTTTATCATTCTTTTATTACCGGAGTTCTTCATGGAGGCTGAACATGGTGGTTCGTCAAGGATTCCTTTCATTCTCGATTTGTTCTTCAAGATTGCTATCGGAGTTATGATACGCCAAGCTATACTCTAAAATAAACATGGTGCTCAAGACATGTTTTGTTTTGAGGAGTTCTAGCATTCTTTATCTTGCATTTTGAAGTGCAATTCTTTCTACCTTATCATTTGAGGTGGTGTTATGTCACTCTTGATAATTTCCCTTCGGATTTCATGATTCACAAGTTTTCAAAGAGTGACATATTTAAATCCATCATTTTCTCTTCGCTCAAGAGATCTTTTCAACCAATCAATCCTTTTTGTTGGAGTTATCTTGGGTTAGTTTTCACCTAAAGCCTTCGCTAAGGAATGTTGCTTCTTGTGGTGTCTATCAATGATCCAAGTTTTTCTCCTATCCTCTCGGCGAAAGGAGTTGTCATCTCCTTGTTGACCTCAATCCAATCTATTGTTTTCGTTAGTGGAAGAATTTCACCTCATAATTTTGAGACGTTTTCCATAAGCCCACTACAAGCTTATTCGTTTCGTTGTTGGTTTTCCAACAACTCCGTTATAACCTTCTTGGAAGGGTGCTTTTCCAAGCTCATTTGTGGCAGAAGTTTGGCTTTTTCTTATCCACTCTGTTATTGTTATGATCTATCTTCTATTCTTTCTTCCGGAGGCATTGCGATGTTGCTCTCTTCACTCATCATCTAGAATTGTGAGGATTGTGTTCCTTTCGTGCTTATCCATTTAACCGGAGTGTGGTGTTCTCCTTTCAAGTTCTTTTCATCTTATCAAGTTTTCCTTCTCCTTTTCTACCGGAGTGCTATACAAATTATATCATTCTTATTCCTTCTCTATCTTGTTTTAACCGGAGTGTTGTCGTAATTGATCCTTATCGTTCCTTGTACATCTTGTTTCATCCAGAGTGCTTGCATGTACTTTCTGTCCATTGCAACCCTTTTTCTTATGTCTTTCAACCTACAAGGTTCTAGTAATGTTCCTTGTTCCTCTTTTCTAACGGAGTGCTTTCAACTTTGTTCATCTTCGTTGCATTCTTTCTTTCAATTTGTTCAACCTCGCAAGGTTCTTTGATTTCACTCATTTGTCAGAGAAGCAACTTAGTTTTACCTCTTCTCTTTCTCTTCCGTTTCTCTCCGGTGCCATCCTAGATCTCGGGACAAGATCCTATTGTAGTGGTGGAGTGTTGTGACGCCCCGAGACCGACGCGCCAGGTGTCTTCCAGTTATTCACTGTCGTTGCCATGTCTTTCGCTTGCGTGTTGCATTTTGCCATGTCATCATGTGCATTGCATCATCATGTTTTCAAAACTTGCATCCGTCCCGGTCTCCCCGTTCCTTCTGTTGTCCGTTCTGAGCCCAGACACACTCGCGCGCGCTCGTGGCATGTCCGAAATATTATTTTATAAGTGGCCGGAAAATGTTCTTGGAATGGGTTGAAAGTTGGTGTGCGGTGTTGTTTTGTTGATGGTAGGCCGCCTGCCATGTTTCATCGCATTCGGAGTTCGTTTGATGCCCCAACGGATAACTATATCGACAATATAGTCGGTCAAATCATCAGACGTTTTTGGTCTCCGAAAACCCATGCCGGGCCGCTTTCTCTTCTCTCCTGTCAGTCCAAGCCCTTCTTCACAACCCACCTGCAGCCCACCTAGTCCCCCTTCTGTCCGGAGCCCCACAATCGCGATCGTATGGTCTGAAAACCCCTCCTAACCCCCTAACCCTAGCATCTGTCTATATATAACCCCTACCCCTGCCAAAATGGCCTAAACCTCCTTCCCCCGCAGCCGCCGTCGTCTCCTACCTCGCTTTCAGCGCCCAGCCAGCACCCCGCCGCCACTTGTCGCCGCCAAAGCCACCCGTCGCCGCCGCCACGTCAGCCGTGTCACCCCTGCGCCCACTCCCGCATCGCCACGCGTCCTCCCATGCGCCCCACTTCGCCACGGCCCTCAGAGCCCATGGGAGGCCCGGCCCGGATCAGATCTGGGCCCGACCCCATTGACAGCGCCCGCTCCCGCTCGAGCCTCGTGCCGCTCGACCCCGCCGCCCCGCACCTTGCCTCTTTCACCGCCGGCGAGCAACGCCGCCTCCGCGTCCGACGAGTCGCTGAACCACCAGGTCCCCGCCGTCGCCGCCTGCCTTCCCTTCCCCATCTCTCTCGCTCTCACCCAAACCCTTTCTCCCCTCCGCAGATCTCCGCCGCCTCCTGGGGTCACCGTCGTAGCTGCCGGAGCTCGCCGGAGTCATGGACACCGTCGGATCCGGCCTCCGTTTGCTGCGCCGCCGACGGATCTGAGGTGTCCCGTCCCGGATCTGTCCGTTTTCCATGCCTCCTCGCCGTTTCGGTCGTCGGGAAGCCTTGCGCTGCCTCGTCCCAACGTCGCTGGCGGCCAGGTACGGCGCCGCTGCATCCTCTGCTTCGGGCTGGGAGAAGCTCACAGGTGCCCGTTGACCCATCGTCCCACGCGTGGCCAGCCTCCTGGGCCGCAAGTGTGCATCAGGCCCAGCCGCCCCTCTGTTGCGGCCCAGTCCAGCTCCGGCTCTCCCCTCGGCGCAGCTCCACTTACGGCCTGATGGGACGCAAGGTGAGCAGCCCCGCTCCCTCTCCTGTGCAATGTCGGGCCAGGCAGATATGGCCCAATGCGTGTTTTTTCCTCTGTTGCGAATTTAGTATTTTTTTCAGAGAGCGCCTGTTTTGCACAAAAGTCCCTAGAGTTCATGCATATAATAACTCTACAACCATGCATCGGAATTAACCAAACCTTATATGAAAAATGCTTAGAATCTTGTCTAGTTTCATAATATCCAACTTTCATGCATGTTTAAAATGTTTAAAATGATGTTTGTTTAAATTTGCTCTAATGACATGATAAAATGATTTAATTCATAACTATTTAACTGTAGCTCGATTTTAAATAAATTATATATGTAAATGGGGTAGAAAAATGCCTGGTTTAACTTGGTGACACTACTTTGCATATTTAATAACTCTCAAATTGTGTATAGGGAAGAACAGTACCAACTCTAAAATTTGCATGTGGGGGTTTACCGGAATCGTTGTTTGATGTTTCCGGCCTCATTTAAATTGCCTAAAATGTGTTGTTTACTTATGCTTCACCTCTTGCCATGTTTAACAACATTTAATATTGTTGGGTACATAATCGAGAGAGAACTAAATAAGTCATGTGGTGTTTCTTCAATGTGCAACTCATTGTATATTGAGCTCCACTTAATTTGTAGTATTGTTTGTGCACTTTGCCATGCCATGTTTCATTAAACCGGACAGGCATCATACTTGGTTGTGCATCAAGCCATGTTTATGTGATGGTTGTTTACTATGTTGCTTGCTTCTTTCCGGGTTGCTTCTCTCGTTAGCTTCAGTTTCGTTCCAGAGTTGTGAGGATTCGTTCGACTACGTCCACTTGTCTTCTTCGTGGACTCGTTCTTCTTCCTTGCGGGATCTCAGGCAAGATGACCATACCCTCGAAATCACTTCTATCTTTGCTTGCTAGTTGTTCTCTCTATCGCTATGTCGCGCTACCTACCACTTGTTTATCATGCCTCCCATATTGCCATGTCAAGCCTCTAACCCACCTTCCTAGCAAACCGTTGTTTGGCTATGTTACCGCTTTGCTCAGCCCCTCTTATAGTGTTGCTAGTTGCAGGTGAAGTTGAAGTTTTGTTCCATGTTGGAACATGGATATTTGTTGGGATATCACAATATCTCTTATTTAATTAATGCATCTATATACTTGGTAAAGGGTGGAAGGCTCGGCCTTATGCCTGGTGTTTTGATCCACTCTTGCCGCCCTAGTTTCCATCATACCGGTGTTATGTTCCTTGATTTTGCGCTCCTAACGTGGTTGGGTGTTATGGGAACCCCTTGATAGTTCGCTTTGAATAAAACTCCTCCAGCAAGGCCCAACCTTGGTTTTACATTTGCCTAACAACCTATACCTTTCCCTTGGGAGTAATTAACTCGAGGGTCATCTTTATTTTAACCCCCCGGGCCAGTGCTTCTCTAAGTGTTGGTCCGAACTAGAGCCCCTTGCAGCGCCACCTCGGGGAAACTTGAGGGATGGTTTTAGTTGTACGGACTGCTCATCCGGTGTGCCCTGAGAACGAGATATGTGCAGCTCCTATCGAGATTTGTCGGCACATTCGGGCGGCTTTGCTGGTCTTGTTTTACCATTGTCGAAATGTCTTGTAACCGGGATTCCGAGACTGATCGGGTCTTCCCGGGAGAAGGAATATCCTTCGTTGACCGTGAGAGCTTGTGATGGGCTAAGTTGGGACACCCCTGCAGGGTATAAACTTTTGAGAGCCGTGCCCGCGGTTATAGGGCAGATGGGAATTTGTTAATATCCGGTTGTAGATAACTTGGCACTTAACTTAATTAAAATGCATCAATTACGTGTGTAACCGTGATGGCCTATTTTCGGCAGAGTCCGGGAAGTGAACACAGGTCTTGTGTTATGCTTGAACGTAAGTAGTTTCAGGATCACTTCTTGATCACTTCTAGCTTCTTGACCATTGCGTTGCTTCTCTTCTCGCTCTTATTTGCGTATGTTAGCCACCATATATGCTAGTGCTTGCTGCAGCTCCACCTTACTACCTTTCCTACCCATAAGCTTAAATAGTCTTGATCACGAGGGTGTGAGATTGCTGAGTCCTCATGGCTCACAGATACTTCCAAACAGTTACAGGTGCCGATGATACCAGTGCAGATGACGCAACTAAGCTCAAGTGGTAGCTCGATGAAGATCGTGTTCGTTGTGTTGTTTCGTTTCCTGTTGATCAGTAGTGGAGCCCAGTTGGGACGATCGGGGATCTAGCATTTGGGGTTTTCTTCTTTATTTTCGTTCCATAGTCGGACCTTGATTGTATTCTGTATGATGTATGTTTAACTTGTATTTGTGTGAAGTGGCGATTGTAAGCCAACTCTTTATCCCTTTCTTTTTCAATACATGGGATGTGTGAAGATTACCCCTCTTGCGACAAGCCTACCATGCGGCTATGCCTCTAAGTCGTGCCCCGACACGTGGGAGATATAGCCGCATTGTGGGTGTTACAAGGTAGCCATCCAACTCTCCAACAAAGGCCACCTCGAGAGTATCTCTCTTAAAGACTTTCACATTCGTTAGTCCAAAGAGTGTATCATAACCAACAGAAAAGCCAATTGGCGCACAGAAAGCAAATGGTATTTAAGCGATTGGACAAGCATGACATTTGCAAGAGACATGTCATTTGTGATAGCCACCTTGCCCAACCCGAGTGCCTGTCCTTTTGATCCTCCACCAAACATAATGCTCATAAATGGTTGAATAGCTTCCATGAAATCGTAGAGCAATTTGCTATCTCCGGTCATATGATTTGTTGGGTAATGTAGTAATTTCAAGAAAAATTCCTACGCACACGTAAGATCATGGTGATGCATAGCAACGAGAGGGAGAGTGTCGTCCACATACCCTCATAGGCCGTTAAGCGGAAGCGTTATAACAACGCGGTTGATGTAGTCGTACGTCTTCATGATCGACCGATCCTCAGCACCGAACGTACGGCACCTCCGCGTTCAGCACACGTTCAGCTCGCTGACGTCCCGCGAACTCACGATCCAGTAGAGCTCGAGGGAGAGTTTCGTCAGCACAACAGCATGGTGACGGTGTTGATGAAGCTACCGTCGCAGGGCTTCGCCTAAGCACGGCTACGATATGACCGAGGTGGATTATGGTGGAGGGGGGCACCGCACACGGCTAAGAGATCAACAGATCAATTGTTGTTGTCTCCAAGGGGTGCTCCCCTCCCCGTATATAAAAGAGGGGAGGAGGAGGGGCGGCCAAGGAGGAGGAGGCGCGCCCAAGGGGGGCAATCCTACTCCAAGTAGGATGCCCCCCTCTTTCCTAGTCCTAGTAGGAGAGGGAAAGGAAGGGGAGGAGAAGAAGAAGGAAAGGGGGGCGGCCCCCTAGTTCAATTTGGTTTGGGCTAGGGGGGCCACGCGCCCCTAGCTGGCCGCCTCTCCTCTTCCTCCACTTGGGCCCATAAGGCCCGATAACCCCCCGGGGGGTTCCGGTAACCTCCCGGTTCTTCGGTATTTATCCGATAACCCCTGGAACTCATCCGGTGTCCGAGTATAACCTTCCAATATATCGATCGTTACGTCTCGACCATTTCGAGACTCCTCGTCATGTCCGTGATCATATCCGGGACTCCGAACTACCTTTGGTACATCAAAACACAAAAACTCATAATACCGACCGCCACTGAACTTTAAGCGTGCGGACCCTACGGGTTCGAGAACTATGTAGACATGATCGAGACACGTCTCCGGTCAATAACCAATAGCGAACCTGGATGCTCATATTGGTTCCTACATATTCTACGAACATCTTTATCGGTCAAACCGCATAACAACATACGTTGTTCCCTTTGTCATAGGTATGTTACTTGCCCGAGATTCGATCATCGATATCTCAATACCTAGTTCAATCTCATTACCGGTAAGTCTCTTTACTCGTTTCGTAATGCAACATTCCACAACTAACTCATTAGTCACATTGCTTGCAAGGCTTATAGTGATGTGCATTACCGAGAGGGCCCAGAGATACCTCTCCGACAATTGGAGTGACAAATCCTATACTTGATCTATGCCAACTCCACGAACACCACCGGAGACACCTGTAGAGCACCTTTATAATCACCCAGTTACGTTGTGACGTTTGGTAGCACACAAAGTGTTCCTCCGGTAATCGGGAGTTGCATAATCTCATAGTCATAGGATCATGTATAATTCATGAAGAAAGCAATAACAGTAAACTAAAACGATCAAGTGATAAGCTAACGGAATGGGTCAAGTCAATCACATCATTCTTCTAATGATGTGATCTCGTTTATCAAATGACAACTCATGTCTATGGTTAGGAAACATAACCATCTTTGATCAACGAGCTAGTCAAGTAGAGGCATACTAGTGACACTATGTTTGTCTATGTATTCACACATGTATTATGTTTCCAGTTAATATAATTCTAGCATGAATAATAAACATTATCATGAAATAAGGAAATAAATAATAACTTTATTATTGCCCCTAGGGCATATTTCCTTCATGATTGGTACATCCACTGTCAATCACCCATTTTGCTCCACCGAAGAAAGCAACCTACACACAATTATGACTTGGTTAGAGGCACCAATTTTGCAATGGGACCTCTCAAGTTAGTCACAAGGGTCTTAGGGACCCAAATAACATAAAACCGAAATGCATTTCGAGGACCAACAAACTTAGCATAAACTTCTCCATCCTTAGTCTTACGAAGTACATAGGATGGAGGCATGAATTCTTTTGGCTTGTTGAGAGTGGGCGTGCCCCTTGTGGCCTTCCCACTAACAACCTTACCTTTCTCCTTGTGCCCTTCTCAAACAAATGTTTCTTTTAGAGGAGTGGTGCACTTTTGAGAGGACATTTTCTTCTTGCTTGTGCTTGGGTCAAACCCGAGTCCCTCTTTGGCAAACACCTCATTGTGTTGGCTCAATACCTCATTAAGGTTATTTTGCCCTTGAGAACATGTCATGAGACCTTTCTCGATTTGAGCCTTAAGAAAGCGATTCTCCTCAAGAATAGATGCTAAAATCGCTACTAGAGTTAGTAGTACAAGCATCAACATTGATAATAGGAGAAGAGTAAGCCTTGGCTAGAGTTTCAAGATAAGTAAGCTTGAGAGTCTCAAAAATCTTTGTAAGAAGGGTGAGCTCTTCTTCCTTAGTCTTGAGGGACATGGATAGGACCTCACAATCCTTAGAGAGAGAAGCATTAGACTTCCCAAGCTTACTTTTATCATTCATCAACTCTTCGCAAGAGTCAATAGCCTTTTTCAAGGAGGCAAGATCTTTAGTATGATCATCAATGTTTGTACCAATTTTCAAGCATAGTTCATCATTTCGTGCTTCCTCATATTGGACTTTCCGCTCAAGGATTTCATATTTTTCCTTTTCCTTGGTGACGAGGGTTTCGAGTTCTTTAATGGTGATGGTGTGCTTACTCACCATCTCCATAAGCATACGAAACATGGTGAGCTTCTTTCCTTTAAGGGAGCACATGAACTTATTTAGTTTAGCAAGCATGGGATCATCTATATCATAATCCTCATGACTATCCTCTGCATCAAGATACTCATCACTAGGAGTAGGAGGAGTGAAAACAGGAGGATTTGATCGTGGAGTTACCTTGACCTTGTCGAGAGAGCTTTGGTCCTCTCCATCTTCTACCACGGCCTTTGCCATTAGGCACTTGTGAGCGTTCCCTTGTAGTCCTTCATATAGTTGTAGGTGACAACATCACCACTCTTGTTTACTAGCCTCAATGTGTTTTGAGAATCTTGAGCAACTCCGGCAACACCACTAACATCATCCGGATCGGATTCTTCTTGAGCAACCATTGCTTTCCCATCTCTCTTCTTCAGCTTGGAGTTCAAAGGATTTGGCAACTTCTTCTTGGGAAAGGTCTTGGGAAACCTTGGTTTATCTTCTCTCTTCTCATAAGGACACTCGTTGGAGAAGTGATTGGTTTCTGCACAATTATAGCATTTTCTCACTTTCTTCTTCTGGAATCTTCCTTTGAATTTTCCCGCGCTAAACTTCTTGACAAAGAGAGCCATGTCTTCATATGAAGGGCCCTCATGAGATTCAATCTCATCACCATCTTCATCATCATCATCTTCTTCTTCTTCACTTTGCTCTTCTTCACATACATGCTTGGCCTTCAATGCAAGATTGATTTTTTATGTTGAGGTACCATGCATGGCAAAATGTTTTGTAGCATTTGCCTTTGACTCTTCAAATAGCTGGAAGGTGGATATGATGTCATCCGGAGTAATTTACTTGAATCCATGGTGTTGCCTTATGTCCCACACCATTTGATGATGATACGGAGCAAGAGCGTGAAGCAACTTATCCACGAGAAATCTCTTAGTCAAGTTGAATCCATCTTGTGTCTTGTCACATTCACATGACTCGATGTCGGCGGTGAGAGTCATGAGATGCTCAAGAAGTTGCTTGGGAGTTTCACCTTTCTCCATACAAATTTTTTGCAATTGCCCCTTGGCAATTTCATATTGAGCAAGCCGGAGAGTGGAGGTACCGGTCTTGGTTCTCACAATGGTATCCCATAATTCCTTGGCACTTGTGATATGTATGTATGGTCTCCTTTGCTTGTCGATCATACCTCTTATTATGCACATGATTGTTGTGTCGTTGAGATTCTTGTCATATATCTCTCTTGGTGTAAAATTCTTTGGGTCAACAGCTTGGTAGCCATACTCCAAGATCTTCAACATTTCATCATTTCCATATCGAAAATGATCCTGCATAGCAACTCTCCACAAAGCAAAATCGGTAGATTCATCAAGTAAAGGAGGTTTTCCTTGAGGGTTATACTTAGATTTCTCTATTTGAGGTCTTGCATAAAGCCAAGGAACACTGGAGTGTTCATTGCTAGGAGGTTGTTGGCCAATTGAAGGAGTAGGCATAGCTGGCCTCGAGGACGCACCACCAGAAAGTGGTGCAAGCATTGTGGTTAGTGTGGCTAGTCTCATTTGGACCAAGACCTCAAGAGAGGCATCATGCTCCTCCTTTTGCTTAGCAAGAGCTCGTTCCAGATCCTCTGAAGTGAAGGACTTGGCTTCCGTGGAAGCCGCACCCGTATTCTTTGGATCTGTAACGAGGGGAGTCCCATCGGGGTTCATCTTGCTCTAGGGCGGTTAAGCCACAAGAATAGAGCATGAGGCTCTGATACCAATTAAAAGGATCGAGATGGACCTAGAGGGGGTGAATAGGTACAATAACAAATTTTAATTATTACTTAGCAATTTTAGGAAATAATGCAGAATATAAAAGTGAGCCTAACAATTGCAAGTGTGATACTAAGGGCTAAGCAAGATAACAAGTATCACAAGTATGTAAGTAAGCAAGCACAATATGAAATGAGTAAGAGCTAAGAGACAAGTAACCACAAGTAGAGAGTTAGGGTTAGGGATAACCGCAACTCCAGGAGACGAGGATGTATGCCGATGTTCACTTCCTTGGAGGGAAGCTACGTCACCGTTATAGAGGTGGATGTTACCACGAAGGCACACCAACGCCACGAAGTCTCACCCTATTCTCCCTTTGAGACAACACCACGGAGGCGTTTCTCAACCACTAGTGGTAGACCTTGGCGTGGTCTCCAAACCCTCACAAACTTTTCCGGGGGTAATCACAAGGGTCGATTCCTCTCCGAAAGACTCCTACCGCCTAGGAGTCTCCAACCTCCAAGAGTAACAAGAACGACGGGGAAAAGCTCAAGACTTGCTCAAATCACGAATTCCTTTGGTGCAAAGAAGGGGAAGGAGTGGATCTATCACTTGATCGGACAACTCCTCTCAAATGCTCTCAAATCCCTTGGGGATCTAAGATTTGGTGTGGAGAAGTGAGAGAGAGTGAAATGTGTTCTAGGGTTTGTTCAAAGTGAATGGTCAACCTTATCCCGTGGGGGGAGTGCTATATATAGTGTGAGCACAAATATGGCCGTTGTAGTGTAAGTGAATGAGCAGGCCGGGCATCCGGGCTAGGGGCCGAACATCCGGCCTGGCAATGGTACGAGAAACATAACAGAAAACAGAGGGCCCGGACATCCGAGGGCCAAGCCCGGACATCCGGCATATCAGGAGGGCCCGGATATCCGACAGATGGCCGGACATCCGGCGCGATCACTAAAAGGTTACAGAACCTCAGCTGTTCCATGGGTAGTAGAGGCCGGACATCTGGGATGGGGCCCGGACATCCGGCGTATCAGGAAGGCCCGGACATCCGGCGTGCAGCACAGCACAAAAGTGCTCTCTGGATGGCTAGGCTCGAATATCCGGCAAGTACGCCGGATATCCGGCATGAGGCCCGGACATCCGGCAGTCAAGAGGCAGAAACATGAAGGTTTTAGCATGTGCATGTCTGTCAAGGAGGTTTGTGGCAAGAGCAAGCCTTTAACTAACCCTATCGGTCCCCTCTTAATAGTGTGGGATCCTATACTCAAGAAAACAAATATGAAATCAATTTTTATGCTTCATCCTTGAGTAAAATTACTTTGTATGCTCTTGATCCACACACTTCGATGAACCAGGGATTAACACGTGAGATTTACTTGACAACCATTGTTAGTCCCCTACATGTATATTGTCATCAACATCAAACCATGATGTAAGGGCATGATTGTTGTTTCAAAGGTGCGCCGCCATCATCACCCCTCCCTTGCTGGAGCCGGGCAAACTTTGTTTTAGTAGACAGTCAGGAAGTTGTGCTAAGGCCCCGTAGGACCAGCGTACCAGAGCAGCAACCATCGCCGATGAAGAATGTCGTAGATCAGAAGGATCAAACCTGTAACACCCAAACGAAGACAAACAAAGAGCATATCCAGACATATCCACCAAAGACCAACATCGATCGAATCCCACGAGATCCGACAGAGGCACACCTCCACACGTCCTCCGACGACGCTAGACGCACCATCGTGACGGGGATAGAACGTAGGAGACATTATTCTTACTAAGGGGTGTCGCCGCCGCTACACGAACCCAGCCATGATGCTGAATCTAACAAGAACGAGAACGGGGGCCCTCCCATTGGCGAGGGCCGAGGTCCTCCACATCTTCATAGCCCAAGGGCCATCAGAGATGGGGTGGACCGGCGGCGGCGCCGACGAGAGGAGAAGAAAAACTTAAGATCTTTTCTTGGCTTGGTCTGTTTGTTTGATTCTCTTCCTCTACTTTGTTAACCTAAAACTCACTCAAGTAACATCACCATAAGACGTTTTGTATTTCCATTTCCTTTTTCCTTTTCTTCTTTCACTTCCATTTTTCGCATGTGGCTGATGAGACGTATGGAATTGTAGTTAGGCGTTGCCGATCACATGCGCATTTATAGTCGCACACCAAAAAGAAAAATGAAACCCCAATAAAAAGATGTGAAACGTGCACCAAGAGACGAAAACCCAGATATTTCACACGTATCTCTGCATGAATCAGACAATTGTAGTGTTGAGAATCAGTTGATCATGCCAAGAGTATTTGTTTTTTACGGATCTCAACAAGTATTTGCTCCATTCTGACATGGCTCATTGGCTCTTCTTTGTTTGTAGGAGCCAAAGTCCACGCTTCGTGCTTCCTCGTTCCCCACATCCACAGGGATATATAGACATGTCAACGTGCAAACTAAACTCTTGTTTCCTAATCAAAAATTTGCAATCACTAGTTATTGTTGTTTTTTGCAAATAAATTTACAATCCCAATTTGGTCCTTTTTAGAATTCGAGGCACTAATTATTCGACGGGACTCCTCTAGAAAAGAAATATTCGACGGGCCTCCGCATCCTTGGATAATGTGGTCCGAGACACATCTTTGCGTGCGTGCTGATCTCTCTAGCCATATCTATTCTACGTTGACGCCTGACGATCCTCGTGTCTGAAGCAAGGAGAACATGCCGATTTTCTTTGTTCCTCGCTTCATGTTTCTCCATGGATGTTCCCACACGAGCTGCATATATAGACACCAGACTGATTCCCAGACCTGCAATTAACAAGTTGCTTTTCCTGCGACTGCTCACCGGTTAGTCGTCAATGATCATCCCAGTGGCAAAGAGGCAAGATTTCCTATCCGGCCGTGCGGCAAGAGGCAAGCACGCAGCAGCATCCCGGTGCAAGATTCCTGCCGCGCAAACAAGGCAAAGCGGTGTACGCGTGTCCCCGTGTCAACTCCGGCCCCCGGACACACGCAGCAGCGCGATTCCCATTCCGATTCCTGTAGTGTGCACGCGTGCATGCACGGGTTAACCAACCAGGGATACTATTACGATGCAGTGCGATATCCACGGCTGATTTGTGACGCGACCTTCTCATTTCCAGTCCAAGAAGTGGGATGACACTGGCGAATTGAGTGCCCGTGTGGTCGCCTTAGGCCGGTTCTTTTGGGCGATTCTTTTAAAATCGCCCCCCTTCCTAGCTTCTTTTAGAATCATCACTTTATATATTTTTTACAATCCTATTTAGTTAAGGTCTAATTATTTAGAATTGTAAAAAATATATAGAGTGATGATTCTGAAAGAAGCTGGAGAGGGGAACGATTCTGGAAGAATCGCCGAAAAGAACTGGCCCTTAAGCTAGAGTGGTAGCTACTCCTTCCCGTACGTGGCATCACTGTTGGCGTACTGTACGTTCGATGATTGAGCGGGCATATGCACGGAAAAGGCACGAACCTGCCATCAATTTGACACCCAGGCGACTTCATGCCAGTGCTGGTACCATGCACGCGCGGCATTTAGTGCCACAAAAAGGCTCGTGTACAAGATGTGACCGACGGACACTCTTACCATTCACAAATCAACACTAACAAATCACAAATCATACATGGTTTCCCACGGTATATGCAGTGCAGCAGCAAGAGATGAGATCTTGCAGTTGGACCGTATGGAAATGGGAGGAAATAGGGCGGCCGGCGTGAAAGTCGAAGCAAGAATTTGTTGATCGGCGAGGGCGAGGCTCCGTGCAACGCCGACAGGGCATCTCGACGTGCTTACAGCAAACTCTCTGCGCTGTTCTGCTGGTCCGCCTAGGCCCAAACGAAATCGATATTAAACCAGGAACAGGGTTTCGGTTCAGAGCACCGAGGAGCGAGACTAGACTCGGCTCGACGCGACTAGAGTCGCACCGTCGAAACAGTACTCCATGCACTGCATGTCGCGTCCCAACCAAAGGTTGTTGCCACGTTCAGTCCTGAGCGTGATCTCGACTCTCGAGCGCCCGCCGCTCCCGGCACGAAGCTTCCGCGCCCGTATTTTTCCATCCCTGTGTCGCCGGGAACCGCGATGCGGCAGCGCCGGTGCGCGCGGACTACTGGGGCCGCACGCGCGCGTCGGTGATGCCCCTGCCTGGTCTCCTCGACGTATCAATGATTAGCCGATCTGCGCGATCACATATTTTGCGTTTTGGGCGATGATCTTGTCATGGATAAAAGCGGATAGAGGGAGAGCCCAACGACCAGCACTAGCTAGCTACGCCTACACGGATTAGATTTGCAGCACGAGTGTCGAGTGGTGCGTGCATAATGCTGCTAGCAGTCGCAGCAGAGGATGAGAGATCACTGTCTTCCGCGGCCAAAAGAAAGGAAGGGCGGAGGAGAAGAAAGGAAGATCCCGTTAGGTGGGTCAGCGTCGGAGGATCGCGACGGACCGCGTGCGTGGTGCCAAGGCACGGAGGGGGCAGGTGCTTTCCGTGTTCGTGTTTATGGCGTGCGGGGGTGGCTGGCCTGGATTCGGAGCTCCGCCCAGCCTCGTGGGTTGCATGGCATGGCTGCGACTGCGAACGCAGGATTGCTCTGCTACTGTGCGTCGGCGGACGGCGGTCGCCGGATCGGGTCGTGCTGCCACTGTGCCGAACCCGGGGCCGCTCCGGGGGAATCGTACTGTGTCTTGTCAACAGTGCGCAGGTTGCTTCAATGCCCCGCCTTTTGAGAAGGCGCGTGCGTGGCTGGGCCTGAACGTAGTTTGGTGCCCCTTCTTTTTTCGATGCTCCGCTAGTGTTCCGAGCTTGATAGCTCCGTATCATTTTTTTCAGAATTTCACAAAGCTTTATTATGGGGTCACAATGTTTACATGAACGAAAATAAAATCGTCCAGCCAGCCAAAGCCTAAAGCTCTGTATCATTTATACTGTCAAAAAATATACCACCCCGTGCAACTGGTCAGGATGAGATTGGGCCCGCCCGCTCCGGCCCGGACCTGGTCCTGCCGGCCCCTCTGTTCTATTTAAGGACATGAAGCTGGCCCAATGGTTCAATATCAAGCGGCCTCATGTCCAAACCATTGAGTATCTCGGCCTCCTCCATAAGAAAGTCTAGGGTTCCCCTGCCTCTCGCTGGCGCCACCGTCGATCCAACTCGTCTCCGGTGGTCGTAGGGTCATGTCGGCGTAGTGGATCTCAGCCCTTGCCGGAGGGAGAGCTCTGTTTTTCGTTCGTGTTTTGTTAGGGTTTGCGTCCTGCTCAGGGAGACGACGGCGGCGGCGGCTCCTTAAGGTTCTTCTCGCCTAGCCCTTGTCCCGACGGTGCGTCTAGCATCATCAGTGGATGTGTAGAGGTGTGTCTCCGGCGGATATCCGCCCTAGATTTGGGTTGCATCTGAGAGATGCCGGTCAGCTCGGTCGTTTGAGGGCGGTTTGGGAGGTCTGGTTAGGTCGGGTTTTTTTTTTGACCGGTCAGTGATCAGACGGCCTGCCCTGGCGTTTGAGATGGGTATAAGGGCCAGTTCTTTTGCTAGCTTTTTTGGGCTTTCAGAATAAGCTGCCCCCTACCCAGCTTATTCTAGAAGCCCAACCAAAATTTTCTTTTTAAAAGCCTACTAGTCAAGTCTTAACTACTAGGCTTCTAAAAAAATAAGTTTGGTTCAGCTTCTAGAATAAGCTAGGTAGGGGGTAGCTTATTGCAGCTTATTCTGGAAGCCATCAAAAAAACTGGCCCTAAAAAGTCCCGCTGCAGATGCTCTAAAGCCTCCAGTTTGTCTTCAGCTTGGGGGTAAAAGCACATCCAAATCGTCGAGCGGACAGATACAATATCGCGTTGGATGATAAAACACATTTGGCCAGTGCAGTCTGGACAGATACTAGTGGTTTAAGAATCTGCTTTGAAGATTCCCTTATATTCAAAATGTGCATGTTGGCTCGTATTGTCTTAATGGCGGGGATATGAAGCCGTCATCAACCAAATAGCAACTCTACAGTCTTACTTTACCCCTCTGTAATTTGTCCGTGAGAAAAGAGACTCTAGTTATGAAGCTTGCAAGTTAGCTAGGTTTGCATCATCTTTAGATCAAGGTAGACATTATTTCAACAAAGCCTAAGATCATATTTGAATCCCCTTGATCATTAATCCATAAAAGAGTACTGTGCTAAAAAAACAAGAATATGAAGCATTTACACGAATATCCATTTCTGAGGCCGAGCTCATCTGCACCTGATTAAGGAAAAATTCAAAAGAAAAATCAAATTATTTTTTGCATGCAAGATGATTTGGTGCGTGAGGTCCGCTTCAAATTTTAGCTCCTTTGTACCTACGAGTAGCTCTCAGCAAAAAAAAAGACAAATTGGATCAGAATAATACATGAATAATAAACTTTTCACATGTCCTAAATTTATCTTTTTTGCCGGTAACAGCTCAGATGTCCAAATGAGCTAAAATTTGGAGCGGACATCACGCACCTAAGCCTCTTCCATGCAAAAAAAAGATTTGTTTGAACTTTTCTGGTATTCTTTTCAAATTTACTGTTCACCGCGGGAGTAGATGAGCTCAGGAGCCAAATAGCCACACTCGCATTTACACAACAGCATTATTTCAACTAATATTATAGTATTATTTAGTTGTATGGATTTTTAGTAAGTTATGATGTTGAACTTTTTTTTGGTTCCAAGGGAAAAGACATGTGCAACTACGCTTCTATTTTCTACCATGAATCGATTGCATCATAAGATAGCATACTTGTAACTTTCGAACAAAACCAGCCTTGAGTCAATAGTTTGAAATTTTCATATAAGCACAAGGGTAACAACCTTGCAAAGACATGTACATTGCAACAGCAGACTACAACCTGGGGCAACAAAATTTGAGTCGACCCGCTTGTCCCGGTGGGCTGATGATGATCGGCTCTCCTAGCCTATTTTTTTTTATGAAGCCAACCAAAAGACCCGCCAGCCTTGGAATTATGGGCCAGACGAGTGTCCCAATGGCTAATGTTGTCCCATTCCCATCATGAGTAATTAGTTGTATTTTAACTTGCATTTATAGGAAGAGTCGACACTTAAAACAACACCATACTTCCTTCATTTCAAAATATAAAGTGTATTAATTTTTCAAACGTAAAACAACATCTTTGACCAAACTTTTAGGAAAAACTATCCATATCTACAATACCCAATTTGTAGATATTTTATATCAGGTGTACTGTATCTGTTGATATTTTATTTTATAAGCTTGGTCAAAACACATGTTTGACTTACACGAAAAGTGATGCACATTATAATCTAGAACAGACAAAGTATTATACAAATTTAATAAATGACATGTTTTTGTTTTGCAATTTGAGTAAAAACACCACATTTGGTGTAATTCATAGGTCATATGTGACCCTAGCCCCTACATGTAAATCGTACTCCCTCCGTTTCTTTTTACGTTGCATATAAAATTTGGTCAGAGTCAAACTCAACAAAGTTTGACCAAATTTATATAGAAAAATAACAACATCTACAACACTAAAGTTATATGGTATGAAAGTTAATTTCATGATACATCTAATAATATTGATTTCATATTGTGAATTTTGATATTTTTCCCTATAAAGTCAGTCAAACTTTACAAAGTTTGACTTTGACAAAATTTTATATGCATATTAAAAAGAAATGGAAGGAGTACTAGAAGGACGTGACAAATCCGACATAGCGGCGAGCTCGTCTCAATCAATGCGGCCGGCCTCGCCACCGGAGCCGACCATGGTGGCTCAAGAAGGGGAGTTTGCGAAGAGGGGGGAGGAGCGGAGTGCAAAAGCGGAACAGATGAGAATGGCCAGCGTGGCCGGTCCGACATGAAGATCACGTCCAGGTGTGTCCGGACTTCCTCATATCCGCTCCACTTACAAGTTGGATTTAAGGGGTGCGAGATAGCTCGGACATTTGAGTCAGATATGAGGGGTCCTATAGGGTGCGGATTTTTGGTCAGGGCAGGCGTGCCCGGAAAAATGAGGGGTAGTGGGTCCGATTGTATATACTCATATCTATAACTCTATATAGTGTGCGAATAAGTTTGAAAAATGGTCGTTGGATAAAGCCAATCCGACAGTGCAGAGATGGCAAATCCGGGCACTACTGGCCATTGGATATCATCTACATTTCACCATTGCCACATGTACAATCTAGAAGACTCCATGATTGAACACAAGCACTTCTTCTTTGTTCTAGAATCTTCCGTACAATAATTGCGCAAACTTTTTTTTCTAGATAAATTGCCATTATTTGTTTTTACTTTATGCTTTACAACACACAATTCCATAAATCTTAAAATAGATTAACCTTTTTATAAAAACTAATTGATTTTGAATGAGATGAACTATAAGAATCAAACGAACATTTACATCATGCATATATGACTCAAACCTTACATGTTATAGTGTGATATTTATTCATAATTTGGTTGTCCAATTTCATACGTGCAATGTACGTGTATCTTAGGGCATCTCCAGCCGTTCGGCCCCCCAGGGCGCCTAAATAGAGCGGCCTAGGGGCGTGCCGGCACTAGTTCGGCCCCTGGGGGCGACCTAGCTCCCAGTCACGCCCCCAAGCGCCGGCCCCAGGATGCGGGAAATTTAAACTTGGTCGTTCCCGCTCTCAAAAGACGCCACAAATCCGGCGATCGGACGTAGTCTGGCGTTACAAAAAACAGAGCGTCGCACGCCGCAAGTTCGCGTGCGCAATGATTCACTCGGCGGGGTCGGCTCCAGGCGTTGGCGGAGTCGGCGTGCGCGGGCTCGGCGGTGTCGGAGCTGCTTCGGTGCTGGGCTATGTCGGCGCGGCTTCGGCACTGCTGGGCGGCGATGTAGAGGCGTCGTTCGGGCTTGGCGTCCGTGTGGTCATGGGCGCGGGAGCTTGCGTCGTCGGCGTCGTCGGCATTGCCATCTGCATCTGGTTCAGGATGAGGCCGCGCTCCGCCATGTACCACGCCATGAGCTGCTCGTTGTTGCTCTGGAGCATGTCCGCCCCGCCCATCAGAAAAGCCATGTCGGTGTTCCTCTTCTTCGCGGCGACGTTCGTCCGGAGCAGGTCGAGCTTGATGGCGCTATTCTTCATCAGCGACGACCACCGCGCCTCGGTCTTCTCTTCACGTAGGACGGCCAGGGCCTGGGCGTCGGCGAAGCAATGCTCGATGGACTCCTGCACTCGCGCGGTTGCCGCGTCGGCGTTTTCCCCCTTCTTTGCCAATTTGTGGCCGTCCGGCCGCCCCTCTAACGCGCCCGAAGTCGTCGCGTCCGGCTTGTATGTCTCCTTGGCCTTGTCGAGGGTACGTCGGACTTCCGCCCACTTCTTGCACTTGTCAATGCGCTTGTAGACGTGGAGGTGCTTGAAGTCGGCGTCTTGGTTGTCGCGTCGATACATGGTGAACATACGCAGCAGCTGTGCGGAGGAACAAACAGTTGGCGGGCGGCGGGCGTTGACGACGAAGAGATGCGAGCGAACGGCGTGCGTACCTGATCCTCAACGCTGGCGCCGCTCTCCGGGCGAGCCGCGACCTCCTCGACGATTTCATGCCATTTGTTGCACGCCAACTGGATACGCCCCCAATGGTTCGCCATCGGCTTGGAGCCGCGCTGCATGTAGACGCCTTTGAAGTACGGGTCGACGAGCTTCCGCTCGTCGAACTCGGCCTTGATGCGGTCCCAGTACGTCTCCAAGCTCTGGTTCGCACCGGTGGTCGGGTCGAGGCAGACGACTTTCCATGCTTCGGCGAGGCATTCCTCCTCCTTGGACGTCCACTTGATGCGCGGTTCGCCTGACCTAGCCGCCCGCTTCTTCTTCTTCTGGCGCCCCTTCATCGGAACAGGAGCCGGCTCCTCCTCCTCCTCCTCCTCGGGTTCTTGCGCTTCGTGCGCGTCCTCGCCGTAGACGTAGCCGAGCTCGGCCTCCATGTCGCCGCCGAGATCCACTACCTCGTCCTGGGTGGCGAACCCGGAAGACGCGGCGGCCGCGGTCGATCCTGTCGCGATGATGTCGTCCATGTCGGCTCCTGTGTCGTCCGTGTCGCCGAGGTGCGAGAAGGGCAGCGACCCACGGCGGAGATGGGGCGTCGGTGTGGACGCGTAGGCGGCGGGCGGCGAGTAGTTGTATGGAGGGTACTGCACGCCGACGAAGGCGGGCGAGGGTGTGCGCGTCGCGGGGTGGCCATGGGGGAAGGTCACGTTTGGGTTGAACCCCCCGTGTGCGTCGCCGTCGGCGTAGCCGGGCGACGACGATCCCCATGGAGATCCGGCGCCTTGCTGTCCCCAGGGCGCGTACTGGGCGTGGCTGACGACGGGTGGATTCATCATCCCCGCGTGGTCGACCGATGAGGAAGACGTCGCCGCATGCGCCGCGTTGTCGCGGGCCTTCTTGGCAATGGCCCTGTTCCGCCGGTCGGTGGTGACTGCGTCGCGTCGCTGAACTTCCACCCTCCACTCGGCGTTCGACATGCTCGGTGGCTTCGATGGCGGCGCCCTCGGCTTCCTCTGCTTCGGCTGGGCCACGGTGCCAGTCGTGGTTGCCGCCACGCGCGGCATGACGTACTTCTTCGGCGGCATGGCGGCGACTGGAAGGCGAGTTAGAGGGGGTTTGGCGGGAGAAAGGGAGGGAATGGCGGGAGGAAGGCGAGCGAGCGGAGGAGATGTGAGGGAAAAGCGTCAAGAAGCGGCGGGAAAAGGCCCTCGGGTCGCCGCCAGGGCGGGTCCACGCGTCTTTTTCGCTTGTGCCGGCTCCCCAAGCGCCCCCCAGGGCGCCGGGTTCGGCCTGGGTCCGCCGGCACCAGTTTTGACCCGAGCCGGCGAAAAACGGGTTTCTGGGAGCGCGACTGGGCCGTTTTTTTTGACACCGGCGCGGCAAAATCGCCTGGGGAAGGCCTGTTGGGGCGCGGCCGGAGATGCCCTTACTAGTACTAGTATTATGAGTGATGCTTTGCTTGCCATGTAAATGTTCGCAACGGTGCAACTGAAGTCTGCAATAAATCAAACTCATTGCAGTCAACACGGGCAGTAGCAGACTGACACGGTGTTTTCAGTCAGGTCCGGTGGAACCGACACTCCTGACTCCGCCAGCAATGAGCTTAAAGCAGAGTTCCACCGGCGCACTCCAAGTAGAAACATGTTTAAAATCCTCCTCCCCGTCGAAAATCTTGAATATCAAAATAACGTAGGACCAAAGCTAGCCGCGTCCCTGAACATTCCCACTTAGAGCGATCGTCAATAAATAAGCATTTCCAGCCCTCAAGCAACCGGGTCAAGAACACGTTGGACGACCCACTGTAGGAAGGAAAACGAAATATATCATATTATATACTAAAAGAAAACAAAGTTGGAGAGAGGGAGAGAGAGAGATGTTGCTGACGTCCGTCCCCACCCCACTCTGAAAGAATCGGCTCTCCCTCCCTTGTCACGCAGCGCAATGATTTGCTTGGTGCGTGGGCCCACTCACGCGAGAAGAACACAAGATGCGAGGCAAGCGGCCAGCGGCCTGGCATATATATACACAGGTATGCATTTGACCCGTAGCATACAAGGCGCCAGTGAGCCAGCGAGAGAGCAGACGGTGCCCATTGATTCCTTCATCTGCCCCGGCAGCAGCTTATCCAGGAAGGCAGCCGCGCCAAGAACCAGCAACAAAACCCGAGCCTAGGAGACGAGAGGAGAAGAGAGAACCTATTCTCCCCCCACTCCCACTCCTCGCCACACTTGGAGAGTCGTCGGTCGATCGGCGCCAGTGCACAATGTTTCAAGGGTGCGGCCTGTTCGCGTGCGTGAGCCGGCGCGGCGCCGACGTCAGGAAGCGGGGCGAGGCGGGCGCGGCCAGCTCGCGGGTCGCGGCGGAGCCGGCGGTGTGGGAGGAGGAGGAGGAGGCCGGCGGCGCCGCCAGGCGGATGGCGTGGGCGGAGGTAGAGTCCGCCACGGGGGCCTTCTCGTCCCGCGTCATCGGCCAGGGCGGCTTCAGCACCGTCTACCTCGCCTCGCTCTCCTCCGCCCGCCTCGCCGCCGTCAAGGTGCACTGCAGCAGCGAGCGCCTCCACCGCGCCTTCCGCCAGGAGCTCGACGTGCTGCTCTCCCTCCGCCACCCGCACATCGTCCGCCTGCTCGGCTACTGCGACGAGCGCGACGAGGGCGTGCTGGTCTTCGAGTACGCGCCCAACGGCGACCTCCACCAGCGGCTCCACGGCGGCGAGGAAGACGCGGTGCCCCTGCCGTGGTTGCGCCGCGTGGCGATTGCGTTCCAGGTGGCCACGGCGCTGGAGTACCTCCACGAGGGCCGCAGCCAGGCGGTCGTCCACGGGGACATCAAGGCGTCCAACGTCCTCCTCGACGGTAACATGGACGCCAAGCTCTGCGACTTCGGCTTCGCGCACTCCGGCGTCTCGGCCACGGCGGGCCGCGGCAGGTCGTCTGGGCGCGCCATCATGGGCTCCCCGGGTTACGTCGACCCCCAGCTCCTCCGCACCGGCGTGGCCAACGAGCAGAGCGACGTGTACAGCTTCGGCGTGCTGCTGCTCGAGCTGGTGACCGGGAGGGAGGCCGTGTGCCGCGAGACCGGACGCCGTCTTACCGCGGTGGTGTGCCCCACGGTCAGCGAGGGGAACGTGGCCGATGTGGTGGACCGGAGTCTCACCGGCAAGTACAGCGCCGACGAGGCGGCCGTCGTCGCGGAGCTCGCGATGCGGTGCGTCAGCGACGCCCCCGGGCTCAGGCCGTCCATGGCGGACGTGGTGCACGTGCTCCAGGAGAAGACCACCGCGTTGATCTCGGCCGTCGGATCCAGATTGGACCGCAGGATGATGTTCTAGCCTGCCTGGCTCATGGCTGGTGCTGTTGATTGTGATTTGTGAATAGTAAATTAGTAATGTTAGGGCAGGTAGAAGAATGAATGGTCTCTGCAGTGTGAGTACTCAGATTAGCTTAAGCCTTGGGATTAGGTAGAAATTTTTGTGATGTCATGGCACATACTCCTACTACTATATTGTAGCACCAGTGGCATGACAATGGCAGTGGTAGTTCAGTGGTCTAATTCTGGCGCGTATCAGGTCCAATGAACGGGTAATTTTATATTAGGCCTATCTGGTTTTTGAGGCACTTTGTTTACATAGCTGGTGGAGGACAAGCTGTTTTGTTGACGCCGTGCCGTAGAAAATTAATCCACCCTGGCCATCAACGACTGAATGGGTATCTGTACAGACGTCCTGCAGCCTCAACCATGTACGGTAACGTGCATGTGAACAGATGCAAGTGTATTTGAAACGATCAGTTAATGTTATGAAGAATATGCAACTCTCCGTGCACATGTTGACCCTCAAATTTGCTCCGGCATATGTGCGCGGGCACTAACGCTGGAGGCCGTCATCCGACGCGGGTTGCATATATTTCAACCCACATTTGAACTAATCTAGACGAAATTCATGCAAACCGGCCGATATTCATCAAAATTCGAAGAGAAAATAGCATAAATCATTCATACATAGCATGCAAATTAAGTCTAATACAATAATGTCTTAAGTTCGACGAGATTATCTGGATGTCGAATAAGTTTATCATCAACGGAGCATGTCATCCCGCACATACTGCCCCTTCAGCTTCATCCAACAGTGTGTATACGTAAACGATCGTCCCTATGTCCTGTGGTATGTCACGGCAGCGCGTGCAGGCTATATAATGCGTAGACCAACATTGAGTGAATGATAACAAAACCTATGATCTCGTCCTTTGCCGCGTGCAATGGTCACCTTGCCTCCAGCTGACGAACCACGTGACAAAACTTGGTGATGCTGGTCTGGATAGGGTGCCCGCGATACGATAACAACCCTACATTGCGTTCTTGAATGATGTGCATGTCGTCGGGCGCAACGTGCTTTCGTGTGTGAAACAATTCATGCACTTGCTGCCAGAAGGTCCCTCCTCTGCTCCTGCCTACGAAATCTGTGGATACAGCCAACCACGCATCGCACAACAACTCATCCTTCATGGTCGAGTACCCTGCCATTCTTCATACTCTGAAAAAACGACATGGCATTTGACCGAAACCGAACACCTGCCGGGCGTGGTGTCCGCCATGAAGGTCGTCGACGGGGGGGGGGGGGGGGGGGGAGCTAGGTACAAATGGCTTCAGGGTGGACAACAGCGTCGTAAAGGCGAGCGGTCGTGTCGGTGCCGGCTGCGCACGTCCAACAATACCTCTATGGCGGTCGGAGAGGTACAACGACATCGGCGGAGGTGGAGGGTGCGGATGCAAAGCAATGGGAGAAGGTGTGGAGTAGATGGAAATGAGATTAGGAGAGGAGATTTAGTGGGCCTCGGGAGTCGGAGTCCTACGTGGCTGCTGTCCAGACTCCCGAAACCCCCTCCACTTTTTCTCCACTTTGCGGGAGAAAATGTGTCTGGACCGTCCGACGGACCGATACAAGACCGTATCGGATAGAACAACTCGTCTGGACTTTCGGACGTATGCGGGCGGTTCAAGGGTCGGCGTTGGGAATGCCCATATTTTACCCATTTTAAAGCCACTTTGGTCATTCTATCCGGTAAAATATTTAGCGGAATGAGTTCTTTTGTTGTGATAAATATCAAACAATTTTGTGCTTGTGGATGATATGGTTCTTATATGCATACAATGTTTGCTGCAATACTTGTGAAGAACTAATTTACTGTCTTGTTGGTTTCCGCTGCAACTTTTAACTCACACTTGATACTATTAGTAGTGACATAAAGAAATTCCAGTTGTACATCAGCTTCACCAATAAGCTAGCATTCGGGAACGAAAGCCACCGGTGAGAAAGTGTTCTGGCCACTCAAAGCTCGATTCCTTTCTCCACGGCAGTTGTGTGTCTCCAACTCCTTTCCTCCCTTTTTGTTCTTTTGTTTAACCATATATGTTGTATGTTAGCAGCAAAGTATGGGGTCTAGATCTATCGGCCACTTCATTTCGTTTGTGGTACGTTGTGTAAAGGTGTGGCCAGCATAACTTTTCCGTTTATACTAAGATGACACACATTTTTTTAAAAAGATTCGATATATCTCCTCTTTCTCCCTTTATCTTAGTTTAGTACTAGTATACTATACGATAACACATATCTTTTTACAGATTCGATATATCTCCTCTTTCTCCCTTTATCTTAGTTTAGCATGCTGTATCAGTGAAGATGCTGCCGCTTTTCCCTTTCGAGATTTTTTCTCTAATTCTCTTCTCTGGAGGGAAGATTTCCCTGCTTTGCTTGCATAGATAATTACTAAATGTATTTGTGTTTTCAAGCACGAGAAAGGAGAGCAAGCTAGCGACAGGAAGCAACCATCAGCCCGTGTGGTGTGCATGATGACGAAAAGCTTTACGTGATGATATTTCACTTTAAAAACAAGCCCTGTGATCGGCGAGCGAGCTTGTCACGAACATGAAAACCACGCATGAAAACGATGCAGATTAGGTGTTGCGTGTGACACCTTAACAAACCTACCGGCGGCAATAGAAATTGTCAAATACGGTGCAGAGAAGATTGGCTGCGTTGTTAATTGGCTGGCTGTAACTCATCATAAATAAATAAAAAGGCATTGCTGTTGCCAACTTTGAATTAGTACTCCTAGAACGATGTACGTGCCTGGCCAACTAATGCAACAACGAAATTCTAGCTTGTGGCTCTCACTGGCATGTCACTTTTCAGTACGAAGTACTGCATAAAAGTCTCGTCTTTATTTATTTGGGGTAGTTTTCCATCACTCACGCGACCTCTTTTGCTTGCATAGCAGTACTCGTCGGGACTGACTGACTGACGGACTACGGGTGATCACAAATGTAGTTATTTGACGATGCGTAGCCTTGTATACTGGGGTTTCATTAACCACCGTGGAAGATCGCTGGATTGGTGTTCAACAGTCAGAATCATCTGGAACATGGTTGCAGAATGCAGTAGCCCTGGGCGAAAACAAACCAACCCCGTCGTTCTATCTGAAATAACAGAAAAAACCTACGTGATCATTGCTCTGGATGAATAACTGCTGGCTCTATATGTGCCTGCAAACCCCAGCTGTGATGAATAAACTAGCCCAATAATGCAGAGAAAGACAGCGGGATTAATGAAGAGCGGCTGGTTTGGTTGGGTTTCAGCAGCTTTTCTCGTTGATAGCCACATGCAGGCCTCGCTGTGGAATGTGGATCGGATTAGAAAACAACTCGGGACAACGGTATTAGGAGCACGGACGTGCTCTGATTGGCCCTGGAGCTGGCTAATTAAGGATGTTTTCTTGCTTATTATGCGGTCCAGGCTGGTGACCGGTGAGGCTTGAAATGATGAAATCTACCACGGCCTCCGTTCCGGTCACGTGCGCGACGGATCTAGCAGCTTTCTGAAAGGTTTCGCTAGTGAACAACGGGTAGTAGTTGCGGTTAGAGGGGAGCAGCATCTGGTACTGTATGTTTGCATTTTGATACTCGTTTCTTTTCTGTAAGATAAAGGATGATGCCTTGCGTGCACGTGATGTGAGAAACGACCACTCATCTCATGTGCGAAATTTGTTCGTAAAGCCCGGGACTCGACTCCAACGGGAGTAGAACGACTCCTTTGTTTTTTCTCTGTAGAAAACAGAAATGAGTGGTTTACAGGTTAACGAAATTATGTAGATGCAGCGTTACTCGTAGACGAGTTGCTCCCCTCTTGTGTTTTTTCCACAGGCCACGAGTCTTAGGGCATCTCACATGTCATCCATTAAAACGGACACGCAAAACGTCCTAAAAAATGTTCAAACGTGTCCGCGGACGGTGTTAGCGGAGCTGACCGTCCAACCCGATGCATCAAATAAGAGTGGACATGTCATTTTTATTAACCCTTGGCCGCCGACATCGGCGATGGGAGGCGAGGTTGACGATCGAGTGGACGGGCCAGCTTCGTTGTCCTTATGGCCTGGTAAGAACGACGCCGAGCTGCTGACATTGGCAGCGTTCCAGTCTGCCACAGCTTGCTCCGCCTCCATGTCCTTCTCGACCATGATCTACTCTAACAGGAGATCACGCGCCGCCTCGTTGACGCAGAGCTGCCACTGCTCGCGGCGAATAGTGCGGGTGCTGTACACGGACTCGTAGAACCCCCGCTGCTCATTGACGAAGCGTGAATTCTCTGTGATCGTGGCACTGACGGTCAGCTCGTTGAATATTTACCTTCCGCGAGTCAGTGCTGCTCGAGGAGCTAAAGGTTGTACCACTGCTCCTCCAGGTGCATTAGAGAAGCGGAGACCGGCACCGCCGCCTGCTCCTGCTGCTGCTCCCCCGCTATGACATCGTCGAAGTGTGTCTACGCCTACGCCATGATGTAGCCCACGACCAGCGTGGGCGCGTGCTCCTCGTCGAACGTCTCCTCTATCGTACGGTCCTTGTCGTCCAATCTATCCTTCGGTGAGCTTAGAGGCAATCCCGCCTCAATGTGGCGCACATGCACAACTTCCAAGTCACAAGCTCCATGATCTCGTGTCCGCGTCGCTGCGAGAGCTTCTTTCACCACTCGCGCGGTCCCTGCCATTGTGTCTACAGTCATGGAAGGAGGAGGGAGGAAACAGTTGTACGCCGATGGATCTCGAGCAGAGGGAGATGGGGCTTGAAGGTGGTGCAAATTTGTGCCGTATTCAACACAATTTGAATAGCGGGTGCCCGGGCAGGAGAAGCGCTGACTTGAATGCGCCGGGAAGGTGGAGCGACGACTTCATGTTCGTCGCACTGGCGTCAATGCCGGGCATGCAGACGAACCATCAAACTGCTTGAATGCGGTAGGAAGCCGTCCCATTACCCATCCGGTCACTTCCAATTTGAAACAACATTAACACGTCACAAGCGGCGGGCCGGAGCAGGCACCTAGACCGCCACACCGGTGTGAATGCCGCGTTGTTCGACCGACATGCCTAGTGACCGGCCACGTCCGCTCTAGAGCGACATGAATGCAATGTGGAGAGCGGAGTAGCGGTTGGAGCAGGAAGAGGGAGAGAGAGAGAGAGAGAGAGAGAGAGAGAGATGGATTTGTGTGGGCCGGGGTGTCGGATGCCTATGCGGCGGAGGTCCGGACGTCCACAAACCTCCCTCATTTTCTTCCAGTTTGCGGGATTTTTGGACGTGCGGACCGGTCCACGGACGTTTGATGGACGACATTTGGAGAGGATAAAGTGTCTGAACCGCGCGGTCCAGACATTTCTTGTAGCACTCTCCAATGTGGATGTGTAATTATATGAGTGTCGATCCCTGTGAGAGCTAAAGGTAGGTTTCATATTCTTTCAAGTTATATGTGTCACTCGCAAAACTATGTTTGCAATTTTAGTGTTTACTTTACGAAGTAACAAGTTGATTGATCGGTGTAGGTTGCAGCTAAAAAATAACAAATACCCAACCATTGCCACATATAAAATATTTTAGAGAGAGTAAGAAGTGATGAAAAGTGTAGGCATAGGGTGGATATTGCCCGGACGAAATAAATCATTACATGGTGCATTGATGTAACATGACTTCTAAATTACTACCTTCGTTCAGGCTTATTAGGCCCCTTTGTATTTTGGGTCTAAGTTTGACCATGTATTTAACTAAAATATATAAAGTATATGTTGCACAAAGTATATTGTTGGATTTGTATTTGAAGAAGGTTCTCTAGGGTATAGTTTTCGTTACATACAGTTTATAGTTTATTAGTTAAATTCATGGTCAAACTTTGCCTTAAAATGAAAAAGGGCATAATAAACCCAAACGAAGGGAGTATCTCAAACAATGTAGACATGTATTCTTTAAATAGAGAAATGTGCTTAAAAAACTTGTCTTTCATTTACAGTCCAACCACCCTTGCTTTAGGGTCCATAAAGGCAACTAAGGGTAATCAAGTTGACCTTGCGGCAACTGAAACAATGCATTAACACTTCATGAATACATATAATCATCAAATTATAGCCATTCCTTTTAATACCCTGGTTTGTCACCCTCGTGGTCTCCGGTTCAAAACTAATCAAATGCATATGATTTGCACGTACGATCATGATTTAAAACACACAAAAGACAAACATGGTTCTGAGCTGAAATCATATTACTCAGGCCATAATAGTAATAAACATTGGGCACAACAAAGTCATTGTAACATTGATTCTCAAACACCAAAGGTCAATATTACATAAATCTTAACACTATTGCATGATTTTCCATCACCCGTATTAGATCCACCCCACATGATAGCGAAGATGAAGGGGTTGTTGGTGGCCATGGTGATGATAGAGGTGCTTTTGGAGACGATGGTGGTGATGAGGGTTCCCCCGATGACGTTTTGGCGTCACCAGAAGAGGGGATCCCCCTCCTTCTCCTTCCTCTTTGGCCTCCCCCCTAGGTAGGACAAGGGTTTCCCCACTGGCTTTTGGTGGCCATGGTTGTGGGGATGAGAGCCTCCCCTCAGATGGGATCTGACTTTTCGAGGGGAGCTATTTCTGGATGTTGAAATCCGAGTCCCACCACCCTTTTGTCATTTCTCGGAAATCCATAACTCCACAAAATCTGAAATTTTTATGGTGGTTCCAAAACTTCGGGGGGCAAGCTTGCGGCAAAGGAGGGCTCCAGAAGGTTCCTAGAGTGCCTAGGAGCCTTGGCATTTTGGGCGCCTAGGCACCCTGAGCATCTCCAGGTGTGGGGCCCAGACCCCTGGATGTCTTCTAGTTCAAAACTCTACAGTCTATTTTTTGGGGGTTAAAATAATTATTGTCCATGAAATGCAAAAACACTAGAAAACATGAACCGGCACTGGGCACTTAATTAATAGGTCAATCTAATAAAAAACAGAAAAATATGCCCAACGCATGTAAGAATGATAATATAATGTCATGAACCATATAGAAATATAGATACGTTTGAGACGTATTAGTAGTCGTCGACGACCTTGAGCTTTAAGTAGCACCACTAGTGGGTGTAGCCCGAGTGTATGGTGCCACACTTGGAGGAGCTTGATTATTGTTGGTGTCAAAAATTCTTGAAGGATAGGCGGAGTACTTGGAGTGCTTGATATCTTCGCCCGGAATTAGATCATAAGGGATTTTTATCTGGCATCCTGCCTTTGTTGCTTGGTGCACGAGCTCAATTAGGTTTGTGTAGGGTTGGAAATCTGCTATATTCTTAATGGGGTAGTTGAGACCATTGAGTAAATGAGCCATGGTTTGCTCATCGGACTCCTTCACATTTGCTCAAATCATTGCGATCTCCATTTCCTTGTAATATAAACTTAGTGCCTTGCTTGAGGACTTGCAACTTCTTGAATAGATCTCTAGTATAATGTGTAGGCATGAATCATGCTCACATAACTTGCTTCATGATATCCCAAGTTGTGTTGGGTGGTTCACTTTTTTCCTTGTGACCGTTCAATCACTTGCTCCCACCATGTGAGAACATATTCATCAAACTTGAGGGAGGACATCATCATATTCTTTGCTTCATTGAAGTTGTGGAGTTAGAAAATTTTGTCCACTTTGAGAGCCCATGATAGATATTCTTCGGGGTCGGTGCCACCGGAGAACTTTGGCATATTAAACTTGAGCTTGCGGAAGAACTCTTCAACGTCTTGATTGTTGCGAGGTTGACGTTCAGGAGGTCGGCTTTCTTCACGCTCCTCATGATTTGCTTGGCAAGAAAAGTAAGGTGTGTTCTACATGCTCCTCATCTCATGGCATAGCTCGATGTGAGCCTATTCTTTACACTCTTCTTGCCCTTCGGTTTCACTCTTGAAGGTTGTAAGTTGTGTCACATAGAGATCGGTGGGCTTGATTTGCTTGCTCCACACAACGTGTTTATTCTTGCCGGTGTGCAAGGTTCTTCATCTTGGTGACGATGCTCTTCTTCTTGTCAACGCCTTTCATCATCTTGGTGTACTTGGCGATCGAAGTCATCTTGATGCACTGGAGCTTCACGTTGACGCCGTTCACACTCAAGAATGTGGCCTTGCAATCCATTGCCATGGAAAGGATTTGAAGCTTGATAGTTTTCTCGGTCTTCATGGTGACGATGACGATGTTTTGGTGTAATTGCACTGAATGGTAGCTCAGAGGAGTGTCAATTTGAGCGCCTTCTTGAGGATGAGGATGATGACGAAGACTTGTGTTTTTCAAACATGTCTTGAATTTGAGCCATTTGGGCGTCCAATCATGTGTTGAGGTAGTCCCTTGTGCGAGCTTCAGATTGGCGCATGTTGGTGGAGTGGTGCTCAATGTGCTCATTCAAGGTGTGGTGTGTGTCGTTCATAGCATATTGAAGTATAAAGTGATGAAGCTTGATGTAGTTATTTGCGTCCTCTTGGTCTTCAAAGACTGGAGGGGTGTACCTTCGCTATCCATCACAACACTTAAACCAAGTTTGAGTAGAGAATGAAAAGAACAATACATAAGTTACCTCTTCCCGATGTTGAGAATGGATCAAGCTATCCCTCACTATGAAATGTGAAGAGAGTGCAATTGGTACGTGATCTTGTTCAATCTCACACCTACATATGAAAGTCTTATAGGGTGGCTTGATGAGGGTTAGTGGCACAATAACACGCAATAATGGATCAAGGTGTTGAAAATGTTGGGTAAGATCCACCAATGCAAATGCGTTACAAGTAGATCAAAGAGTAGTGATAGAGCAAGGTGGATGCATGCTTCGAAAGGTAAACTGGGATTGTGCAACCAAGGAAGGAGCATACATGTTTTTTCCTAGCGAAGACTAAGCTCGTGTTGCACAAACACTATGAGAGACTCTAGCTTGATCGCTCTTGTGGCTAGATTCACACTTGTGCACCAACCTACAAGAACAACGTAACATTTTCCTATCCCAAGTATCCGGCTCACAAGTATTTTTTTATGCTCAAATCTTTGCCTATAAGCTTTATTGTATCTTTTTCTTTGTATACTTTTTTACTATTTTTCCCTTTACCATTTTCCTTGAGCCTCGACCAAATACACAAGATAAGTATTTAAGATATGCATGGAGTATGTATAGCACACAATAGAATGCAAAGCTATCACCGTCATGTGAAAGTTAACGAGGCCTGACAATTCTCAAATAGCTAGTCCCAACAGGTAGGTATGCACAAAGAATGGTGAGGCTATCAAGTACAGTGTCAAGAGAAGATAGTGAGTGACAGAATGGAAACCTTCATCGAGGTCAAAGGCAACATACCTTGCTTCCGGTATCGGTGTTAAAAGGGTAGAGATGATCGTTGTTGTTGACGAATTCATTGGCGGTGGATTCACTGGAAACGTACCATGCTGTTGCCATACGGGAACCAACGTAGCGGCAAACCGGTGAAGATGCACGGCAAGAGGGCCAAACCAAACGGGAGGTGACTTGTCCGGACTATCCGGGCAGAATTCGAGTGAACTGTCCGGGCAGGTCAAACGCCAAATCTGGGAGAAAATGGCACTCGAAAATTGGAAGAAGAAAGAAAACCTTTCAGGCTAAATTGATAAAATTTGGATCAAGAGATGCAAAGGAGGCCAGATCTACGTTTAGCCAATCGGATACATATATTAAAACCAACAAAATCTCATGAAACTCAACAAATTGCAAGAAGTTGGGTGATTTATAGTCAAATTGGGCAAGAAAAAACAAAATTAGGCTAGAAGGGTGAGGGGAAGGGGCTACAAATTAACCAAAGCTCATGCTACCAAATGACATAGGGCAAAGCCCGAATTGTGCCCAATCTTCACAATTTGGAGGTGAATGAGAGGAAGAACACAAAGAGCTAAACACAAGGGGAAATCACTACAAGAACAAGATCCACATCACACATGTGCTCTTCAAGCATCCAAGCAAAGAGACACTACTACGTCCACAATCAACAAAAGGAGCAAGTAGCTAGGTAGTTCTTCCCAAATCTCTATGGAGAAGTGAGGTCTTGAGGGATAGATCTTCCCCAAATCTACAGGAGAGATGGAGGTCTTGGTAATCCCTTGGGATTCTTCTCCTAATGGAGGCCTTGATCTTCAACGGAGAAGAGATAGACGAGCAATGCTAATGTAGGATCAAACCTATGGTAGCCCGATCTTCACAAATTGGAGATTGATTTGGGGTGGATTCACGAAGAACGGGAAGAACACATGGGAAAAACACAAGAGAGAACACTAATTGGACAAGATCCACACAAAGTACTCCTCAAATCTCAAGCCAATACAAGAGGTGCATCTAGATCCAAGAACAACGAAGGAAATAAAGGATACAAGGTAGTGCTTGGGAGATAGTTCTTCCGCACCAAAAGCTTTCTCAAGTAGTTCTAATATGCTTTGCTAACCCTAGAAAGTGCAGGATGTACGAATTATATAGTCTAAGTATGAAGGGGTAGGTGGGAGAGAGAATTACAAAGCCGAAAGGCCAAATTCCGGCGCGTAGGCACTTGGCTAGACAGTCTAGCCAAAATTAGGCCGAACAGTTGGGCACTGGGCTGCAACGGCTTCCGGCCTGACGCGGGCGTGGGCTAGCTTCAGGGCGCAGGTGGCCGGACAATCTCAGTGTCGTCTGGCTACGTTTTTTAAGTCTTATATGTCCTCGGGTGTTTGCCTGGACGCTTGGCCGGACAGTCCGGGCGTGGCCGGACAATGGTCGGACTATCTGGCCACCTGACTTTGGCCATACTTTCCCCTCTCCTTCGTCTCCTTTCTCCACTTTCAAACCTTGACCTTGGGCTTCCTTCCTCGCTTCTCCATGCTTGATATCTTCATACTTAAGTATGTACAAGGTTTCAAAATGAGGTAGTAGTCATGTCTTATATGTATACACTAGATCATTGATGGCACGCGTTGCTGCGCCCATCTATTTTCAATGTTTAATCCTAGGGTTAGATGCAAATATGTGAAGCTATTTTACTTAAAGTTAAAGCAATAATGGTATTATAGAATTTTGAGTAATTTTTAGTACATTTGCAATGCAAATTGTGAATTATAATTTGCCAATACTTATTTGCTTTTAAGTTCTGAATTTTCCGTGTCAGTCTATCATTACATGATAGAATGATAAGCAATCTCTACTATTAAAGGAGAACCTGCGGTCGTCCTGATGGTTGAACCTACTACAACCATCCCTCACTACTGCCCCGCGCCTCGTGCGATCGATACTCAAAATTCGCAGGAAAAAGCCCCCACGTTTTATACGATGGAGAAAAAACTGAACGAACCCCATCCAGATGCTCGCACGTTCTCCACTTCTCCCTCGACCCGAAGTCCCGAACCACCCGGGCTCCCTCCTCTCATGCGAGCACCAGGCACCCTCCCTCTGTGCCTCGCCGCCGTGCTCTGCCCAACCGTAGCCGCCCTATCTCTCTACCCGATGCAGAAGATCCAGCAGGTGTCCATCGTCAAGGGCTTCGAACGCAGGGACAAGAGCCTCCTTGTCTCCTCTCCGTGCCGCCGAGAGAGGAGCTCCTTCCAGCAAACCTCAACAGCGCCGCCACGACCAAATCCTACCCTGCGGCCTCCCCACCACCACCATCCATGGCGACCGAGCTGGCCGACGCACGAGATCCGTCTACATCACCCTCTCCTACAAGACGCGGACTGCAGGGATGGGGCGGGGACATCACGCACACCCTGGGACGACCAGATCGAGCACGACCGCAGCGGAAGAGCCACCTCTGCCTCGTCGTGCAGGAGATGCCGCCTCTCTGTCATCATGGATTGAAGGAAGCGGCAGTGATGGTTGTTCCAGGTGGTCGGCATGCCATGGTTGTTCCGGATGCGGTGATGTTTGATTTTAAGTAGTGCTCACCTATTTTCTGTTTTTGTTCAGATTAGTATTTGAATCATCGACAAACCAGTCAATTGCTTGTTCTTTGGATCCTATAATGGCACACATTATGCATAACTTAACTGGCTCTGTATCGGATGTTTGATCTGAACTACTTACACACGAACATTGCAGGCCGAAGGTCAATATTATGACTAAACAGGCACGTGGACTCGGTCGTGAAGTTTATGCGGTATCACCATGTAATGCACATCTTCTGCATGCCGCTGGTCATGATGGTGCTTGCCAAGCATTGGACGACCATGAAGTACAACCTCAGCTCTCTCATGTTCATCAGCTCCATTGGGATGCCGGTCCGCTGATGTGAAGAACTACCTTGGTGCCAAGATGTTTCAGGTAATTGGCCAATTCTTGTGCAGTTTTTGTTGTTGTTTAACTGCGACTGGGGGCAGAATTAACTGTGTTGTTTAGAAGGGCTAAAGACTTTCCAGCGTCTTGTTGTTGTTCTTATGTAGGGCTTATATTTCTTGTCATTTCTCCAAATTCAATCATGTGCGATGCTTTTTTGTTCTTCATCCTTGTCCTTTGGTACAACCAATGGAGCTGCACCGGATGATCCAGAGGTGATCATTTTGGTCTGTGCACAGATGTCCTTCTGTTAGGTCTAATGGGACCTGCTTAATACATCAAACAACCACATGTTTTTCATTCTTTATGATGATTGATCCTTGTAATCTGCATTACATATAATATTTTATAAAGTTTTCTTCTCATAACCATTTTATGTGCATAATCGAAAACCAACCCTTAGTTAGTGGCACAAACACACTGACATCCAAAGAATGGATTGAGTGCTACGGAGAAGGGAGGTCCAAGACTCTGCGGTGTGTCCTTGGTGTAACTAGAGCGTTCTTTGGCCATGTTAGAGACTTAGTGATAGAGCAATAAATTATTTTGCTAGGATAATAAATTGTGTGTGAGGTTGTTCTTCTGGGTGATTTTAATCCCGATGTAGGAGTGTTCATAAAAGTGGAACTATGAGCTCTCATGCAATGTTTAGAAAAAATTGGGCTCCTTTGGGACTTCTGATGTATAACATTGCAAAAAAACATAACTGTGTATTAGTTGAATTGCTCGACTGTTGTGGTGGGAGGTTGCAGGCCATCTGAAATTAGTGACATTGGGAATGACTTTGGCAATTTGGCATACTTGGATAAAACTCATGAAATTTGGAGCAGGGCTGGGAATAGCAAAGTTTGGTGGACTTGGAGAAAAAATGGCAGATTCGGAAGGGGGGGGGGGGGTGACAGCATATCAAAGCGACACCGCAACGACCGGAGTTGTAGCCCAGGGCTCACCATAGCGTCATTTGTTTGCCCGTGGCAACGCACGGGCATTCAACTAGTTTCCATATATATGAAGAAAAAAACATAGAAGTGAAATTTTCATGGGTTGTGCAAATCCTAAGAAAATATACATAGTTCGAATTATAGTGCCACATATAAATGAATTATATGATCAGATGCTTTGAAGTGAAGGCTAAACCAAGTAAAAGAGTATATGGAAAGATGGATAATTTGGATAAAAGAGTATATGGAAAGATGGAAATATAGTGATCGGAAATACAAGATAGAATATTACGTTTACACTCACACATGCAAGGAAACAAATTGTCTAGCTAGTGCAAAATTGCATGATAGAATATATATATATATATATATATATATATATATATATATATATATATATAAAAGATTAAACGAGTGCAGTCCCAGTGCCGAGACATATACAAAGGGAAGAAGATTTGTTTGATAAATTTGCTACAGTACAAATAATAACAAAATATCACTCGGGTAACAATCAATAATAATCGACATAATGTCTAAGTAGATGTCAATTTAAACTCAGGTCAATAATATGAGGATGCAAGCAATAGCAAGAACATATTTTGGTGCCATGTAAGATAGTACATGCATTCTCTGCATTGGAATTTACTATTTATCAGCCATCATGAAGCGTACCAGACCTGTGCAGCTATGCCAGTACAGTCCATTCTAGAAACGCACAAAGCATGATAGCTTGATCTCTGAATTATAGCTCCCTGCATTGCTGTGAATCCAAAGACAGAAAATAACATCAACACCAATACCAAATCATAGTGAACAAAAGGACGTCAACATAAATAATCACGGTCTCAAGATTCCAGTCACATTTGGGGTGCGCTTTGCTGAGAAAATTGGTAGCATACACTTTGGTTGCAAAAAAGATGGAGCAATCAGAAATAGTTCTGGAGAGGACCGAAGTTTCATTCGTAGCAAACATTTTCAAACTTTGCATATTCTAACTATCTTACCATTTTTTTCCATCACACGGTATTATCAGCAATTTGGAGCATAAAGAAAAAAAAATGTGTGGATAAACGTTGACGTACATAAACTCAAACAAAGATGCATTTGACATGGCGTATGATACTGAAAATATAAATTTATAGTTAAAATTATGTTGCTACTCTACCCACGTGGTTACAATCACATTACATACTTTTGTTTCCCGTGCTAGGGACCAAGTTTTTTTTAACGGTGCTACAACTCTAGATCAAGTCGAGTCTGCTTTTCTATTACTAGCGTCATGCACAGATCATTGGTTTGTAATAACCTTTACAAAGTATGCCTTGAAGCAAATTACGGAAGTTTCATAAAACCATGTACGATGCATCTTGCGGTTTGCAAATAAAAAATGACAGATATACATGTATATATTGCCACATTGGGCTACATCAGTGACCCCTGAACTCTGAGCATATAGTTGATAGCATGAATGCAGAATTTCTCCTGAAGTGTATATATACGGAATAGTGTAATTATTCAGAATTCAGTATGGTATGAAACTGCGCTCATGACATCTTCAAGGCATGATAATAGCTCTCCGCGAGAGTCGTTTCTCAGCATGTTATGTGTAAGAGATTAAATATATGTAGCAATAAACACATTCCACAATATTTTGAGGATTGAACCACATCAAGCAAATTAGTATGAATAGTAGAAACACATAAAACTTTATACATAGATAGAAACATAAGGGGTAATCATTCCACGATACCTTTTATTCAGATCAGCTCCTGCCGTTGAAGGTTCCATGCAGCAGTTGGACCCTGAAGTTAATTAGTTATTCCTGTCAACTTCCTCAGCCAGATCGCATCTTTTATGTTAGAAAATTCATACAATGGAGCATGCTACTCCTCAGCCATTGACAAAAGCACATGTTCTGCAACAAATTAAAAAGGGATAATGGATCAGAAATCCATATCAACAGAACAAAAAAGGTGAGGAAATTGCAGAACATCAAGACAGTGAAATAGAAGCCGAAATAACATGACCTTCTGTTCGATAGTGGATTGGACTGCCTGACCAGTGCCGTGGTAGGGTAAGTGGAACGTGCTACTGAATGTATGCTATCCTCCACCTCTTACTTTCAGGGGAGCATGGAGAAACGACATAGGGGTGGTTAGAGATGGCAGCGCTCATGTAACATGAATGAATCAAATTGTTTTGGTGCAGCGCGTCCAACGACAATTTTAGGGATTTGCACCCTGAAACCACCCATGCAAGACTTCCACATTATTTCCAAATTAGCTTTGCACCAGAATAATAGTTAGAACACAACAATTTATAATCTGAATTAGTGGAACTTTAACATGCCACTGTAGCCATTGTATATACTTACCTGCTGGAAGAAGACATGGATTTATAATACTACGAAATTCAAATCATTCCTGAGCATTCTTGTTGTCAATATTAGTAATATGCAAAAACTATTATGCTTTAAAATTAAATAGAACAAACCGGGGGCAGTAGTAAGCTTGCATACGTACAAAGAAAATGTTGTTCATTTGCAAATATAACTACGTACTGGAGAAATGGAAAAAGTAATGCATCTGTTCTGGACGCCCTCGAAGAATAAACCACGAAATGAGATGAATTTCGGAAATGTAGGCAATGATTTTACATTTTTCTGTGAGTAATATCAAATTAAACGGGTCTACATAAAGAGGAGAAACATAGATGTTCTACTCAAATAACCAGATACTCAGCTAACCGGCAATTGGCTACACTGTCAGGCTAGAGGAGCCGGTCACTCTATACATGAATCAAGATTTGTCTTATTCCATGCTTCGATGAGGAGGGGAGGAATTGTTGTGCTGGACTGGTGACTATCAGGCTAGAGGACCAGTCCCATATTCAGCAAGCGAGGATAAGAGGACGTTGTAGATGCTGCCCACCAAGAGTGCCCTGAAACCAAGAAAGTACTAGGAAGGGTCAAATTCGAGAGAAGGGCACTGTAACATCCCAAATTTTCAATTTGAAATGTTATACATAGGTCATTCATGCATATCATATTTTATTGCATTTTCGTTTCGCGATCCTCGAAATCCTAAGCAACTCAAGGACCCGCGGAGAGAATTGGGGATTTCACGATTTTCATATTTGAATTTCTATCAAATATTGAAACAAGGATCATTTTGGTTTTAATGATTTTTCTCTCTGAAAATATTTCGAAATTAAAATATATGAGAGGAGATAAACTTCTTCAAAATAAATGAAATATTGGAGGAAAAATATTAAAATAAAATAAATGAATTTTATTTGGAGTTTTATTGCTATTTTATTTGAACTAGTTGAATGCCCGTGCGTTGCCACGAGCAAACAAATGACGCTATGGCAAGCCCTGGGCTACAACTCCGGTCGTTGAGGTGTCACTTTGATATGCTGTCACCCCCCCCCCCCCCCCCCTTCCGAATCTGCCATTTTTTCTCCAAGTCCACCAAACTTTGCTATTCCCAGCCCTGCTCCAAATTTCATGAGTTTTATCCAAGTATGCCAAATTGCCAAAGTCATTCCCAATGTCACTAATTTCAGATGGCCTGCAACCTCCCACCACAACAGTCGAGCAATTCAACTAATACCCAATTATGTTTTTTTGCAATGTTATACATCAGAAGTCCCAAAGGAGCCCAATTTTTTCTAAACATTGCATGAGAGCTCATAGTTCCACTTTTATGAACACTCCTACATCGGGATTAAAATCACCCAGAAGAACAACCTCACACACAATTTATTATCCTAGCAAAATAATTTATTGCTCTATCACTAAGTCTCTAACATGGCCAAAGAACGCTCTAGTTACACCAAGGACACACCGCAGAGTCTTGGACCTCCCTTCTCCTAGCACTCAATCCATTCTTTGGATGTCAGTGTGTTTGTGCCACTAACTAAGGGTTGGTTTTCGATTATGCACATAAAATGGTTATGAGAAGAAAACTTTATAAAATATTATATGTAATGCAGATTACAAGGATCAATCATCATAAAGAATGAAAAACATGTGGTTGTTTGATGTATTAAGCAGGTCCCATTAGACCTAACAGAAGGACATCTGTGCACAGACCAAAATGATCACCTCTGGATCATCCGGTGCAGCTCCATTGGTTGTACCAAAGGACAAGGATGAAGAACAAAAAAGCATCGCACATGATTGAATTTGGAGAAATGACAAGAAATATAAGCCCTACATAAGAACAACAACAAGACGCTGGAAAGTCTTTAGCCCTTCTAAACAACACAGTTAATTCTGCCCCCAGTCGCAGTTAAACAACAACAAAAACTGCACAAGAATTGGCCAATTACCTGAAACATCTTGGCACCAAGGTAGTTCTTCACATCAGCGGACCGGCATCCCAATGGAGCTGATGAACATGAGAGAGCTGAGGTTGTACTTCATGGTCGTCCAATGCTTGGCAAGCACCATCATGACCAGCGGCATGCAGAAGATGTGCATTACATGGTGATACCGCATAAACTTCACGACCGAGTCCACGTGCCTGTTTAGTCATAATATTGACCTTCGGCCTGCAATGTTCGTGTGTAAGTAGTTCAGATCAAACATCCGATACAGAGCCAGTTAAGTTATGCATAATGTGTGCCATTATAGGATCCAAAGAACAAGCAATTGACTGGTTTGTCGATGATTCAAATACTAATCTGAACAAAAACAGAAAATAGGTGAGCACTACTTAAAATCAAACATCACCGCATCCGGAACAACCATGGCATGCCGACCACCTGGAACAACCATCACTGCCGCTTCCTTCAATCCATGATGATGGAGAGGCGGCATCTCCTGCACGACGAGGCAGAGGTGGCTCTTCCGCTGCGGTCGTGCTTGATCTGGTCATCCCGGGGTGTACGTGATGTCCCCGCCCCGTCCCTGCAGTCCGCGTCTTTGTAGTGTCCCGGAACATAGATTTATGCAACACCAAGATACAACAGGAATTTGGGGGGTGAGGAGGAAGAACCGAGGTGAGTAGAATACAGAGAAAGGATGAGAAGTTTCAGAGACTAATCAACTCTACTCTCCTACACAGCATGACCAGTCTATATACCGGACACACAACCACGCTTACAGATGGTCCCAGGACCCACCCACCAGCTCACAGAGCTCTCTCGCCTGGATCTTCTGAGCCAGGCGACTCATTGTCCGCCAACACAGGCGTAGGCGTGACACTTGCCGCCGCTTGAGATTGAGCTTCATCCCACAATGGAGAAGACGGAAAACGATGCTTGACCACCTCATAGTTCTCCCATGTGGCGGAATCATCTGGCAGATCACCCCATTTGACAAGCACTTGAGTTGTGGCCCTGTTGCCATCACGGACCATGCGGCGTTGCAGGATTGCTGACGGAAGCTTATCACAGAGCACCAGGTCCGGCGGCGGAAGCTCGCTGAAAACCGGTGAGTAATCGGCCGAGAAAGGCTTTAGCTGTGAAATGTGGAAGGCTGGATGTACTTGGGCAGCAGCCGGCAATTTTAGGCGGTACACGACCTCTCCAATTCGTTCCAGAATGGTGTATGGTCCAAAGTATTTGTATGAAAGCTTGTGACAGGGGCGATTGACCACTGAGTGTTGTGCATAGGGCTGCAGCTTCAAGAGGACCTGCTCACCGACGACAAATTGACGCTCGGTGCGGCAACGATCTGCCTGTGACTTCATGCGTTGCTGGGCTCACAGAAGATGCACCCTTAGCAACTCCGTGTGCTCTTGATAATCCGCTGCGGTGTCCGCGACTGGCGAGGCCGAATCAACAATGATGTTTGGCATGCCACCAAAGTTGGGTTCTCTTTTGTACAGTGCATGGAAGGGAGAGCACCCAAGAGAGGAATGGTGGCTGGTATTGTACCAGAATTCTGCCATTGCCAACCATCGCCGCCAAGTCTTGGGACGATCCTGAACAGCACAAAGCAGATATTTCTCAACACACTGATTAACCCGCTCGCTCTGCCCGTCAGTTTGCGGATGATGCGTTGTGCTGTAATGTAGTTTGGTGCCCACTGCCTTGAACATGTCCTTCCATATGTGACTGGTGAAGATCTTGTCACGGTCCGAAATGATTGACAATGGTACTCCATGTAAACGAACAATCTGATCCATAAACAGCTTGGAAACAGTAGTCGTTGTGTAAGGATGATGTAATTAAGGGCAAAAAATATGCATGGTCAGACGGTCAACGACGACCAAAATCACATTGGCACCATCAGACATTGGCAAACCTTCCACAAAATCCATTGTGATTTCTTGCCATGGAGCTTGGGGAGGTGGCAAAGGCTGCAGAAGCCCAACAGGTCTAGTGTGTGGATGCTTAGCGTGTTGATAGATTGGGCATTGCTTCACAAATAGCTCCACGGCCAATTTCATGCCTGGCCAGTAATAGAGTTTCTTAGCGCGCGGATACGTTGCTTGAATACCAGAATGTCCGCCCACAGCACTGTCATGCAGAGAAGCTACCAATTTAGTTTGTAGTGCCAAATTTTCACCGATAACCAGCCTGCCCTTGTACTTGATTAACCCGTGTTCTAGTGCATAGCTCTTGTCATCAGGAGAATGAATGGCTAGTTGCTGCAACAGTGTCATCATTTCAGTATCAGTGTGGTACGAATTCAAAACCTCTTGTACCCAGTCTGGCCGGCAAACTGAAAGGGTTTGGGTTTCAAACCGATGAGCGACACGGGACAGAGAATCTGTAGCCCCATTATCCACGCCACGCTTGTACTTGAACTGAAATTGCAAACCAATTAATTTTGCCATAGCTTTGCGTTGCAAATTGGACGTGAGTTGCTGATCAGTGAGATTGCAAAGGCTCTTATGGTCTGTCAAGATGGTGAATGGAACTCGCTGTAGGTACTGACGCCATTTGTCGATCCCCATGATCACTGCGAGGAATTCTTTCTCGTAGATTGATAACTTGCGATTCATAACACCCAGGGCTTTGCTCATGTATGCAATAGGGTGACCCCGTTGCATCAGTACTGCCCCCACACCTGTGTCATAGGCATCTGTCTCGACGGCGAAAGGTACAGAGAAATCCGGAAGGGCGAGAACAGGGGTACGAGCCATCACAGATTTCAATGTCATAAAGGCCTCAGTCGCTTGGTCATTCCACTCAAAACCCTTTTTGGTGAGTAACTGGGTCAGCGGCTTGGAAATTAAGCCATAATTCTGCACGAATATTCAATAGTATCCTGTCAGGCCGAGGAAACCACACAGTTCAGTCGCTGTTGTTGGTAATGGCCATTGTTCCATTGTTGTTGTCTTCTCAGGATCAGTAGCCACACCCTCAGAAGAGATAATATGGCCGAGGTACTGAATGCTTTGTTGGCCGAAGGAACATTTGGTCAGTTTGGCAAAGAATTGTGACTTCCGCAGTGTTTCTAGCACAAGGCGCAGGTGTTGCAAATGCAGGGTCCATGAAGCACTGTATACCAGTATATCGTCCGAAAACACTATCACAAACTTGCGTAGGAATGGGGCAAATATTGAGTTCATGAAACACTGAAAAGTAGCCGGTGCGTTGGTGAGGCCGAAAGGCATTACCCGAAACTGAAAATGGCCATGATGTGTTTGAACGTTGTCTTTGCTTCATCAGCTGGGCGCATTCGGATTTGATGGTAGCCTGCCCGTAAGTCCAGCTTTGAGAAGAATTGGGTTCCCGCAAGCTCGTCCAGTAATTCATCAACAATTGGAAGTGGGAATTTGTTTTTCACAGTAAGATCGTTGAGACGGCGATAATCGATGCAAAAGCGCCATGTATTATCTTTCTTCTTCAAAAGTAAGACCGGGGAGGCGAAGGGACTCATGCTGGGAATGATCACACCTGCTTGTAGCATTTCCATAACTTGTCGCTCGATCTCATCTTTTTGCAAGGGAGAGTATCGATAGGGTCTGGAATTTACTGGTTGTGCATCCTGTTGTAGAGTGATGGCATGGTCCAAAGATCTCCGAGGTGGCACAGAATTTGGCTCGGAAAACACATCTGAAAATTCGGTTAGCAATGTCTAAAGATCAGGTGCTAGAGGAGACTGCTGCTTGTCCACCGCCGAGAAATTCTCAACTACAGCCAGGGCCCATACTTCATTGTCATCCAACCATTTCACTAGTTGTTCTACATGCAATTCCTGTAACACCCCTTGCTCTGCAACTACAATTCCTTATAGGGTAATCAGTTGGCCTTGATACTGAAATTGCATGGTCTTCTCTCCCCAGTGACAGTTCATAGGACTGAAACAAGTGAGCCAATCCATTCCAAGAATGGCATCATATGCCCCCAGCTCAAGGATGCGCATGTCAGTAGAAAATTCATGGCCCTGTGTGCACCACTTCAGTCCTTGTACTTGAGAGTCTGAATGCAGAAACTGACCATTGGCAACTCTAACTGGCACTGCTGGAGCTGCTGTAACAACGCAGTTGGCACGCTCAGCAAAAGATTGGGTCACAAATGTATGTGAGCTGCCCGAATCGACCAAAAGCAACATTGCCTGGCCATCAACAGTAGCCTGCAAACGAATCGTGTGTAACGATTTAGTACCCGCGAGAGCATGTACAGATAACTGACAACATTCCCCAGTTGTTGTTATTGTTGTTTCACCGAGAAGACTCAGGGCATGAACAACTTCATCAGAAATAACTTCCCCATAGTCCCCACTTCGATGGTCAACAATTGCCCCGTTCGACGACACTAATGCTCTTTGTTGTATTTGTCCCCACACTTGAAACAAAGACCATTAGCACGACGAAAATCACGGAGCTGACGTTCACGGTTGAAATCATCATTACCAGTGCGACGCGGCCAATCTATGTGTGGTGTTGTTGTCATAGTTGGCTGCACTGTTGAGGTAGGTGGGTGCTTGGTTAGAGCAGGAGGACGCCCACGAGGCCTGTGTGTCTCTCCTTCTTCTTCCTGGATCCTGGCCAAAGACGCCGCACGCGTGACACTGGAGGGCGCCTGCAACCGTACGGCACACCTGATGTCATCCCTTAGTCCAAGCATGAACTGGGTGACAAACCACCGTGAGTTCAGAGAAGGATCGAGAGCTGTCAGATGGTACATGACAGTCTCAAATTGTTGCTTGTACTCGGCAACAGATCTTGTTTGTTTGAGTTGCAGTAATTTGGACAACTGACTGTCATACTCATCTGCACCAAATTCCTCCAAAATAGTTGTTAAAAAATTATCCCATGAGACTGGGCGCTGCCGGTGTTTAAACGCCTGGAACCACATTGCAGCATGCCCCTCCAAGTGCAAACTAGCATGGCTCACCCAATGATGCGTTGGTGTCTTATAGAGCTCAAAATATGTCAAGCACATGTCAATCCACAACTGTGGTGCCTCCCCTTGAAATTTAAGAAAATCCATGCGAGGAGGACGAGCAGTGTATCCACTGTATCCATCATACTCTGGCATCTCCTGGTGTTGTAGTGAGGGCGGTGCAGCGACATATGCACGCTGCTGTTGTGGTGTATTCAGTAGCGGAGCGCCGCCGCTGTTGGCCAGTAACGGAGTCTTGCTAGCGGTGGGGATGACGAGCGGAGGTCCCAAGGCGTGCGCTGCGAGCGACGGCATGGACTTGGTCGATTCGCCGAGGCGGCGCTTGACGCCGTCCAAATCCTCACCGAAGTCGTCGATCTGCTGGCGCAAATCACTGACGTCCTTCCCAATCGCCTTCACCTCGGTCGTCATCACATCAAATTTCGCCAAATCCCCTCCACCGATTTTTGAAGGCCCTCCATTCGATCCAAAATCAAACCGGTCTGGGCAGAGGGTTCGACGGCGCCATCGCGGCTCTTCCTAAATCAACTCAACCCCGCTCAGGATTTTGGGCCGATTCGCCGAAGCAAATCAAGGCACCTTTCGCGATGGAATTTTACGAGTCGATTTGGATTCGTGAGCGGAGCGGTCTAGGCTCTGATTACCATATTGTAGTGTCCCGGAACATAGATTTATGCAACACCAAGATACAACAGGAATTTGGGGGATGAGAGGAGGGTACAGGTGAGGAGGAAGAACCGAGGTGAGTAGAATACAGAGAAAGGATGAGATGTTTCAGAGACTAATCAACTCTACTCTCCTACACGGCATGACCAGCCTATATACCGGACACACACCCACACGCTTACAGATGGTCCCAGGACCCACCCACCAGCTCACAGAGCTCTCTCGCCTGGATCTTCTGAGCCAGGCGACTCGTTGTCCGCCAACGCAGGCGTAGGCGTGACAGTCTTGGAGGAGAGGGTGATGCAGACGGATCTCGTGCGTCGGCCAGCTCGGTCGCCATGGATGGTGGTGGTGGGGAGGCCGCAGGGTAGGATTTGGTCGCGACGATGCTGTTGAGGTTTGCCAGAAGGAGCTCCTCTCTCGGCGGCACGGAGAGGAGAAAAGGAGGCTCTTGTCCCTGCGTTCGAAGCCCTCGACGACGGACACCTGCTGGATCTTCGGCATCGGGTAGAGAGATAGGGCGGCTACGGTTGGGCAGAGCACGACGGCGAGGCACAGAGGGAGGGCGCCCGGTGCTCGCGTGAGAGGAGGGAGCCCGGGTGTTTCGGGACTTCGGGTCGAGGGAGAAGTGGAGAACGTGTGAGCATCTGGATGGGGTTCACTCAGTTTTTTTCTCTACCGTATAAAACGTGGGGGCTTTTTCCTGCGAATTTTGAATATCGATCGCACGAGGCGCGGGGGAGTAGCGAGGGATGGTTGTCGTAGGTTCAACCATCACGACGACCGCAGGTTCTCCTTTAATAGTAGAGATTAAAAAAAATTGCGTTTTTCAAAAATGCATTATAGGCCCAAATAAATGTGCACCTTGTCTGGCATATTTTTAGAGGACGGGGAAATTTTATTTCGAGATTTTTGAAATTCGTTTAGTATTTCTTTTCTTTGTTTTTTCGCGTCAGGACTTATTTAAAAAAAGAGGCAACCGACTTAACGGGCCGGTTTCGATCCGGACTCCTGCCCCCGGCCGGCCTTATAAGCCGCCGAGGCCACCCCAGCCCGCCCCGTGCCCGCGTCCCGCCCTAACCCTAGCCGCGCCGCCGCCCTAGCCCCGCCGCCCGCACTAGCCGCCACTGCCCCGCCGCCGCTGCCGTCGCTGGACTTCGCCGAGCCGCCGCTGTTGACCGTTGACCGGTCGTTTTTTAGAAACCCTAAGATCGTTTTTTTCTTTAGATCGGTTTTATTCCGGTTTTCTACGGTTTAGTTAAGTAGTGGACGTTCGTCCGTACGGTCGTTTTAAAGAACGCCGTTCACCCGTTTTTGACAGACAGCGAACGTTCGTTCGTTAGTCTGTTCGTCAGTTTTTTCCACGATTATTTCTGATCGCGATTTCTGTCCTAATTTTTGTTTTAGTTTATCTTTTCGCTCATTTATCGGAATCAGACGATTCAAGTGCCTAGATCTTCGTCTCGAAGCCCTCTTTCTGTTTAACCAACTTGAACAAGATTTTGGTACTGTAAAATTTGACTTTAGTCCAGATTAGTACTCGGATCTTGTTTCTTTCGCAGTTTCTGTTTTGTTGCTCCGTTTGATTTGATTCTTTTTGCAAACCGGAGTTCTTCAGTTGAACTTTCTTGTTAGATCTTTTTATTTGAGATTTACCCGTGCATCTTTGCTTGATTGATCATGTATGCTATTGTTTGTTTGCGATAGAACACCCGGAGTGCGAGGCATGCTACTACGAGTCTCTAGGTTTTGCGGATCATCAGCAAGGCAAGTAACACATTGATCATACTTCTTTCATACCCAGTTTTTATGCATTAGTTCCAATCCCCAAACATTGCATGATTAGGATGTGATTAACTTATGGGTATTGGTAAGTAGATGATGAGGTAGAACCTATTGCCCTGTTTTAATATCAAACCTTGGGAGTTACTTCTACGTTATGCTTATATTGCTATGCTATGCTATGCTCGTAGACGTGGATTGGGTTTGAGTGTATCCATGACAGATGTGAGATTGTTAATTAATGGTTCAACTTAAGGTGGCAACTTTAATACACATCTGGGTGGATTGCTTGTTTTGGGCACCTGGGGATATACCAGTGTTGTCCTAGGAGATCCCGGGGATATACCGTGTGATCCTCCTACGGTCCGCCACCCAAGCTCAAAGGGATCAAAAGATTAGTCATGCTAGAAACTTCCGTGTGCAGCCACAAGCCATTATGAGCTCTGGCATAGTTGAGTATGTTGTGTGACCTCTTTCAGTGGTGGGCTAGCAGGTGTAGAGGGAGAGTAGGTGTAACTGTCCACCCGGAGTAAAGAGTTAATGCTTTTAAAAGACTGTGTCTCGGTCATCCGTTTCTCAAACACCGTGCAGTGCGAGAAATACAACGGAGAAGATCGAGACTTGTGGGGAAAAGTGCGCAAACCTCTGCAGAGTGTATAAACTAATCATGGTTAGCCGTGTCTTCGGTTATGGACATCTTGAGTATCTAGTACTTGGATTATCCTACTGTATCTCATCACTCTAATTTAATTTGTTGGGGTGATAATTACTTTTAATTGGGATTGAGATGGGGGTACCATTCTCAATGTTTCAACTACCATGATAGTTAAATAAAATATATTCCTTTGTTGTAGGGAAAAATTGGCTTTCACAAAAACCATATAACCATAGAGCCTCCACCAGCCATATATGCATGTAGTGATAGCATTTATCTATTCATTACTCTACTGTGTTACATTGCCAGCATATTCCATGTGCTGACCCGTTTTATGGCTGCAACGTATTATGTTGCAGACTTTTCAGACGAGGAGTAAGACGCGATAGGTCGTTTGTCATGCGCTCGCTATGTCATTGGAGTTGATGGACTCACTTTATGTTCCAAGTCTTCCGCTGTTATCATTTTAGATGGCCTTAAGCCATATTTATTGTAATAAGTTCTCTTTTGAGACATTCGATGTAATAAATGTGTGATTGCTACTCTGTTATAAATCCTTCGAGTACTGTGTGTGTCAGCATTACTGATCCAGGGATGACACTGAAGCACAGAGACTTGACCGTTTGAGGTCGGGTTGCTACAGGCACGCTTTACCTGGCCGATGTGAACCATCAGCGTTGTCATCACCATCGCAATGGTGGAGCAGGTAGCAGAGGTAGAGGCGTGGTTGACGATGAGGAGATTATGCAGAGGGCGCCGCACTCTGATGGTAAGTCCCACCTCCTCACCTAGGAAAATTTAACCGTCGGTCGCTCCATGTTCGCCGCCGGTAATGGGGATAGGAGAGGAGACGACACCAGCTGGAGATTTTTCTTTTCGTCGTGGGATAGATGGAGGTTGATCGGACAAGTGCATTGGCAAATCTGGGTGTTGGGAGGGGTTGGGTTTGGGCATCGCCCATAGTCGCCGCCGCCATCAGACTGGGAAAGACGATAGGTCAGGAGGAAAGCGAACAATAGCGAACGATTCAGGCAGCATGGAGTCCCTCTACGGTGCCGATGTGCACTTGTAGGCCGATGGGTTTAGCTGGGCTTCCTGGCCTATCAACCATAATGTTCCGATTTTGTTTCGGGAGCAGCGACCCAGAAAACTGTTGCGCCAACGAAGCGATGCGACGCGGGATTGAGAGGAAATCTAACGGCCGAAAGAGTCCCAAACTGATGATCCAAAGGCTGGAAATGCTAATAGCGTGAGAGGAATGGAAAGGTGCTCGGTTATAATGTATCTAATAAATAGGGAGTTTAGAAGTGAATTCACCTTGGTTTCAATGGCACGTGTATGGTCTAGTCATTGGTCCACTTGGCGCTGCGGTGTTGGTGTACGATTCATGGTGATGTCAATGGGGTTTTCCGCACCACACAAACTCGCACTGGGCGCGCGCGCGGGGGGTGGGGGGGGGGGATGCATGGTGCGGCAGCGTTCATGATGGCGACATCTGAGGGACACACAAAATGGTTGGGCTGGTAAAGGCAGGGCCTCAACAATGATGCATGCTTCCCTAGAAAATCAATGATGCATGAAGTGGCACACGAGTGAGCAGGAGAGAAAAGAGCATGGCAGAAAGGGCAAAATGAAACATTAGTAGGAGGGGTTCAGTGAGGAGTGGGAGAGGCAAAGTGGAGGAAGATTGGGGCTGGCATTGGGTCCCATGTCCACCTTAGCAAAATGTACACAAAGGCATGCCATAGAAAGGGCAAAATGAAACATTAGTAGGAGGGGTTCAGCGAGGAGTTGAGAGGCAAAGAGGAGGAAGATTGGGGCTGGCAGTGGGTCCCATGTCCACCTTAGCAAAATGTACACAAAGGCATGCCACATCATCCAAACAGGCAGGGGCCACAGTCAGTTTGGCTATTATAACGATCTTATTCAAGAATTGTTGCGCTCTGTTACTCAAGGTTTTAAAAGTGGTGTTTCTGTATGATTTTCCTCAATTATGGCGACAATTTGTTGACCCAAATGTAATGGTTTTGTGTAATTACCTCACAACACACTTGTATTAGCAAAAGCCAGTAACAAACACCACACATAAACCACGCAGGTTATCATGTCAATCTACATGCTCAATGCAGCTCTTACACTGGGACATATGACTGACACATTTTAGAACACGAGAATATAATGATACATAAAGTGGTTCCGTGGCATAGTTATTCAGTATCAACCAACAGGAACAGCCTGTAAAAGCTTTTAGGACCTAGCAAATGTAATGCAAGGCAAGTAGACAGGGCTTGGCTACTTCAAGGCATTACTTCTTGCTCCGCAGCTTAGCTCCAAGTGCCCTCTCGAGCTTTCCAATTATCTGATTGTTCGGAATCGCCTTGCCCGACTCGTACTCCTGGATCACCTGTGGCTTCTCATTGATCATCTGTTACAACACATCACACTCTTAGATTGAGGTAATAGTGTATGTTGACAAGCTTTTTTTTCTCAGGAAGAACTCTGCAAGTTCTAAAATCTTGATATTCAGCTAGATACCTGAGCAAGTTGTGCCTGGGTCATCTTCTTATCCAGCCTTGCTTGCATAAGGTTTTTCTTCAGGTCACTTGAAACACGCTCATCTAGCATCAGATGAGAGCACAAGGGATTAGGGATTGGCACACAAAACAATCAGAGAAAGCTTTGATTGTTGGAATCTCAAGCATCTTGGGGGTGAGACTGGGGAAAACAAAATCAGATCTGTACGTGAAATTCTATGTGCAGTACTCAGCAACGACAAACAAAAAATAACCTCGTTAAGAAAGCACTACTACAAAACAGAAATTTAGAAATTCTGACTGATAGCCAAAAAATGTTGAATGACAGAAAAGCCATTTTGATTTGCAGGAGCGTTTGTACAGGAAACGGTTGAATTCCTGCAGGAAGATGAAAAATTTCCAAGAAATTAAAGAAGGCCCAAGAGGTAACCTAGTTTGTTCTCTTCATAAAACTGAGCCAATTTGATCACCAAAACTGTGTGGTTATCTTAATAGAACTGACAAATTTGATGACCGAATATCTGCAGAGGTAAGGCAATTTTAGGCACACAATCTGTGCTAGTTTGAACCTATGGTTCCCAAGGTTAAAGCAGTGTTTGGTTGGGAATGGGCTTTGGCATTCCGTGCCCAAGCAAACAGCTAGCTTATTTTGGGGCTTAAAAGAAAGCATAGTGGTATAAACAACTATTCAGAGTTCCTAGAGCTCCTTGTACGGCCTGTTGGAAAACCCGCTGTTGGACCTATTAGTTCATAGGAGCAAAAGCACCACCGGAGGTGCTTTTCTGGCTTTTGAAAAATCCCACTCAGCCCCTGCCCATTTCAGAGAAATTACGAAGGGATTGCCACTATATACATTGGCTCGTCTCCCACAGAAATCACTTCGAACCAGCTTGTCTCCTCATTCCATCCCCAAGTCCAATCCATGTGAGACCCCAAGTGGTAGGCGCTGACTGATTACTTTGAGCCCATGATTGATTCATTTTTTTTGCCATGGATCAGGTTGTACTGATCATGCAGTATGATGATGAATGTCTTATGGATTTTTCCCTCCATCCCATAATATAAGACGTTATTACATTCCATATACTCACATATGGAATGTAATAACGACAATGTCTTATATTATGGGACGGAGGGAGTACTAAGCCGTGAAATATGAGAGGCATTTCGGAGCTCGGGTCTAAAAAGGACAGACCCAGTGCATAGAAGCTCCCACACAAGGTGGGGTCTGGGGAGGGATTATAGGAACCTAGTCTTATCCCTGCGAAGTTCAATGCAGAGAGGCTGGTTCAAACCCAGGGCCTCTTGGCACAATTAGGGAGGACTTCACTGTGCCAGGCCTGCCTTCTCGGAGCTCAGGTCTCATCATGAAATTTTAGACACATGTAGAATACAACCATATGTGCATGTGGATTTTTTTTTTCCAGATCTTTTAGGAACTTGAAAACTGATTTTTGATTTCTTTCAAAAGATGGCTTCATGGAGCCTGAGCCCCAAAACGAATTTCCAGTGAAATGCAGCAAAACCGGGGTATTATAGTTAAATAGGTACATAAACAAACTCTGAGCATCCTAGGGGAACTCGAGACTTTTTATTATACAAGGACCTCACACAGTAGCTTTCCCAGTACAACAGCTATCCACAGCATATACATCCGACAGCTTCTTATTTCTAAGCCACAGACCGACCAAAACCCACTAAGTTGCATCAACACAATTTTCTACAGCAAGTTTGCTATAAAATAATTGTCCAAACATCAACTCTACTTGCTTTGCAGATTGGTATTTTCGAAACAATTGTGGCTAACTCATAGGTAACAAAAATTATATGAGCAAGTATTGCTATTACCAAATTTCAGCACTTGATGGAACAGTATCAATTACAATAAGCCAAACCGGACACAGGTAGAACCATATTAGATGGGGCAGCCTAAAGGTGCCAGGTGGCAGCAAACTGGGTGATAGAAAAGTAGGGCATTCCCCAAATTCAGGAGCAGTAAGCTAGAGCTGCTAAATTACAGGTTTGGAAACCTTGACTTGTGCTTATTTCACAAATAAAGGATTATTGCGGAGTTACCCATGTAGGTGACTGATCAAACATACAATTGCTAACCATTGGTGATGGCCATTCCATGTCACATGACTTTTTTTTATCAAAACGTGATGGTGGAGACTTTATGCACATCTCAGATGAAGTTTGTGTTTTGAAAATATAATTAATGGTGAAAATCTCATTTCACCATCTAAATCAATGTTTATAAGCCTGTAAGGCAAGGCGAGGCACTGGGGGGCGCCTCACCTTTTAAGCGTAAGGCAAGGCAATGCCTTAAGACAGTTTTGAACTTGGGCAGCAGAGTAGAGTAGCATTTAGTGGACATACACCGTTACACACCTTGAAGTCACATCATAAATCGAAGAGCAGTACAACACACATTCATGGCGGAGCATATGCACAGCACTACAAATCAGATTCACAAATGAAAGCAGAGCACTAGGAATTCCTAAATCAAAGGAGCACAAGTGCACAGAAGGGTGACACATGAGAGAGGAGACGAGAGAATAAGAGGGCAGGGGAAGAGAGACCGAGAGTCACATGCGACTGCAGACAGAGAAGGTTGATGCTGGCAGGAGACGAACTGAAGGTGTTGGGCCCGTGCAGCCCTCCCCCACCGCCCGGCTGCTCTATCTGTGGGGTCTGATTTAGCTGACAGCGCCTCCATGTGCGCCTAGGGAGACGCTGCAGGCGCCTTTCAAAGCTGGCAAAGGCGAGCTAGACGCCATGCCATATAAGGGACGCATTAAAAACAATGATCTAAATGGTACAATTATGTATAACCCTGCAAATGCAACAAACCCATGAAGTAACTGAGCCGCATTCTGGCTAACCCCTAATAAGATTAAGGGTGCTCATACAAACACATAAGAATGATTCTAAACCTCACAACATTCCCAGGTGCACTCATAAAAGAAGGGTCTGTAAAACAAGATATAACATGTTTTGATAAATATTGAAGAACCTGTGAATTTCAAAGACTATTACAACATTAGTTTTAAGTGTCATTTGTTATCAGAATTCATACAAAGATGCAACATCAGAACTAATACCATCCAATAAAGTGAAGTGTGATAATACAACAGAAGAATTTCCTAAAAAGAAGCGAGATTCCCAATTAGCTATAGGGTAGAGTATGTTCCAGTGCATTCTTTTCATGAGGGAGAAAAAGTCGGCATCAAGCAGTGCAGGGCTTTGCAACAAGGGGCATTCAAGAATCAGGACAGTTAACAGATTAAGGGCTCCTTTGATTCAAAGGAATTCCGTGGGACTTTTGGAGGGTCAGAATCCCTAGGATTTTTTCCTACGTTTGTCGTTTGATTCATAGGATTGAATCCTATAGGATTTTTTCCTATGGAATCAAGTGTACTACCATTTCATTGGAAATCTAGCATCCACTCCAACCTCTTTTTTCAATCCTTTGTTTTTCCTATAGCATCAAACACTCTATGCTAATCCTATAGGATTCAAGTGGACATGCCACTCAAATCCTGTATTTTCCCTATTCCCGTGTTTTGAAAATCCTGCAAATCAAAGAGGGCCTAACACAACATCATCAGCACATAGTCAGGAAGTGAAGTTTTTCCAGCAGCAAAAATAAGCACTAACCCATAGCACATGATTTGAACTCCACAATAAACACAGCTACCAACTTGGTATATGTCAGCACACTCCCTAAAACCAGTCCCCCATACAGATGTAACACTTTTATTTAACTATCGCAAAAAAACTGGCAAACAAAAAAACAACTGTGGGGCTACAAAATATTCACAGGTGCACTAAAAAAAGATGTGAAAGAATATGTTGAGCACTCTATTCGGTAAAATGTTCAATACCATATTAACAAGGATATATCAATTTGGTACTTGGTGTTCCCACTAAGCTGCTACAGGTGCCAGTTGATATCAACAGCTCATTTAACATCAGAAACTAATTTCATCCTAACATATGCTACAGTACCATGGAGAAGTTTCCTAAACTAAGCAGATACTTTCATTACAAGTAGAATATATGAAGATAGCACAGTTAGGCTCGAGCTATAATCCACAATGGATAAAAAACACATATGCTATGGCAGAACTATGCGATCTTCAACTTGAAAGTTTTACACAGTGATAAGTAAATAACGGTATATAGATATAGAAGTATTGAGTAGTAACGATTTAGAGGTAATTTAAGAATCAGGACAACCACAGCTTCAGCATCTACTCCAGTTCATAAAGAGAACCTTTTTCCAGAACAACCCAGCTACGCCATGTATGAACGAATCAAATTTGCATACGGCAGCACACCATTCGCAATGGAAGAATAAGCACATAGCGAGAGAGTGACTGTTGCTCACGGGAAAGGTTCTCGGTGTCGTCGTCGAGCCGCTTGGTGTTGAGGGAAGTTCCGCTAGATGCAGCCTTGTTCGTTCCAGCGTTGTCTGCAAACGGAACTGGATCAATGGAAAACCGAGAAAGAAAAACAAAAAACTGCGGTACTCTAAGCTGCGAGCTGTTTTATGGCAGAAAGAACAGCAAACAAATCACATGATTAAACATATAAAACCCATAATAAGCAAACAAAAAACACAAATCTAGAGTATCTCCAAGCCAGGACGATTAGCAAGAAATCCACAGAATCAGCGAGGGAAAACCGCATCCAGTAAATCGGACAGCAACACGGCTGCAAGGATCGATCCAATCAGACACCTACACTTCTTGGTGGTGTCGATCTCGGCGCCGGAGCGGCGGGCAGCGTTGACGGCCTTTTCGTCCTTCTTGTCGGCGGCGTTCTGCGCCTTCTTCCGCACCACTATCGGCTCCCAGTCCTGCCTGATAGGACCAATCCCAGCCATATCTCCCTGACTCTCAGGTCTCACACGGCAACTTTCCTCGCTCGGTCTCTCGAGTTCACAGACTAAAACCACGCAAGGGATAATGGAGGCGCAGGACAGAGGAGAGGAAGATATTTTGGAGCTGAACGAAAGGTTCTCGAGTCGCAATCGGTGGTTCTCCCATTCCCCCAATATAATATTAGGATATTATACAGTACTACCCTCTCCTCGTTTCTTACGCTCCTAGTGCTCCACACTGTACACGTGTTAGAGCATCTCCATATTCCAGCCGTTCGGCCCAGACGCTTGAAAATATAGCCGCCTAGGTGCGCGCCAGTGATATTTTTGATGTAGGGGCGAATGGTTTCCTAACCGCCGTCCCAAACCCAACTTAGAGGCCATCCTTTTAAAAAATAAAGGTGTGTCTAGGACACATCTAGATGTGCTCTAATTATTGCACATCTAAGTGAGTGAGTTAAGCATAGAAAGAAAGAGAAAAAAGAAAAAAAAATATCTACACGAATCTCAACATAAGATCAATGACATAGGACTTAGATGTGCAATACTTATAGCACATCTAGATGTGCTGTAGCAAAACTGAAAAAATAAATTCAGCCAAATTCGACACATATTAGGTGATTTCATTGATATTTGTACATAAAAACTTAAAAATACATAACTCAAAACTAAAAACATAATAAAAACTACTGTGCCGCCTACAGGCCGAAGAACGCGCCGAAGGCACTGTAGTCGTCGCCGTCGTCGGTCTCCTTCACGCCGTCGTAGTCCGTGCTACACCCCTGCCCTGCGTCGTCTTGGCGGACGGGTTTGGTTGGCGACAGTGGTGCGTCGTCGTTGCCGTCCTCGAGGATGACGACGCCGCCCTCGTCACGGCTGCGGCGACGAGCGGCAAACTCCTCGAGGGCGCGGCGCTGGCGCTCCGTCTCCAGCCGAACGTAGTCCTCGTGCGTCCACTTAATGGCGGCCTCGTCGCCGTGGGCGGTCACGTCGCCGTGCTCGCTCTTCACGACGACGAGCCCCGACTCTGTCTTGGGCTTGACGAGGCGGGAGGAGGAGGAGCCACGGCCGCCCTCGTTGATGACGAGGGCGCCGTCACGGGTGCGCCGTCCGAGCGGCATCTTCACGGGCTCGGGCTTGACGCTGGCGAGCGCCGGCGATCCGGACGAGTGAGAGTGTGAGGAGGAGGAGGACGAACCACCCGCCATGCGTCGCGGCAACCAAATGTCGCCACCGCTCCGGTGGGGGACAGGCGCCGAGGCCGCCGGGTACTGAGTGGTGGTTGGTTGCCGCCCTCGAGGTGCTCGAGGACGAAGTGTAGCGTCCGCCCGAAGACGTCCCACCACAGGCGACGGTCGTCGGTGTTGTGGCACCCCCTCACCGGCATGTGGTTGGTGGAGGCGAGCTGCTCCTCGTGGCAGCGTTGGAAGTACGCCGCCCAGCTGGCGTGGTTGTCGGCGGCGTACTCCGGGCAGCCGCGCACCTCATCCGCAGGAAGGCCCGGACGCTCCCGATCTCGTCGTGGAAGTAGAGGGGGTGCTCGGCGTCGGGTTGCGGGGGGGGGGGGGGGGGGGGCTGGGACGCCTCCGGCGTTGAGCCTCCACTGCCCCGGCTCGCGCATGTTAGACGGCGCCGGGTAGTTGGCCTGGCGGAGGAGGTGCGCCTCCCACTCGTGCAGGGTGCGGCGGCCAAAGCCGTTGGCCGCCGCACCGTCGCCGGGGAAGTGCTCGCCCATCGGGAGGATGTAGACTCGGTGGCTGGTGTCAGGGGGAGAGACGGGATGGGGAGGCGGCGAGAAGAGAGGAACTACGTGTTGGGAAACACAGTAATTTCAAAAAAAATCATACGCACACGCAAGATCATGGTGATGCATAGCAACGAGAGGGGAGAGTATCGTCTACGTACCCTCGTAGACCGTAAGCGGAAGCGTTATGACAACGCGGTTGATGTAGTCGTACGTCTTCACGATCAACCGATCTAGCACCGAAGGTACGACACCTCCGCGATCTACACACGTTCGGCTCGGCGACATCCCGCGAACTCATGATCCAATAGAGCTTCGAGGGAGAGTTTCGTCAGCACAACGGCGTGATGATGGTGATGATGTTGCTACCGGAATAGGGCTTCGCCTAAGCACCGCCATGATATAACCGAGGTGGATTATGGTGGAGGGGGGCACCGCACACGGCTAAAATATCAATGATCAACTTGTGTGTCTATGGGGTGCCCCCCAGTATATAAAGGAGTGGAGGAGGGGAAGGGCCGGCCCTTTCTATGGCGTGCCCTAGGGGAGTCCTACTCCCTACGGGAGTAGGATTCCCCCCCTTCCAAGTAGGAGTAGGAGAGGAAGGAAGGAGGAGAGAGGGAGGAAGGAAAGGGGGGCCGACCCCCCTCCCAATTCGGATTGGGCTTGGGGGGCGCGCCTCCCTCTTTTCCATTCCCTCTCCTCTATTCCACTAAGGCCCATATACTCCCCGGGGGGTTCCCGTAACTTCCCGGTACTCCAAAAAAATGCCCGAACCATTCGAAACCATTCCGATGTCCAAATATAGGCTTGCAATATATCGATCTTTACGTCTTGACCATTCCGAGACTCCTCGTCATGTCCGTGATCAAATCCGGAACTTCTAAGTACCTTTGGTACATCAAAACACATAAACTCGTAATACCGAACGTTAAGCGTGCGGACCCTACGGGTTCGAAAACTATGTAGACATGACCGAGACATGTTTCCGGTCAATAACCAATAGCGAAACCTGGATGCTCATATTGGCTCCTACATATTCTACGAAGATCTTTATCGGTCAAACCGCATAACGGTATACGTTGTTCCCTTTGTCATCGATATGTTACTTGCCCGAGATTCGATCGTCGGTATCTCAATACCTAGTTCAATCTCGTTACCGGCAAGTCTCTTTACTCGTTCCGTAATGCTACATCCCGTAACTAAATCATTAGTTACATTGCTTGCAAGGCTTATAGTGATGTACATTACCGAGAGGGCCTAGAGATACCTCTCCGACAATCGAAGTGACAAATCCTAATCTTGATCCATGCCAACTCAACAAACACCACCGGAGACACCTGTAGAGCACCTTTATAATCACCCAGTTACGTTGTGACGTTTGGTATCACACAAAGTGTTCTTCCGGTATTCGGGAGTTGCATGGTGTCATAGTCATCGGAACATGTATAGTTATGGAGAAAGTAATAGCAACAAACTAAACGATCATCATGCTAGGCTAACGGATGGGTCAAGTCAATCACATCATTCTCTAATGATGTGATCCCGTTAATCAAATGACAACTCATGTCTATGGTTAGGAAACATAACCATCATTGATTCAACGAGCTAGTCAAATAGAGGCAAACTAGTGACACTCTGTTTGTCTATGTATTCACGCATGTACTAAGTTTCCGGTTAATACAATTCTATCATGAATAATAAACATCTATCATGATATAAGGAAATATAAATAACAACTTTATTATTGCCTCTAGGGCATATTTCCTTCACTACGGGAGAAGGTGAGTGCGACCACTGGCGAAGAGGGGGTGGCTTTTTATAGTCGTTGGGCCATCATTGCGCCGCCCGTGGGGAATCAATGGAAGGCTGACCGGCGACAACCTTAGCATTGATTCCCTGCGGGAAATGAGGCGATGAGGAAGACGAGATGCAGCTGGTCGCTGACTCGGCGGGCCCACGGGACTTTCGCGCCCCGGCGCCCCCTAGTGCGCCGGGTTTGGTCTGGGTCCGCCGACGCTAATTTCGGCCCTAACCGGCTAAATTTGGGCTACTAGGGGCGCGACTGGGCCGATTTTTAGATGCCGACGGTAAAAAAGGGCCCTAGGGGGCCTGTTGGGGGTGAGTGGAGAAGCTCTTAAGCGCATCTCCAACGCGGACTCTCGAACCTCCCGCAACCGTTTGGACGACTGGACCTGTCGTGGTGGGCGCACGGCAGATGCCAAGGGATGGCTAAAGAGAGGAGGAGGCTCGAGGGCACCGGTGGGCTCCAGAGGCAAGGTCAGCATGAGCGAGCGAGGGGACGCAAGACATACCCAGGTTCGGGGCTCTTCGGAGAGATAACACCCCTAGTCCTGCCGAGTGTGGTTTGTTCGTAACAGTACATAGTTGCTCCTAGAGTTGTATGAAGGAAGAAGGAAGGCAGGCCAAGGCTTAGGCTGCTCCCTCTCCTAGTGTGTGGCTAGTCTAATCGATCTTGTGTCCACGTGTGTGAGTTGCTTGCCCATATGCATGAGGGCTCCTGGGGGGTTTTATAGGTCAACCCCCAGGGGTACAATGGTAATGTTACAAGGCCGTGGGGCTGGGTTGTCATTGTCTGGGAAGCCGGCGCTGGGACCCGCTAGGTGTCAGGGCTCGTTGGGTTCTACGGGTGCGGGCCCCGTGCGCCGAGGGGCACTGTTTGCCGTCTTGTCGTTCGTCACGGAGTGGCCAGGTTGAGTTCGCTACAGTGGCGCACCATCAGGTCGCTGCTTGCTGGCGTCAGTAGTGATGACGGGTGCACTGTAGCCATGCTGGCCCTGGTCAGCAGGTAGGTGGGGCACTGTTGCCACACCTCGGCTGACCAGAGGCGTTGGTGGGGCACTGTTTCCTCACTCACCCTTGAATGGAGACTCGTCCCATCGTACAACTGGGATGGGACGGGGGCTTACCCGTGGCTGGGTTGAGGGACACGCCAAAGGGGGAGCTAGCCTGTTGGAGAAGTCTTGATATGCCTGGTTCGGCCATCTAGCGCCAGCCGTTGGGGCCGGGTTGAGGAGTTTGGCCGGGTCGAGGGGCTTGACTGGGCTGAGCAACCCGGCCAAGCGCGAGCCGGATTTGAGGGGCGTTGCTGGCCCCGATGTTTTTGAAAAGGATCCGGGTTCCGTTGCCTGCCCGGGTTTCATCCCCCCGATAGTAGTCCCCGAAGCTATGAAGGTCTGTCGTCTTCGAGTGGGGGGGGGGGCTTCGTAGTTTCCCCCATGAGGAGGCGAAGTTTTGACCGCCGGGTCCGGCAACACCCACTGTGTGCCGGCTTCCAGAAGCCGGATCGCGGCATCCCGACGCGGGCGGGAAACCAGGGAGTCTGCCGAATCTTGAGGCAATCTTTTGGGCTCTGCGCGGGCGCCATGTGGCGCCTGGGAGCCGGAGGGGCCTGACAGGCTACGCGCGCGACGGTATAGGGCGACGGGCTGGGGCCTGCCACTGCGCGCCCTCGGCCCATGGGCGTGGATTTATTGCGGCGTCCGCGAGTCGGTTACCGTTCTCGAGGCAGTTATTGCATGCGTGCGTGCGCACTTATTGCGGGGGAGTGGGAGGGGCGAGTGCAAACGATCCCACTTCCCCACGTTTCTTCCTTCGCTTCGTCTTGCCGATGGCACTCCCTTCGGGCTCATGGATGGGCTCGTCCATCACTGCAGAGGACATCACGCACCTCCGCTCCACCAGGCGCTTGCTGGGGGAGACGGAGGTTGCCGTGCACCTCCTGGAGGGTGAGCGGGAGCCGCGACCGGAGGGGACGGGGCGCATGGTCTTTTACCCGCACTTCAAGCGTGGGTTCGGCCTTCCTGCGAGCCATTTCTTCCGCACCTTCCTGGAGTTCTTCGGGCTCCAACCCCATCATCTTGGCGCGGGCGCCATCTTGCAGCTCTCCAGCTTCGTCACCCTCTGCGAGGGGTACCTGGGGGTCGAGCCCACGATCGATCTCTGGGTGTGCTTCTTTGCCTTGAAGCAGCAGGGCCCGAAGGTCGGGGAGATGTCCTCCTACGGGGCCGCCGTATCTACAAGCGGGCGGGCGGGGGCTACCCCAAGATGCCGCTGGAGGATTCTGCCAAGAAGTGGCAGAACTCTTTCTTCTATGCCCGCAACCTCGGCACGGACCACATCAACCTGCCGCCCTTCGTCAATGCGCCGCCGCGGGTGAAGCGGAACTGGAACTACTTCCCTCGGAATCCGTCACAGGAGGTGCTCAACCTGTGCCAGCGCGTGTCGAAGATGAGGGAGCGGGAGGGGCTCACCGGCACCGACCTTATCGCCGCTTTCATCAGGCGCCGGGTGCTACCGCTGCAGCGGCGCACTCACATCATCGGTCTGATGACCGGTCTCTAGGACCCAAACCGGTTGTCGAATATGTGCCTGGGAGCGGACCAGGTCGCCCTCCGGGTCAACGATATTTCCAAGGCTGGGCTGCAGGAGGATTGGGAGTTCGGGAAACCCCCGTACAGCCAGGCGAACCCGGCACCCGTGGTGAGTCCTTGGTCTTCGTATTTTGCCGCTGCCCATCTTATTGTTCGTCCAGACGCGACACAGGAGGTGCTTCTGAACGCCATCCGGCATCCATATGACCGGGCGCCGACGCAGGTGGTGCGGGCTGGCTCGGAGGAGCCCGGGGCCCACGGCGAGGGGGCGGAGGCGGCGGACGCCGATGCCGGCACAGGGCGCCGCGCGGGTAAGTTTGTCTTCTATATTTCTTAAGTTGCTGGGTGCGAGGTGGCGTGGGGGTTGTTGACGCGAGTTGTTGGTGCAGTGGCGCCGGGTGGAGGAGGCGGCGACGTGGCTGGAGCCGGGTTGTCTCAGGGGACGGCGGCGGCAAGCCGGCCGCACGGGAAGGACAACGTTGCACCCCGAGGCCCAGCCGTGAAGCGTGCGGCGAACCCGGCTATCGGCGTGAAGCCGCCCTCCAAGAGGAGGCATGGTGCTCCGCAGGTGAAGCCGGCGAGACCCGTCGTCCCGGTGGTGCCCGGGTAAGTTCTCTTTCTGTTGAATCTGAATCGCCGAGCGGCTTCACTTGGTTCTTGTCCGTTTACTTCGTTGAGTTTCAGGTCGCCGATCTCATTGGCGCTGGCGGCGGCGGATGCCGCGTCCACCAAGGGCGCCGTGTACCGGAAGACCCGAACCAACGCCATCAATCGGGACGAGGCGATGGCCGACCCGGACCTCGCCTGGACCCGACCGACACCGTGGTGTTGGCCTGGCGGGATCGGAGCAGGGCCGAGGTGGATCTGGAGGCGGAGTCAGCCCAGGCTTGGGTCAACGCCGTAGTGGCGTGGGTGCGGGCCGACGAGGGGTCGGCGTGGCCCGACATGCCGGCGGGGATGGAGCCGGTGGATACGGTCTTCATGCCGTCGTCGGAGGGGGAGCGTGGCTAGAGCGACCGCGCGGACGTGGTGGACCTTGACTGGAAGGTCATGGTGGTGGAGGACGACACTCCGCCACGGACCGACGTGGTCGAGCGGACAGGGGTCGAGGGAGGCGACGGTGACGCTGTCTTAGAGGAGGCGCCGCAGATGACGCTGGAGGGGGCACCTCGGGCACCGATGGGCAGGGCGCCGCTAGTGGTGGCGCCGCAGGCTACTCTGGCCGTTGTGCTAGAGAGCGCCGGAGAGGGCGCCGGCCGCGGAGGAGGCAGTCAGTGGAGAGTACGCCCGGGTGCCCAGGCCAGGGGGTCGCTGGGTCGTCGGGTCGCAGACGGCTTGGGCTGGGCCCAGCGAGGTCTTCTTCGGGCCCTTGACCCAGGAGGAGGCGGCGACGGCCGCCGTGAGCCGGCCCTTTCGAGGGTGGACGAACAGGATCCAGGCTTTCGCCCAGACCGAGGTGGAGCAGACGCGGGAGCTGGAGCGTGCCGTGTTCATTAGTTTTCCCTTGTCTTCTATTTTCTTTTTGTTGCTTCTTTTTGGTGGGGGCGCGCTAGCGCACCCACTGGGTGTAACCCCTGAGATTCGGGGGTCGAATCTTAAACCGTTGTCTTGTGCTGATCATTGTCCCTTGCAGCAACTGGACTCCTACCGGGTCGTCATCTTCAACCGGCTTCTGGAGAAGCACCGGCAGCTCAAGGAGCAGCTTGCCGCCAAAGAGGAGGTGCTCCGCGTCACCATAGGTATCTTTTCTTGCATGCTCTTCTTAGTGGGGGCGCGCTAGCGCACCCACTGGGTGTAGCCCCCAAGATTCGGGCCAACTACGTAGTAGTTAGGTCGAATCTTAAAGTAGTCCTTTGTTTCTGAGTCTTCATCGTGTGGCATACTGCAACCGAGGTGTCGTCTTGGAGAATCCAGCTGAACCGAGCCGGTTATCATTATGATCGGCTTGTTGCTGATGCCAGCCGGCTTGGGGCTGTGGTGGCGGAGGTGAAGGCGGAGGCGACAGGGGCGGGGCAGGCGCTTGACAAAGCCGGCCGGCTGCAGGAGCAGTTGGCGGGTGACTGTCGGTGTCAAAACCGGCCAATCTCGGGTAGGGGGTCCCGAACCGTGCGTCTGAGGATCGAAGGAAACAGGAGACAAGGGTGACATGATGTTTACCCAGGTTCGGGCCCTCTTAATGGAGGTAAAACCTTACGCCCTGCTTGATTATATTTGATGAGTATAGGGGTTACAAGAGTCGATCTACCTTGAGATCATAATGGCTGAACCCTAGATGTATAGCCTATGTGATTTGTCCTCGCCTCTATGGACGAAACCCTCCGGTTTATATAGACACCGGAGGGGTCTAGGGTTGTATAGCCCATCCGGACACGGGGAAAGGTCTTCTGCCTTGTATCTCCACGGCCCTCGAATCTGGCCTATATCAAATTGTCCAGACGCCCGGGGACCCCTTAGTCCAGGACTCCCTCAGTAGCCCCTGAACTTGCCTTCAATGATGACATAGTCTTCGGCTCATGTCTTCGGCTTTGCAAGGCGAGTTCCTCATTATAATCCGGACTGTCGATAATCCGACGACAACCTCAACGTCTTTTACAATTCCCCCTCCGATGGCGCTTCGATTTTCGCGCGCAGGATGAATACGAACAGTCCATGTGTTTTTCAAATAAACCCTTCTCAACGTGCAGGCGGCGCCTATATAAAGGGATATGGATCTCCCAATGCCATCTCGCGCTGCACGGAAGGAAAAATCGGCCAAGTCTAGCCACAAAACAAAAAAGCCCTCGCCATGGCCAGCACCCCAGGCTCCTCTTCGCACCCCCACAGCCCTCAAGAGGGCGATTGGCAAAGTTACTCCATGCCCCACCTTCAACTAAGCTAGCTCCAAACACAGGGCTACCTCCCCCTCGCAGATCTAGTTCCCGTTCAAGCGGGATTATATTCGATCGGCAACGACGCGATAGCTGAGAATTTCCCCAACCCCAATAAGGAGGAGTGGGTGTGCTTCGTCCCATTTCTATTACATGGCCTGGGATTTCCAATCCACCCCTTCCTCCGGGGGTTATTGGAAATTTATGGCATTCAACTGCACATCCTCACTCCAGGTTCGATTCTGCACATCTCAGGCTTTGTTGCCCTCTGTGAGTTATTCCTAGGCATCGAGGCCCATTTTGAATTATGGAGGAAATTCTTCTGCCTCGTTCCCCGCCACAAAGGGGGTTCCATATTTGAAGTGGGTGGCGTCGAAGTATGGCACATTGCTGGATCCGGATACCCCATAGGAACTCCTAAAGAAGCGTACCCGCAATAGTCTTCAGAATGGTTCTATATGGACGATGTTCCGCTGCCGGATCCAGTCAGTCCCAGTCTCCCTGAATTTTCCAGCGCTCCCCTAAAGAAGCGCCTCAATTGGCGTCCCTGAAGTCCCAAAGAAGAGGACAATGCAGAGATACAGAGGTTGGTCAGCAAGGTCAGGCTATTGGTCCACTCTGGACTCTCAATAGTCGAAGTCATGGCGATCACAATAAAGAGGTGTGTGCAGCCTCTTCAATCCAGAGTAACTCCTTTATGGTGTTACAATGGAGATGATGACGCATCCAGTTACATACGGCAGGGTCCAGATACTCCAGCCGAACGGGCCTCCATTTTGGCCGATCTGTACAAGGGCGAAAAAGAAGATTTTCTTCGGTTAAACTGTCGGGAGGCCTATTCCATGTACACCCCTATTGAATGGGTAAGATCTCGATTCGGCTGTGTTTACTTTACTGCATGACAAACACTAATCGAATGTACTTTTTCTTTGTTGCCACCAACTAGGCATGGAGGAGGAGGATCGAGGACGTCCACTGTCCTGCTCATCAGTCGGAGGATCATAATCGCGACAAAGATCCTGGCTTTTGCGAGGATCTGAATATATACATAGAATTTGACGATGGGGTATTTTATCAGGCGAGCCTTGATGGTTCGGAAGTGTCCATCATCGCCGACTACCCTCGCCTTTACCCATTCTGCATTGTGAGTATCTAGAGGCTTTTTAAGAAGAGGTCCCCATCTACACCCTTATCCATAGTACTGATCTAGATCTTTAATAGGATCGACGTTCCAGGGACCGTGTTGCTACCTCTTGAGCACTGCGTTGGATTTCCCCGAAGAGGAAGGGATGATGCAGCAAAGTAGCGTAAGTATTTCCCTCAGTTTTTGAGAACCAAGGTATCAATCCAGTAGGAGGCTACGCTCGAGTCCCTCGTACCTACACAAAAACAATAGCTCAACGCAACCAACACGCTTAGGGGTTGTCAATCCATTCACGGTCACTTACGAAAGTGAGGTCTAATAGAGATGATAAATAATATTTTTGGTATAAAGATGCAATGTAAATAAAGTAAAAGCAAAGCAATAATAAAGTGATGGAGATTGATATGATGAGAAAGAGACCCGGGGGCCATAGGTTTCACTAGTGGCTTCTCTCAAGAGCATAAGTATTCTACGGTGGGTGAACAAATTACTGTTGAGCAATTGACAGATTGAGCACAGTTATGAGAATATCTAGGTATGATCATGTATATAGGCATCACGTCCGAGACATGTAGACCGAAACGATTCTGCATCTACTACTATTACTCCACTCATCGACCGCTATCCAGCATGCATCTAGAGTATTAAGTTAAAAACAGAGTAACGCCTTAAGCAAGATGACATGATGTAGAGGGATAGTTTCATGCAATATGATAAAAAAACCATCTTGTTATCCTCGATGGCAATGATACAATACGTGCCTTGCTGCCCCTTCTGTCACTGGGAAAGGACACCGCAAGATCGAACCCAAAGCTAAGCACTTCTCCCATGGCAAGAACAACCAATCTAGTAGGCCAAACCAAACTGATAATTCGAAGAGACTTGCAAAGATAACCAATCATACATAAAAGAATTCAGCAAAGATTCAAATATTATTCATAGATAGACTGGATCATAAACCCACAATTCATCGGTCTCAACAAACACACCGCAAAAAGAAGATTACATCGAATAGATCTCCACAAGAGAGGGGGAGAACATTGTATTGAGATCCAAAAAGAGAGAAGAAGCCATCTAGCTACTAGCTATGGACATGTAGGTCTGAAGTAAACTACTCACACTTCATCGGAGGGGCTTGGATGATGATGTAGAAGCCCTCCGTGATCGATGCCCCCTACGGCGGAGCTCCGGAACAGGCCCCAAGATGGGATCTCGTGGATACAGAAAGTTACGACGGTGGAATTAGGTTTTTGGATCCGTCCCCGATCGTTTGGGGGTACGTGGATATATATATAGGAGGGAGAGATACGTCGGTGGAGCTTCGAGGGGCCCACGAGGCAGGGGGCGTGCCCTAGGGGGGCCTACCCTCGTGACCACCTCGTGGCTTTCTTGACGGAGGGTCCAAGTCTCCTAGATCTTATCTGATGAGAAAATCACGTTTCCGAAGGTTTCATTCCGTTTGGACTCCATTTGATATTCCTTTTCTTCGAAACCCTAAAACAGGTAAAAACAACAATTCTGGGTTGGGCCTCCGGTTAATAGGTTAGTCCCAAAAATAATATAAAAGTGGAAAATAAATCCCAATAATGTCTAAAACAGTAGATAATATAGCATGGAGCAATCAAAAATTATAGATACGTTGGAGACGTATCAAGCACCCCCAAGCTTAATTCCTGCTCGTCCTCGAGCAGGTAAATGATAAAAACAGAATTTTTTATGCGGAGTGCTACTTGGCATATTTTTAATGTAATTCTTCTTAATTGTGGTATGAATATTCAGATCCGAAAGATTCAAAACAAAAGTTCATATTGACATAAAAATGATAATACTTCAAGCATGCTAACTAAGCAATTATGTCTTCTCAAAATAACATGGCCAAAGAAAGTTCATCCCTACAAAATCATATAGTTTAGTCATGTTTCATTTTCGTCACACAAGAATGCTATCATCATGCACAACCCCGATGACAAGGCAAGCAATTGTTTCATACTTTAGTAATCTCAAACCTATAAACTTTCACGCAATATATGAGCGCGAGCCATGGACATAGCACTATGGGTGGAATAGAATATAATGAGGGGGGTTATGTGGAGAAGACAAAAAAGGAGAAAGTCTCACATCAACGAGGCTAATCAATGGGCTATGGAGATGCCCACCGATTGATGTTAATGCAAGGAGTAGGGATTGCCATGCAACGGATGCACTAGAGCTATAAATGTATGCAAGCTCAACAAAAGAAACTAGTGGGTGTGCATCCAACTTGCTTGCTCACGAAGACCTAGGGCACTTGAGGAGGCCCATTGTTGGAATATACAAGCCAAGTTCTATAATGAAAAATTCCCACTAGTATATGAAAGTGATAACATGAGAGACTCTCTACTATGAAGATCATGGTGCTATTTTTAAGCACAAGTGTGGTAAAAGGATAGTAGCATTGTCCCTTCTCTGTTTTTCTCTCATTTTTTTGGGCCCTCTCTTTTTTATGGCCTTTCTCTTTTTTTGGGCCTTCTCTTTTTTATGGACTTTCTCTTTTTTTTATTCCTCACTTGGGACAATGCTCTAATAATGATGATCATCACACTTCTATTTATTTACAACTCAATGATTACAACTCGATACTAGAACAAAGATGACTCTATGTGAATGCCTCCGGCGGTGTACCGGGATATAGAATTGCAAATCTAAAATAAATAAATAAAGAATCACAATTTTGATTTAGTAAAATCCATCTAATGCCAACACATACCTCTTTTTTTCTCTTTTGTTGTGTAATTGTTCTATTGTAATTAATTGAATCGGTTCAATTCTTGCCCTCATATTGAAATGAATCGAGATTGATAAGGAGTTAGTTAATGATGTTTGAGCATGTACTTTTTTGAGTGTCTATTTATTTTTGATTGGTATCTATGGATTGATCACAAGCCGAAACATGGTTAGAGCTCTAATATGTCTTGAACTAACCAAGAGTGACATGTATGAAAGAATTATGAACGGTGGCTTTGCCACAAATACTATGTCAACTACATGATCATGCTAAGCAATATGACAATGATGAATGTGTCATGATGAACAGAATGATGGAAAGTTGCATGGCAATATATCTCGGAATGGCTATGGAAATGCCATAATAGGTAGGTATGGTGGCTATTTTGAGGAAGATATAAGGAGGTTTATGTGTGAAAGAGCGTATCATATCACGGGGTTTGGATGCACCGGCGAAGTTTGCGCCAACTCTCAATGTGAGAAAGGGCAATGCATGGCACCGAAGAGGCTAGCAAGGATGGAAGGGTGAGAGTGCGTATAATCCATGGACTCAACATTAGTCATAAAGAACTCACATACTTATTGCAAAAATCTACAAGTCATCAGAAACCTTGGCACTATGTGCATGCTCCTAGGGGGATAGATTGGTAGGAAAAGACCATCGCTCGTCCCCGACCGCCACTCATAAGGAAGACAATCAAATAACACCTCATGTTTCAAATTTGTTGCATAACGTTTACCATACGTGCATGCTACGGGACTTGCAAACCTCAACACAAGTATTTCTCAATTTCACAACCACTCAACTAGCACGACTTTGATATTATTACCTCCATATCTCAAAACAATCATCAAGCATCAAACTTTTCTTAGTATTCAACACACTCATAAGACAGTTTTATTATTAATCTTGCATACCAAGCATATTAGGATTTTAAGCAAATTACCATGCTATTAAGACTCTCAAAATAATCTAAGTGAAGCATGAGAGATCAATAGTTTCTATAAAACAAATCCACCACCGTGCTCTAAAAGATATAAGTGAAGCACTAGAGCAAAATTATAGAGCTCAAAAGATATAAGTGAAGCACATAGAGTATTCTATCAAATTCCAAATCATGTATGGCTCTCTCAAAAGGTGTGTACAGCAAGGATGATTCTGGTAGACTAACAAGCAAAGACTCAAATCATAAAAGACGCTCCAAGCAAAACACATATCATGTGGTGAATAAAAATATAGCTCCAAGTAAAGTTACCGATAGAAGTAGACGAAAGAGGGGATGCCTTCCAGGGCATCCCCAAGCTTTGGCTTTTAGGTGTCCTTAGATTATCTTGGGGGTGCCATAGGCATCACCAAGCTTAGGTTCTTGCCACTTCTTGTTCCATAATCCATCAAATCTTCACCCAAAACTTGAAAACTTCACAACACAAAACTTAAAGTAGAAAACTCGTGAGCTCCGTTAGCGAAAGAAAACAAAAGACCACTTCAAGGTACTGTAATGAACTAATTCTTTATTTATATGGGTGTTATACCTACTGTATTCCAACTTCTCTATGGATTATAAACTATTTTACTAGCCATAGATTCATCAAAATAAGCAAACAACACACGAAAAACAGAATTTGTCAAAAACAGAACAGTCTGTAGTAATCTGTAGCTAGCGCAAGATATGGAACCCCAAAAATTCTAAAATAAATTGCTGGACGTGAGGAATTTATATATTAATCATCTGCAAAAATAATTAACTAAATAGCACTTTCCAAATAAAAATTACAGCAGTTCTCGTGAGCGCTAAAGTTTCTGTTTTTTACAGCAAGTTCAACAAGACTTTCCCCAAGTCTTGCCAACGGTTCTACTTGGCACAAACACTAATTAAACACAAAAAACACAACCAAAACAGAGTATAAATAATTTATTTATTAATAAACAGGAGCAAAAATCAAGGAATAAAAATAAAATTGGGCTGCCTCCCAACAAGCGCTATCGTTTAACGCCCCTAGCTAGGCATAACAAGCAAGAATAGATCTAGGTATTGCCATCTTTGGTAGGCAATCCATGAGTGGCTCTCATGATAGATTCATATGGTAATTTTATTTTATTTCTAGGGAAGTGTTCCATGCCCTTTTTTAATGGAAATTGAAATCTAATATTCCCTTCCTTCATATCAATAATTGCACCAACCGTTCTAAGGAAAGGTCTACCAAGAATAATAGGGCAAGAAGGATTGCAATCTACATCAAGAACGATAAAATCTACGGGCACATAATTCCTATTTGCAACAATAAGAACATCATTGATTCTTACCATAGGTTTCTTAATAGTGGAATCCGCAAGATGCAAGTTTAGAGAGCAATCATCAAAATCACGGAAATCTAGTAAATCACACAAAGTTTTGGGAATAGTAGAGACACTAGCACCCAAATCACACAAAGCATAAAACTCATAATTTTTAATTTCAATCTTAATAGTTGGTTCCCACTCATCATAAAGTTTTCTAGGGATAGAAACTTCCAATTCAAGTTTTTCTTCATAAGATTGCATCAAGGCATCAATGATATGTTTAGTAAACGCTTTATTTTGACTATAAGCGTGAGGAGATTTTAGCACGGATTGCAACAAGATAATACAATCAATCAAAGAGCAATTTTCATAGTTAAATTCCTTGAAATCCATAATAGTGGGTTTAGCAACATCTAGGGTTTTAATTTCTTCAATCCCACTTTTATCAAATTTAGCATCAAGATCAACAAATTCCGAATTCTTAGAACGCCTTCTAGGTAAAGGTGGATCATATTCAGTCCCATCATTATCAAGATTCATATTGCAAAACAAAGATTTAATAGGGGACACATCAATAACTTTTAGATCTTCATCATTATTTTCATAGGAGCTAGAAGAACATGCTTTTATAAAGGCATCTTTCTTAGCACGCATCCTAGCGGTTCTTTCTTTGCACTCGTCAACAGAAATTCTCATAGCTTTGAGAGACTCATTGATATCATGATTAGGTGGAATAGATCTAAGTTTCAAAGAATCAACATCAAGAGCAATTCTATCAACGTTCCTAGCTAAATCATCAATCTTAAGCAATTTTTCTTCAATCATAGCATTAAAATTCTTTTGCGAAGAAATAAATTCTTTAATATTAGATTCAAAATCATAGGGCATCTTATTATAATTTCCATAAGCATTGTTGTAGGAATTACCATAATTAGTAGAGGGATTACTAGGATAAGGCCTAGGATTGAAATTTCCTCTATACGCGTTGTTACCAAAATTGTTCCTACCAACAAAATTCACATCCATAGATTCATTATTATTCTCAATCAAAGTAGACAAGGGCACATCATTAGGATCATAAGAAACACTCTTATTAGCAAATAATTTCATAAGTTCATCCATCTTTCCACTCAAAACATTAATTTCTTCTATCGCATGCACCTTTTTAGTAGATCTTTCAGTATGCCATTGAGAATAATTAACCATAACATTATATAGGATTTTAGTAGCTTCTCCTAAAGTGATTTCCATAAAAGTGCCTCCCGCGGCCGAATCTAAAAGATTTCTAGAAGCAAAATTCAATCCGGCATAAAAATTCTGAACAATCATCCACAAATTTAAACCATGAGTAGGGCAATTACGTATCATTAATTTCATTCTATCCCAAGCTTGTGAAACATGTTCATGATCAAGTTGTTTAAAATTCATAATATCGTTTCTAAGAGAGATGATCTTAGCGGGAGGAAAATACTTAGAGATAAAAGCATCCTTGCACTTGTTCCATGAATCAATACTGTTTTTAGGCAAAGACGGAAACCAAGCTTTAGCACGATCTCTAAGCGAAAAAGGAAATAGCTTCAACTTAACAATATCATTATCGACATCTTTTTTATTTTGCATGTCACACAAATCAACGAAGCTATTAAGATGTGTAGCGGCATCTTCACTAGGAAGGCCGGAGAACGGATCTTTCATGACAAGATTCAACAAGGCAGTATTAATTTCACAAGATTTAGCATCGGTAAGAGGAGCAATCGGAGTGCTAAGGAAATCATTATTGTTGGTATTGGTGAAGTCACACAATTTAGTATTATCTTGAGCCATCGCGACAAACAAGCAATCCAACACACGAGCAAACAAAAAGCAAACGACAAAAGAGGCAAATAGAGAGGGAGGATAGAGAGAGAGAGGGCGAATAAAACGATAAGGGTGAAGTGGGGGAGAGGAAAACGAGAGGCAAATGGCAAATAATGTAATGCGGGAGATAGGGATTGTGATGGGTACTTGGTATGTTGACTTTTGCGCAGACTCCCCGGCAACGGCGCCAGAAATTCTTCTTGCTACCTCTTGAGCACTGCGTTGGATTTCCCCGAAGAGGAAGGGATGATGTAGCAAAGTAGCGTAAGTATTTCCCTCAGTTTTTGAGAACCAAGGTATCAATCCAGTAGGAGGCTACGCTCGAGTCCCTCGTACCTACACAAAAACAATAGCTCAACGCAACCAACGCGCTTAGGGGTTGTCAATCCCTTCACGGTCACTTACGAAAGTGAGATCTAATAGAGATGATAAATAATATTTTTGGTATAAAGATGCAATGTAAATAAAGTAAAAGCAAAGAAATAATAAAGTGATGGAGATTGATATGATGAGAAAGAGACCCGGGGGCCATAGGTTTCACTGGTGGCTTCTCTCAAGAGCATAAGTATTCTACGGTGGGTGAACAAATTACTGTTGAGCAATTGACAAAATTGAGCATAGTTATGAGAATATCTAGGTATGATCATGTATATAGGCATCACGTCCGAGACAGGTAGACCGAAATGATTCTGCATCTACTACTATTACTCCACTCATCGACCGCTATCCAGCATGCATCTAGAGTATTAAGTTAAAAACAGAGTAACGCCTTAAGCAAGATGACATGATGTAGAGGGATAGTTTCATGCAATATGATAAAAAAAACCCATCTTGTTATCCTCGATGGCAACGATACAATACGTGCCTTGCTGCCCCTTCTGTCACTGGGGAAGGACACCGCAAGATCGAACCCAAAGCTAAGCACTTCTCCCATGGCAAGAACAACCAACCTAGTAGGCCAAACCAAACTGATAATTCGAAGAGACTTGCAAAGATAACCAATCATACATAAAAGAATTCAGCAAAGATTCAAATATTATTCATAGATAGACTGGATCATAAACCCACAATTCATCGATCTCAACAAACACACTGCAAAAAGAAGATTACATCGAATAGATCTCCACAAGAGAGGGGGAGAACATTGTATTGAGATCCAAAAAGAGAGAAGAAGCCATCTAGCTACTAGCTATGGACCCGTAGGTCTGAAGCAAACTACTCACACTTCATCGGAGGGGCTTGGATGATGATGTAGAAGCCCTCCGTGATCGATGCCCCCTCCGGCGGAGCTCCGGAATAGGCCCCAAGATGGGATCTCGTGGATACAGAAAGTTACGGCGGTGGAATTAGGTTTTTGGCTCCGTCCCCGATCGTTTGGGGGTACGTGGATATATATAGGAGGAAGAGGTACGTCGGTGGAGCTTCGAGGGGCCCACGAGGCAGGGGGCGTGCCCTAGGGGGGCCTACCCTCGTGACCACCTCGTGGCTTTCTTGACGGAGGGTCCAAGTCTCCTAGATCTTATCTGATGAGAAAATCACGTTTTCGAAGGTTTCATTCCATTTGGACTCTGTTTGATATTCCTTTTCTTCGAAACCCTAAAACAGGTAAAAAACAACAATTCTGGGCCGGGCCTCCGGTTAATAGGTTAGTCCCAAAAATAATATAAAAGTGGAAAATAAAGCCCAATAATGTCTAAAACAGTAGATAATATAGCATGGAGCAATCAAAAATTATAGATACGTTGGAGACGTATCACGTGTCTCCTCGAGGGCGGCCCCCCACAAGGCCGTCATTCAAAACGAAAAGGGACCAGGAGTACCATGGAGACTTCATAGTCTTCCAAGAGGTATGTGTACTCAATGCATGCCTAGGCATGAGTCCTGATTATTAAGAGTCTCCCCCTTTTATTTTTAGGAGGAGTACACGGCAAACGGTGGGAAAATGTCCCATTAGCCAAATGCCCACTAATCCGGTGCCGAACTCTCCGATTAGGGCGCAAGCAAATGTCGCGCCCGTTCCACCTCCTCAAGATTCGGATGACGTGTCAGTCATGAATTCCGAAGTGGAAAGCGTGACAAACCATCGTCGCTTGAAGGAAGCTATGCATGCTCCCGCCTTGTCCGAACAAGAATTCACTGCACCTGGTTCAACAGATGCTTATATCCGAGCTGCTCGAGACGGCATTGCCGGAGTTATACAGCTGTTCTTAACGAAAATACAGGTAAAGTTGGACACAATTTTACATGGTCGTATACCAGTAGCCCCCGAGACTTGAAGCAGTTGGCCCAATTGATTTAAGGGTCGTTATATCATCAGGTACTCATGGAGAAGAACACATTGTCCAAGGAGCACTACAAAAAAAAGACACATCTGTGACATTTTGGGCCGAATAAATTTTTTCTGTCATACTTATGACACTTCTATGACGATAATTGTGACAAAACCCGGTATCATCATAGATGTGGTGGGCTCCTACTTCTATGACAAAAAATCATGACAGAAAATGGGCTATTTGTCCTGGGTGGGCCGGAGACGCAACTGCATGGCATTCTTTGGGCCGTCCATGATGGAAAACACCGTGGTAGAAGCAAGGCCGAGGAAAATTTTGGGGAGTTCCCGGTTAAGGTGGGTGGTCGGGGGCCGAGCGATGCACGTTTATCTCGTACACATACGCGCGTGTGTGCGAGGCGTTGGGCTCTAACTAAACTCGAGCGATTGCACTAGCTACGTTACTGAACCCGAGTGATTTCTTCACTACTGCTGCTAACCGAAGCCGATCGATGCTGCCTCTGGATGAACAGTGAGCGTTGCTGGGGGGTTTGGATGAACATTTCCCGGTGGGGGCTGGATGAACAGGACCACGTGGTGTTGCCTCTGGATGAACAAGACCCCGATCGATTGAGCCGTTTGGGGCTGGATGAACATGACCCCGTGGAGGGCTGGATGAACAGGACCACCCCGTGGAGGGCTGGATGAATAGTAGATGGTGGATGGTTGGATGAACAGTAGCCCATGGAGGGGTGGTTGAACAGGAGCCCGTGGAGAGGGCTGGTTGAACAGTAGCCAGTGGAGTAGCGCGTGGTGGAGGCTGGATGAACAGGAGCCCGTGGATGAACAGTCGCATGTGGAGGCCGGAGGAGGTCGATGGTGGATGAACAGTAGCCCGTGGAGGCTGGAGGGGGTCGATGGTGGAGATGAACAGTATCCTGTGGAGTCCCGTTTTGCGGTACGCCACACCCCTCCCGATGAACAGGACCCCCGTTTCGACCGTAGCGCTCTAGCACAAGTCTGTTTCCTCCGTTTTGTGGTACGCCACACCCCTCCCGATGAACAGGACCCCCATTTCAACCGTAGGGGTCCCAGCTGTCAGATGGAGGAATCATTATTTTGCGCTTAATAAGGAGGCATTTCGTTGCGTGCAGCCGTGGACCCAGCTGTCAGCCTCTCCACGCAAAGTCTACTTCCGATGGTGTCGTTCGTTGATCACGTTGACCACTCCGCGCCGAGCGCATCCAAGGTGGTGGACGACGGTGAGGCCCCGGACAGCAGCGAGCCGGAGATGGGAAGACGCGGGAGTAGAGTCACAGACGGAGAGGTGTACGAGGGTTAACTGGTTCTGGTGCGGTGTGGTTCAGCAGTCGGTGGAGAAGAATATGAGGTGTGGAGGGGTAGAGGGATGGCCTGGCCAACGGTGGAGTAGCGCTTCACAGGGAAGCGTGCTAAGCAGAGCTGCTAGCAGTAGGAGGCAGGAGCAGGTGGTCCTGGCGGCGCTGGAGGAAGAAGATGAGAGATTGAAGATGGATGCCGGTCGTTGGATGTAAATCCAATGGCTAACGATGTCAGAATCATTTGTTGACTAAGTTGACAACGACTTGCATTGGCTTCGACCTATTGGCCCACATTTCAGCCTCCAAAGATGTGGCACGTATTCAACCCATTTTTTTCAGAATTTACAGTCTTTTTTGCGGGGTAGAATTTACAGTCAGTTTGATCTCTTTTTTTGAATTACAGTCCATTAGCTCGGCTAGGTGAACAAATAATGTAGCGTCCATGCGGCCCGTTTATATTTTTCCTAAAAAATTACAGGCCATTTGCACTTTTTCGAAATACACGATTTTGCTGGGCTGATTCTAATTATAATGTTGGTGTGGCCACAGCAATGTTATCAAAAAATAAACATGGGCTGAGCATGTTGTTATATATATATATATATTTAAATAATAAGTGATATATTATTACATTGGTCCTTAAATCTTACCAAGCTTTTGTACACAATCACCAGGATTTTCGTTGCCATAAAAATCCAGGATTTTATTGTTAAGAAATTATTTTTATAAGTTAATAAGATGTGGGATATTGTTTTCTTACATATGTAAGTATCTGTTAAATATATGATGACAATAAAAATAATATATAATAACATATAAAATAATTTAAATATATATAATATAGTTAGAAGGGAAACATAAGTTGGACCAGGCATTCCTATTCTTATATAGAAAAATAGAACAGACCTCTGCGTTTTCTTCAAAAAAAACATAAATTGGGCTGCCGATGTTTCAGGAAAAATAAAACCTCGGATAGGAGGTCCATAGGCCGGTCGATACATGACGGCCCTCAAGAAAATACAAACAAGCCTATGGACCTCCCATTTGAGGTCGTGGGTTGCGCATGTTAAAAAAGAAAGCCTAGACGGGGCAACCCAAAACCCAGCTGATACTTGCTGCCCCAGTGATAATAAATGATACCCGCCAGCTCCCCGGCTTCGTTGTGAATTTATCTCCTACTAGCAAGATGCCCATGCGTTGCACGCATCAAGATGCATTTGTACGATTAGTTTATCTTGTGGGAGAAAAGGATGAACGAGGGAAGGCCTTATTTGCAAATCTGGAGAGGGTTGTGGGTATCTTTTTGCAAAATTGCCATTGTTTCCTTCCTATCTGTCAGATATAAATCGGACGGCCTATATTGCAGGATGACAGGCACACCATCATCACCAACTTCGTTTTTTTATAAGAGTGGAGATAGTAACTACATTGAAGCACCTAAAAAATTGTAACTATGTTGACAAACCCGTGGGCCCCAACGTCAGTATAGCATTAGGAGGAAGTATTTTTTCGATGAGGCACTTGCTTGCGTACGGCCATAGACCTGGTGGGTCCCGACTGTCCGCCTCTCCATGTACAGTCCTCTCCAGATTCCACTCGTTTGTTCAGCATGTTAACAACGGCAGACAGGGGCGTCGCGACGAGCGCACAAAGGTGCAGGAGGAGATCACCACTGAAGGAAGTGCCTTATTAGTAACGAAACAACTGAACTAGCCTAGTGGCCGAGTGACACTACCTGACAGCTGTTCCGCCCGGGTTCGATTCCACCTATGGAGAGAAAATATCTCCAATTTTTTTGCCTCTGCCTTTATTGACATGTGGGTCCCAATTGTCATCTACGCACACCACGTACAACACTTGCCAAAACTTCGTCCCTCGTTTTCTCTATTTTTCGCACACTCGACATTGTGTGGGCATTTTGAAAATAGCATATCTTTTTGACAGTGCATCATATGAAGATGTGCTATGCATGAATGTTGATCAGCATGAAGTTAACTGGCTGGTAGTTCCAGTTTTGACCATGAATAAAACTTCCAACATGATGTTAACACTGTTTGAAAAGGCCGTGTTAATATAAATGCTCCGCCTCTGAAAGTTGCAGTTTCTTATTTGAAACTGAACTTGGAGTTTTTTATCTGAAACTGAAACTTACAGTTTCTTCTATGAGAATCACATTGTCTGCACTTTTATACTCCTATGAAACTACATTTTCTAAGTGCTAAAAATAGATCTCTAGAATTCATAAAATACTTCATATGCTCTGATACATCCATTTTGCATCATGCTTTTATATCGATATTAATTGCATTATGGGCTGTTATTACACATTATGTCACAATACTTATGCCTATTCTCTCTTATTTTACAAGGTTTACATAAAGAGGGAGAATGCCGGCAGCTGGGATTCTGGGCTGGAAAAGGAGCAAATATTAGAGACCTATTCTGCACAGCTCCAAAAGTCCTGAAACTTCACGGAAGACGTTTTTGAAATATATAAAAAAATACTGAGCACAAGAAGTTCACCAGGGGGGCACACCCTGCCCACGAGGGTGGGGGGCGCGCCCTACCCCCTGGGCGCGCCCCCTGGTGGCCCTCCGATGGCCATCTTTTTCTATATGGAGTCTTTCGATGAGGGAAAAATCATAAGCCATCTCCTCGGACGAAACTCCGCCGCCACGAGGCGGAACCTTGGCGGATCCAATCTAGGGCTCCGGCAGAGCTGTTCTGCCGGGGAAACTTCCCTCCGGGAGGGGAAGTCATCGCCATTGTCATCACCAATGCTCCTCTCATCGGGAGAGGGCAATCTCCATCAACATCTTCACCAGCACCATCTCCTCTCAAAACCCTAGTTCATCTCTTGTATCCAATTCTTGTCTCCAAGTCCGGGATTGGTACTAGTAGGTTGCTTGTAGTGTTAATTACTCCTTGTAGTTGATGCTAGTTGGTTTATTTGGTGGAAGATCATATGTTCAGATACTATATGCATATTAATACCCCTCTGATTATGAACATGAATATGCTTTGTGAGCAGTTACGTTTGTTCCTGAGGACATGGGAGAAGTCTTGCTATTAGTAGTCATGTGAATTTGGTATTCGTTCAATATTTTGATGAGATGTATGTTGTCTCTCCACTAGTGGTGTTATGTGAACGTCGACTACATAACAGTTCACCATTATTTGGGCCTAGAGGAAGGCATTGGGAAGTAATAAGTAGATGATGGTTTGCTAGAGTGACAGAAGCTTAAACCCTAGTTTATGCGTTGCTTCGTAAGGGGCTGATTTGGATCCATATGTTTCATGCTATGGTTAGGTTTACCTTAATACTTTTGTTGTAGTTGCGGATTCTTGCAATAGAGGTTAATCATAAGTGGGATACTTGTCCAAGTAGGACAGTACCCAAGCACTGGTCCACCCACATACCAAATTATCAAAGTACCGAACGTGAATCATATGAACATGATGAAAACTAGCTTGACAATATTCCCATGTGTCCTCGGGAGCGCTTTTCTCTATATAAGAGTTTGTCCAGGCTTGTCCTTTGCTACAAAAAGGATTGGGCCACCTTGCTGCACTTTATTTACTTTTGTTACTTGTTGCTCGTTACAAATTATCCTATCACAAAACTATCTGTTATCACTTATTTCAGTACTTGCAGAGAATACCTTGCTGGAAACCGCTTATCATTTCCTTCTGCTCCTTGTTGGGTTCGACACTCTTACTTATCAAAAGGACTACGATAGATCCCCTATACTTGTGGGTCATCAAGACTCTTTTCTGGCGCCGTTGCCGGGGAGTGAAGCGCCTTTGGTAGGTGGAATTTGGTAAGGAAAATTTATATAGTGTGCTGAAATTTACTATCACTTGTTACTATGGAAAGTAATCCTCTGAGGGGCTTGTTTGGGGTATCTTCACCCCGACCAGTAGAGCAAAGAGTTGCTCCTCAACCTACTGAACCTACTGAAAATGAAAATGTTTGCTTTGAAATTCCTTCGGGTATGATAGAAAAACTGCTAGCTAATCCTTTTGCAGGAGACGGAACAATGCATCCTGATGAGCACCTATTATATGTGGATGAAGTTTGTGGATTATTTAAGCTTGCAGGTGTACCTAGAGATGTTGTTAAGAAGAAGGTCTTCCCTTTATCTTTAAAGGAAGATGCATTGACATGGTATAGGATATGTGATGATACGGGGTCATGGAACTACAAATGATTGAAATTGGAATTTCATCAGAAGTTTTATCCTATGCATCTTGTTCATCGTGATCGCAATTATATATATAATTTTTGGCCCCGCGAAGGAGAAAGCATCGCTCAATCTTGGGGGAGGCTTAAATCAATGTTATATTCATGCCCCAATCATGAGCTCTCAAGAGAGATGATTATTCAAAATTTATATGCTCGTCTTTATGATAACAATCGCACCATGCTCGATACTTCTTGTGCTGGCTCTTTTATGACGAAGACTATTGAATTCAAATGGGATTTATTGGAAAGAATTAAACGCAACTCTGAAGATTTGGACCTCGACGAAGGTAAGGAGTCAGGTATGACACCTAAGTTTGATTGTGTTAAATCTTTTATGGATACCGATGTTTTCCATAAATTTAGCACTAAATATGGACTTGAATCTGAGATAGTAGCTTCTTTCTGTGAATCTTCTGCTACTTATGTTGATCTCCCCAAGGAGAAGTGGTTTAAATATCATCCTCCCATAGAAGTAAAAGTAGTTGCACCTATTAAAGTTGAAGAAAAGACTATCACTTATAATGATCCTATTGTTCCTACTTCTTATGTTGAGAAACCACCTTTCCCTCTTAGGATAAAGGATCATGCTAAAGCTTCTACTGTGGTTCGTAAAACCAATATTAAAACTTATACACCTTCTGAGTAAATTAAAGTTGAACCTGATATTGCTATTGTTAAAGATCTCTTGTCTGATAATATTGATGGGCATGTTATTCATTTCCTTGATGAGACTGCTAGAATTGCTAAACCTTGTGCTAAAGATAAAAACAGACCTGTGGTAGGCATGCCTGTTATTTCTGTTAAAATAGGAGATCATTGTTATCATGGCTTATGTGATATGGGTGCAAGTGCTAGTGCAATACCTTACGACTTATACAAAGAAATTATGCATGATATTGCACCTGCTGAGATAGAAGATATTGATGTCACAATTAAACTTGCCAATAGAGATACTATTTCACCAATGGGAATTGTTAGAGATGTTGAAGTCTTGTGTGGGAAAACTAAATATCCTGCTGATTTTTTTGTTCTTGGTTCCCCACAAGATAGCTTTTGTCCCATTATATTTGGTAGACCCTTCTTAAACACTGTTAATGCTAAGATAGATTGCAAAAAGGATGTTGTTACTATCGGGTTAGATGATATGTCTCATGAATTTAATTTCTCTAAATTTGGTAGACAACACTGTGAAGAAGAATTACCTAGTAAGGATGAAATTATTGGTCTTGCTTCTATTGTCGTACCTCCTAGTGATCCTTTAGAACAATATTTGCTAGACCATGAAAATGATATGTTTATGAATGAAAGAAGGGAAATAGATGAAGTATTCTTTAAATAGGAACCTATTCTGAAACACAATTTTCCTGTTGAAATCCTAGGGGATCCTCCTCCACCCAAGGGTGATCCCGTGTTTGAGCTTAAACCGTTGCCTGGTACTCTTAAATATGCTTATCTTGATGAGAAAAAGATATATCCTGTTATTATTAGTGCTAACCTTTCAGAGCATGAGGAAGAGAGATTATTGAAAACTCTGAAGAAGCACCGTGCTCCTATTGGGTATACTCTTGATGATCTTAAGGTCATTAGTCCCACTCTATGTCAACATAAAATAAATTTGGAAGAAGATGCTAAACCAGTTCGTGATCACCAACGACGACTGAATCCTAAAATGAAAGAAGTGGTAAGAAAGGAAATACTAAAGCTCCTCGGGGCAGGTATAATCTATCCCGTTGCTGATAGTCAGTGGGTAAGTCTTGGCCATTGTGTCCCTAAGAAGGGAGGTATTACTGTCATTCCTAATGATAAAGATGAATTGATTCCTCAAAGAATTATTACAGGTTATAGGATGTCAATTGATTTCCGCAAATTAAATAAGGCCACTAAAAAGGATCATTACCCCTTACCTTTTATCGATCAAATGCTAGAATGATTATCCAAACATACACATTTTTGCTTTCTAGATGGTTATTCTGGTTTCTCTCAAATACTGGTGTCAGCCAAGGATCAATCAAAGACTACTTTTACTTGCCCTTTTGGTACTTTTGCTTATAGACGTATGCCTTTTGGTTTATGTAATGCACCTGCTACCTTTCAAAGATGCATGATGGCTATATTCTCTGAGTTTTGTGAAAAGATTTGTGTGGTTTTCATGGACTATTTCTCCGTCTATGGATCTTCTTTTGATGATTGCTTGAGCAACCTTGATCGAGTTTTGCAGAGATGTGAAGAAACTAATCTTGTCTTGAATAGGGAAAAGTGCCACTTTATGGTTAATGAAGGTATTATCTTGGGGCATAAAGTTTCTGAAAGAGGTATTGAAGTTGATAAAGCCAAGGTTGATGCTATTGAAAAGATGCCATGCCCCAAGGACATCAAAGGCATAAGAAGTTTCCTTGGTCGCGCAGGATTTTATAGGAGGTTCATTAAGGACTTCTCAAAAATTTCTTGACCTCTGACTAATTTATTACAAAAAGATATACCATTTGTCTTTGATGATGATTGTGTAGAAGCATTTGAAATACTTAAGAAAGCATTGATCTCTGCACCTATTGTTCAGCCACCTGATTGAAATTTACCCTTTGAAATTATGTGTGATGCTAGTGATTATGCTGTAGGTGCTGTTCTAGGGCAAAGAGTTGATAAGAAATTAAACGTTATTCAATATGCTAGTAAAACCCTAGACAATGCTCAAAGAAATTATGCTACTACTAAAAAAGAATTCTTAGCAGTTGTATTTGCTTGTGATAAGTTCAGACCTTATATTGTTGATTCTAAAGTAACTATTCACACTGATCATGCTGCTATTAAATATCTTATGGAAAAGAAAGATGCTAAACCTAGACTTATTAGATGGGTTCTCTTGCTACAATAATTTGACTTACATATTGTTGATAGAAAGGGAGCTGAGAACCCCGCTGCAGACAACTTGTCTAGGTTAGAAAATGTGCTTGATGACCCACTACCTATTGATGATAGCTTTCGTGATGAGCAATTAAATGTCATAAACGCTTCTCATACTGCTCCATGGTATGCTGATTATGCTAATTACATTGTTGCCAAATTCATACCACCTAGTTTCACATACCAGCAAAAGAAAAAGTTCTTCTATGATTTGAGGCATTACTTTTGGGATGACCCACATCTTTATAAAGAAGCAGTAGATGGTGTTATTAGACATTGTGTACCTGAGCATGAACAGGAACAGATCCTACGCAAGTGTCACTCCGAAGGTTATGGAGGACACCATGCTGGAGATAGAACTGCACACAAGGTATTGCAATCCAGTTTTTATTGGCCTACTCCCTTCAAGGATGCCCGTAAGTTTGTCTTATCTTGTGATGAATGTCAAATAATTGGTAATATTAGTAGACGTCAAGAAATGCCTATGAACTATTCACTCGTTATCGAACCATTTGATGTTTGGGGCTTTGACTATATGGGACCTTTTCCTGCCTCTAATGGTTATACACATATTTTAGTTGCTGTTGATTACGTTACTAAGTGGGTAGAAGCTATTCCAACTAGTAGTGCTGATCATAACACTTCTATTAAAATGCTTAAAGAAGTTATTTTTCCAAGATTTGGGGTCCCTAGATATTTAATGACTGATGGTGGTTCACATTTTATTCATGGTGCTTTCCGTAAAATGCTTACTAAGTATGATGTTAATCATATAATTGCATCCCCTTATCACCCTCAGTCTAGTGGTCAAGTAGAATTGAGTAATAGAGAGCTCAAATTAATTTTGCAAAAGACTGTCAATAGGTCTAGAAAGAATTGGTCCAAGAAACTTGGTGATGCATTATGGGCCTATAGAATTTCATATAAAAATCCTATGGGTATGTCTCCGTATAAAATGGTTTATGGAAAAGCATGTCACTTACCTCTCGAACTAGAACACAAGGCATATTGGGCTATTAAAGAGCTCAATTATGATTTTAAACTTGTCGGTGAGAAGAGGTTATTTGATATTAGCTCACTCGATGAATGGAGAACCCCTACGAAAATGCCAAGTTGTTTAAAGAAAAAGTTAAAAGATGGCATGATAAAAGGATACAAAAGCGTGAGTTTAATATAGGTGATTATGTATTGCTATACAACTCTCGTTTAAGATTTTTTGCAGGAAAACTTCTCTCTAAATGGGAAGGTCCTTATGTTATCGAGGAGGTCTATCGTTCCGGTGCCATAAAAATCAACAACTTCGAAGGCACAAATCCAAAGGTGGTGAACGGTCAAAGAATCAAACATCATATCTCAGGTAATCCCATAAATGTTGAATGCAATGTTATTGAAACCGTAACCCCGGAGGAATACATAAGGGACACTTTTCGGAACATTTCAGACTCCTAAAAGGAATAGGTATGTGGTACGGTAAGTAAACCGACTCCAAAATAGTTTTTAAGGCAATATCTCTCCGTTTTGGAATATTTAGCAAAATAGAAAAATAAGAAGCAGTCCGGGAAGGACACGAGGGCTCCACAAGGGTGGAGGGCGCGCCCTACCCTCCTGGGCACCCCGTGTGCTCTCCGGACTCCGTTTTCTTACACGTTATGTATTTTGGTTGGTAAAAATTCATTATATAATTTCCCGAAGGTTTTGACTCCCGTATCACGCAAATATCTCCTGTCTTTGTTTCGAGCTGTCCTGCTGCAGATTCGAGCAACATGTCGTCCCAGGATTCAGATGGAGAGAGCTATGTGGCTGATTACCTTGCATATCCTAAAGTCTATGGGGATGTGGAGCATTGTGGTTGGACTACGGAAGAAGAAGAGGACTATGAACCTAAGGGAAAGGAGGAGACGAGCTCAGATGAAGATGAAGTCCCGCTACCTCAACCTGGGGACATGCATGTGCAGTTCAAAAAGTCAAGCCTTCCTGATAGAGTAAAGAAACCTAAGATCGAGTTTATCCCTTTTCGCCTCTTGCAGGAAAACAAACAGGAACTATGCAAGAAGATACTGAGCCTGGAACAGGAGATCGAGGACCTAAGGGACCAAAATTCTGTCCTCAAACGCAAATTAAGGAAGAAGCCTACGCCATCAACAAAACCACCATCTTCTTCACCAACAAAGAAGAACTGAGCATCGGGTATGGGCACTCCCCTTGGCAACTGCCAAGCTTGGGGGAGTGCCCCGGTATCATATCACCATTACTTTTATCTTTACCATTTTTCTTAGTTCGATCCTTTTGGTAATATCTTGATCTAGTAGAATAAAGTTTATGGCATGATCTAGTTTTGAGTTTTGCTTTATGATCCCTCTATGTACTCGAGTCTGTGAGCTATATATAATAAAGATTAGTGTTGAGTCAAGGGCTTGATTATTTTGCCATGATCTTAAGTGAATAAAAGAAAAGAGAAAGAAATAAGAACAAACAAAGAGATCATATGGATCTTATGGAGAGTAATGAGCTCACATAGAAAAAGTATGATGAATAAAAGTTGTTGAGAGTTGACAAACATAGTTTTGGTCATCGTTGCAATTAATAGGAAGTAATAAATAAAGAGAGGTCTTCACATATAAATGTACTATCTTGGACATCTTTTATGATTGTGAGCACTCATTAAAATATGACATGCTAAAGAGTTGACATTGGACAAGGAAGACAACATAATGGGTTATGTTTTCTTACATCTGAGATAAATTATATTGTCATGGATCATCCAACATGGTTGATCTTGCCTTTCCCCCTCATGCTAGCCAAATTCATCGCACCAAGTAGAGACACTACTTGTGCTTCCAGATACCCTTAAACCAGTTGTGCCATGAGAGTCCACCATACCTACCTATGGATTGAGTAAGATCCTCCAAGTAAGTTGTCATCGGTGCAAGCAATAAAAATTGCTCTCTAAATATGTATGACTTATTAGTGTGGGAGAAAATAAGCTTTATACGATCGTGTGATATGGATGAAATAAAAGCGACAGACTGCATAATAAAGGTCCACATCGCAAGTGGCAATATAAAGTGACATTCTTTTGCATTAAGATTTTGTGCATCCAACCATAAAAGCGCATGACAACCTCCGCTTCCCTCTGCAAAGGGCCTATCTTTTACTTTTATCTCCTACCTTGCATAAGAGTCATGGTGATCTTCAACCTTCCTTTTTTACAATTTATCCTTTGGCAAGCACAGTATGTTGGAAAGATCCTGGTATATATGGATAATTGGATTTGAGTTTTCATGAACTATTATTGTTGACATTACCCTTGAGGTAAAATGTTGGGAGGCAAAACTCTAAGCCCCTATCTTTCTCTGTGTCCGATTAAAACTCCATACCCATAAGTATTGCGTGAGTGTCAGCAATTGTGAAAGACTATATGATAGTTGAGTATGTGGACTTGCTGAAAAGCTCTTATACATTGACTCTTTCCTATGTTATGATAAATTGCAATTGCTCCAATGACTGAGATTATAGTTTGTTAGTTTTCAGTGAAGTTTACGATTCATACTTGAAATTGTGATTGAATTATTACTCTAGCATAAGATATCATATGACAAGAATTATATAACTTACTGTTCTGAGAACGATCATGATGCCCTCATGTCCGTATTTTATTTTTATCGAAACCTCTATCTCTAAACATGTGGACATATTTTCCGATTTCGGCTTTCGCTTGAGGACAAGCGAGGTCTAAGCTTGGGGGAGTTGACATGTCCATTTTGCATCATGCTTTTATATCGATATTTATTGCATTATGGGCTGTTATTACACATTATGTCACAATACTTATGCCTATTCTCTCTTATTTTACAAGGTTTACATAAAGAGGGAGAATGCCGGCAGCTGGGATTCTGGGCTGGAAAAGGAGCAAATATTAGAGACCTATTCTGCACAGCTCCAAAAGTCCTGAAACTTCACGGAAGACGTTTTTGAAATATATAAAAAAATACTGAGCACAAGAAGTTCACCAGGGGGGCACACCCTGCCCACGAGGGTGGGGGGCGCGCCCTACCCCCTGGGCGCGCCCCCTGGTGGCCCTCCGATGGCCATCTTTTTCTATATGGAGTCTTTCGATGAGGGAAAAATCATAAGCCATCTCCTCGGACGAAACTCCGCCGCCACGAGGCGGAACCTTGGCGGATCCAATCTAGGGCTCCGGCAGAGCTGTTCTGCCGGGGAAACTTCCCTCCGGGAGGGGAAGTCATCGCCATTGTCATCACCAATGCTCCTCTCATCGGGAGAGGGCAATCTCCATCAACATCTTCACCAGCACCATCTCCTCTCAAAACCCTAGTTCATCTCTTGTATCCAATTCTTGTCTCCAAGTCCGGGATTGGTACTAGTAGGTTGCTTGTAGTGTTAATTACTCCTTGTAGTTGATGCTAGTTGGTTTATTTGGTGGAAGATCATATGTTCAGATACTATATGCATATTAATACCCCTCTGATTATGAACATGAATATGCTTTGTGAGCAGTTACGTTTGTTCCTGAGGACATGGGAGAAGTCTTGCTATTAGTAGTCATGTGAATTTGGTATTCGTTCAATATTTTGATGAGATGTATGTTGTCTCTCCACTAGTGGTGTTATGTGAATGTCGACTACATAACACTTCACCATTATTTGGGCCTAGAGGAAGGCATTGGGAAGTAATAAGTAGATGATGGTTTGCTAGAGTGACAGAAGCTTAAACCCTAGTTTATGCGTTGCTTCGTAAGGGGCTGATTTGGATCCATATGTTTCATGCTATGGTTAGGTTTACCTTAATACTTTTGTTGTAGTTGCGGATTCTTGCAATAGAGGTTAATCATAAGTGGGATACTTGTCCAAGTAGGACAGTACCCAAGCACTGGTCCACCCACATACCAAATTATCAAAGTACCAAACGCGAATCATATGAACATGATGAAAACTAGCTTGACAATATTCCCATGTGTCCTCGGGAGCGCTTTTCTCTATATAAGAGTTTGTCCAGGCTTGTCCTTTACTACAAAAAGGATTGGGCCACCTCGCTGCACTTTATTTACTTTTGTTACTTGTTGCTCGTTACAAATTATCCTATCACAAAACTATCTGTTATCACTTATTTCAGTACTTGGAGAGAATACCTTGCTGGAAACCGCTTATCATTTCCTTCTGCTCCTCGTTGGGTTCAACACTCTTACTTATCGAAAGGATTACGATAGATCCCCTATACTTGTGGGTCATCATGCTCAATAATGCAAATCTAAAATTCAAAAGACATTCATATCTGAAAGTACTCTCAAAATACACAACACAAAACACAATTCACAACCTGCGAATACTAACCCTAAGCCCCTCCTGACAATTCATAACCTGCCCGACTATTGCGGTAGGAGGGGCAGTCCCTCCTATTCCTCGATGGCAGACAATCGCCCCGTGAGACGATGTGAACGGCGAGGGAGAGGATGGCGAGGAAGCATCGTCGGGCCAACTATTTTTATCCTCTTGCAGTTGGGTTCGGTCGACGAAGACTCCACCGGCAAGCTCTGGCACGACACCCTCACAAACGACACCCTGTAGATGCTCGATCCTTCAATCTCTAGTGGATGCTCCATCTGGGATCGATACTCCCACCACCGCTCTCTCATGATCGGATTTGGTGAATCTGTTTGCCCCATGGCCTAGAGGAGCAGCTCTATGTACTCCCGTGCGACTCCCTCGGGAGTATCGCCGCCTTTTTGCTTTGTTGCAGATATTTGGCCATGGATGTCGCCGTCGCCGCTAGTTGTTCCTTGTTGTCAAACCAAGACTATATCTCCAACATCCTAGCTAGCTTCACAGGGTCGCCGTTTGCGATCCTCACGTATCGGCTGTACTTCTCCATCGATCTACTTCTCCACAGCACCTTCACTCGCCGGTAGTGGTTTTTGAATGGAAGAGGAGAGGAGCAGCGCTGGTTTTTGGATTAGAACGGGAGAGGAGCGACGCTAGTTTTGGATTGGAACAGGAGAGGAGGGGCGGTGGTTTTGAAATGGAAGAGGAGAGGAGCGATGCTAGATTTAGATTGGAATAGGAGAGGAGCGGCAGTGGTTTAAGAGGAGAAGAGCGGAAGAGCGGCGCTGGTCTTGGAAGTATTTTTTTGTTTTGCGTATTTTGGGTCAAAGTTTGACCACGTACTGTATTTGACAAGCAAAATGTGAATGCATGTCACCAAAAATTGTATCGTTTGGTTCGTGTCTGAATGTACTTCCAAAATATATTATTTTTGCAACGTATAACATATATTTTATTTGTGAAAATCATGGTCAATTATGACCCAGAATAAAAGGGAGACTAGTTAATGTGGGGTCGCTTTCTTAATTGAAGGGTAAATTGATTTTGATTTTGATCCAGTCACAGCGCGCCGGCCCTCTCGTCCAATCCTAAATCGCTGCTGCACACTCATCTCCCTCTTCTCCATTGCAAAACCACCTCCTCTCCTCTCCATCATCTCCATTCAAAAACCACAGTCTCGCCTCTCCCTCTTCTCCATTGCAAAACCACCTCCTCTCCTCTCCATCATCTCCATTCCAAAACCACTGTGTCTTCTCTCCCTCTTCTCCATTGCAAAACCACCTCCTCTCATCTCCATCATTTCCATTCCAAAACCACTGTATCGCCTCTTGATAACCCACAAGTATAGGGGATCGCAACAGTTTTCAAGGGTAGAGTATTCAACCCAAATTTATTGATTCGACACAAGGGGGGCCAAAGAATATTCTCAAGTATTAGCAGCTGAGTTGTCAATTCAACCACACCTGGAAACTTAATATCTGCAACATAGCATTTAGTAGCAAAGTAATATGATAGTAGTGGTAACGATAGCAAAAGGTAACGGTAGCAAAAGTAATGTTTTTGGGTTTTGTAGTGATTGTAACAATAGCAACGGAAAAGTAAATAAGTGAAGAACAATATATGGAAAGCTCGTAGGCATTGGGTCGGTGATAGAGAATTATGCCGGATGCGATCTATCATGTAACAGTCATAACCTAGGGTGACATAGAACTAGCTCCAGTTCATCAATGTAATGTAGGCATGTATTTCGAATATAGTCATACGTGCTTATGGAAATAACTTGCATGACATCTTTTGTCCTACCCTCCCGTGGCAGCGGGGTCCTAATGGAAACTAAGGGATATTAAGGCCTCCTTTTAATAGAGTACCGGACCAAAGCATTAACACATAGTGAATACATGAACTCCTCAAACTACGGTCATCACCGGGGATGGTCCCAATTATTATCACTTCGGGGTTGCCGAATCATAACACATATTAGGTGACTATAGACTTGCAAGGTAGGATCAAGAACTCTCATATATTGATGAAAACATAATAGGTTCAGATCCTAAATCATGTCACTCGGGCCCAAGTGACAAGCATTAAGCATAGCAAAGTCATAGCAACATCAATCTCAGAACATAGTGGATACTAGGGATCAAACCCTAACAAAACTAACTCGATTACATGATAAATCTCATCCAAGCCATCACCATCCAGCAAGCCTACGATGGAATTACTCACACAGGGCGGTGAGCATCATGAAATTGGTGATGGAGGAAGGTTGATGATGACGATGGCGACGGATTCCCCTCTTCGGAGCCCCGAACGGACTCCAGATCAGCCCTCCCGAGAGAGTTTAGGGCTTGGTGGCGGCTCCGTATCGTAAAACGTGATGAATCCTCCTCTCTGATTTTTTTCTCCCCGAAAGTGAATATATGGAGTCAAGCTTGAGGTCGGTGGAGCGTCAGGGGGCCCATGAGGCAGGGGGCGTGCCCCCACCCTCGTGGACAGGTGGAGGCCCCCCTGACGTGGATGTTTCTTCCAGTATTTTTTATATATTCCAAAATAATTCTTCGTTGATTTCCAGGTCATTCCGAGAACTTTTATTTCTGCACAAAAATAACACCATAGCAATTCTGCTGAAAATAACGTCAGTCCGGGTTAGTTCCATTCAAATCATGCAAGTTAGAGTCCAAAACAAGAGCAAAAGTGTTTGGAAAAGTAGATACGACGGAGAAGTATCAACTCTCCCAAGCTTAAACCTTTGCTTGTCCTCAAGCAATTCAGTTGATAAACTGAAAGTGATAAAGAAAAACTTCTACAAACTCGGTTTGCTCTTGTTGTTGTAAATATGTAAAGCCAGCATTCAGGTTTTCAACAAAGATTATGAACTAACCATATTCACAATAACACTTAGGTCTCATGTTTACTCATATCAATGACATAATCAACTAGCGAGCAATAATAATAAATCTCGGATGACAACACTTTCTCAAAATTATCATGATATGATATGACAAGATGGTATCTCGCTAGCCCTTTCTAAGACCGCAAAACATAAATGCAGAGCACCTTTAAAGGTCAAGGACTGACTAGACATTGTAATTCATGGTAAAAGAGATCCAGTCAAGTCATACTCAATGTAAACTAATAGTAATGAATGCAAATGACAACGGTGCTCTCCAACTGGTGCTTTTTAATAAGAGGATGATGACTCAACATAAAAGTAAATGGATAGGCACTTCGCAGAGGGAAGCATGGATTTGTAGAGGTGCCATAGCTCGATTTTGAAATAGATATGAATAATATTTTGAGCGGTATACTTTCATTGTCAACATAACAACCGAGAGATCTCGATATCTTCCATGCTACACACATTATAGGCGGTTCCCAAATAGAATGGTGAAGTTTATACTCCCCTCCACCAACAAGCATCAATCCATGGCTTGCTCGAAATAACGAGTGCCTCCAACTAACAAGAGTCCCGGGGGAGTTTTGTTTGCAGTTATTTTGATTTGATTTGCATAAAGCATGGGACTGGGCATCCCGATGACCAGCCATTTTCTCGTGAGTGAGGAGCGGAGTCCACTCCTCTTGAGAATAACCCGCCTAGCATGGAAGACACAGACAACCCTAGTTGATACATGAGCTATTCGAGCATACAAAACAGAATGTTTATTTGAAGGTTTAGAGTTTGGCACATACAAATTTACTTGGAACGACAGGTAGATACCATATATAGGTAGGTATGGTGGACTCATATGGAAGAACTTTGGGGTTTATGGAATTGGATGCACAAGCAGCATTCCCGCTTAGTACAGGTGAAGGCTAGAAAAAGACTGGGAAGCGACGAGCTAGAGAGCGACAACAGTCATGAACATGCATTAAAATTAATCAACACTGAATGCAAGCATGAGTAGGATATAATGCACCATGAACATAAATATCGTAGAGGCTATGTTGATTTTGTTTCAACTACATGCGTGAACATGTGCCAAGTCAAGCCACTCGAATCGTTCAAAAGAGGATACCACCCTATCATACCACACCACAACCATTTTAATAGCATGTTGGCACCCAAGGTAAACCATTATAAGCTCCTAGCTAATTAAGCATGGCATAAGCAACTACAATCTCTAATTGGCATTGCAAACATGTTTATTCATAATAGGCTGAATCAGGAATGATGAACTAATCATATTTACAAAAACAAGAGAGGTCGAGTTCATACTAGCTTTTCTCATCTCAATAAGTTCATCATATAATCATCATTATTGCCTTTCACTTGCACGACTGAATAGTGTGGAAAATAATAATAGTGCACGTGCATTGGACTAAGCTGGAATCTGCAAGCATTCAATTCAAGGGAGAAGACAAGGTAATATGGGCTCTTTGTTAGATCAACAATAATGCATATAAGAGCCAATCAACATTTTCATTATTGTCTTCTCCTGTCGACCCCCAAAGAACAAGAAAAGAAACAAAACTATTTACACGAGAAAGCTCCCAACAAGCAAAAGAAGAACAAGAAATCTTTTTGGGTTTTCTTTTTAATTACTACTACTACAACATGAAAAGTAAACTAGCAAAAAAAACTACAACTAATTTTTTTGTTTTTTATTAAGGTTTATCAAACACACAAGAAGAAAGCATAAAAAGGAAAATAAACTAGCACAAATATTACAATGAAAAAGTATGAGCACCGACAACTAGCATGAGTGTGTGAACAGGAATGTAATGTCGGTGAGAAATACGTACCCCCAAGCTTAGGCTTTTGGCCTAAGTTGGTCTATGGCCACGGCTGGCCTGGCGGATATCCAAAGTTGTAACTGGGGTCGTACTGAGATGCAGCGGCAATTTCCTGATGAGCTGCAGCTTGGAGGCGAGCTGTCTCCACCCTCCTCTCGTACTCGATCGCCTCCTCCCTAGTTATAAAATATCGCCCCTTTGCCTGAAAGTAAAAGAAAGTAGGAGCAGGGAGGGCGGCGTGATAGGTGCGTCGTCTGTCAAAGATTAGTCGGTACTGGAGGAACTGATCGTTTATCTCAACAAACTGATGACGAACCATAGCCTCATAATGTAAATAAGAAGGAGGCAACTCAATATCATCTCCATGTATGGGTATCTCAAGAAAGTTAGCTATACAAGTTGCATAAATTCCACCAAAGAAATCTCCAGGAAGATGATTATTATGAAACCTACGTGCATCAATGGCTCCCAAATTATAATGTTTATCTCCTAATACAGCACTCCTGAGAACACTGAGATCAGGGACACACATGTGACATGCTTCATCCTTACCATCGATGCACCTACCTATGAAGAGAGCAAAATAATGTATAGCAGGAAAATGAATGCTCCCTATGGTAGCTTGTGTTATATCTATAGACTCTCCCACAGTTATACTAGCAAGAAAATCTCTAAATTCATATTTGCGAGGTTCACTAACATCACCCCACTGAGGGAGTTTACAAGCAGTGTTAAAATCTTCTAAGTCCATGGTATAAGATTTATCATAAAGATCAAGCAGGACAGTTTGAGAATTGCGTGATGATGGGAATTTAAACCTTCTCACAAATGAATCAGTTAAGTAGAGGTATTGATGACACTTATCTGCCTCGAAGCTCTCCAGATCAGCATTACACACATATGCATCAAATTCCTCTTTAATTCCTGCTTGGATCATGAAATCCTCTGACGGCCATTCACAAGGCCGCACTTGAGCGTCTCTTGGTGGTTCCTCGTCCGCATCGCGTATTGCGGGCCTGGGTCCTTGCTTCCTTGAAGAACCACCTTGGTACATTTTCCTAAACATATTTCTTCCTCTGAATTTTTTTTGAAATTTTTAGTAACTTCAAAATAAAAGTGAACCAAACTCAACAATATTGATAGCAACTACTCCTACAAGTGCCTAGAGGATATATCATGCATTAGAACTACTTTTGACAATATAAATTTGACATGCAAGCTCAAGAACAAGGTCACCTAAGCAGCAAAAATTTGCAATGAATAAAGCACTAGAACAAAAACTAATTGGACCATTAGAGGAGTCACATACCAAGGAACAATCCCCCAAAGCAGTTTTGTGAATGGAGCTTTGAGCAAGGAGATCGAAAATGGCAGCAAGAAGAGCTTGGACTCGGGTTTGAGCTGGCTAGTGATTTTTTGGGAGGAAGAAGGAGTGTGTGGTAGTTGCAATAAGTAGAGGGGAGCCACCATGGTCCCACGAGGCAGGGGGCGCGCCCAGGACCCTCGTGACCAGGTGCTTGCTCCCCCTGATGAGTTCTCAGTGACAGATATTCTCAAATATTCCAGAAAAAACATATTTAAATTTCAGGGCATTTGGAGAACTTTTATTTTTGGGGTATTTTTATTGCATGGATAATTCAGAAAACAGACAAAATATACTATTTTTGCTTTATTTAATATAAATAACAAAAAGTAAAAAGAGGGTATAGAGAGTTGTGTTTTCTAAATTCATCCATCTCACGCTCATCAAAAGGAATCCACTAACAAGGTTGATCAGGTCTTGTTAACAAACTCATTTCGAGTAACATGAAACCGGAGAAATTTTGAATAACACTATGTTACCTCAATGGGGATATGCATGTCCCCAACAATAATAATATCATATTTCTTCTTGACAGTAGGAAGAGGAAATTCAAAACCTCCAATAGTAATTGTTGAAATTTTTCCAATAGAATTGATACTGTGGACTTGAGGTTGTTTCCTCGGAAAGTGTACCATATGCTCATTACCATTAACATGAAAAGTGACATTGCCTTTGGTGCAATCAATAACAGCCCCTGCAGTATTCAAAAAGGGTCTTCCAATAATAATAGACATACTATCGTCCTCAGGAATATCAAGAATAACAAAGTCCGTTAAAATAGTAACGTTTGCAACCACAACAGGCACATCCTCACAAATGCCGACAGGTATAGCAGTTGATTTATCGGCCATTTGCAAAGATATTTAAGTAGGTGTCAACTTATTCAAATCGAGTCTATGATATAAAGAGAGAGGCATAACACTAACACTGGCTCCAAGATCACATAAAGCAGTTTTAACATAGTTTCTTTTAATGGAGCATGGTATAGTTGGTACTCCTGGATCCCCTAGTTTCTTTGGTATTCCACCCTTAAAAGTATAATTAGCAAGCATGGTGGAAATTTCAGCTTTCGGTATCTTTCTCTTATTAGTAAAAAATTCTTTCATGTACTTAGCATAAGGATTCATTTTAAGCATATCAGTCAAACGCATACGCAAAAAGATAGGTCTAATCATTTCAGCAAAGCGCTCAAAATCCTCATCATCCTTTTTCTTGGATGGTTTAGGAGGAAAGGCATGGGTTTCTGAACCCATGGTTCTCTTTCTTTACCGTGCTTCCTAGCAACAAAGTCTCTCTTATCATAACGTTGATTCTTTGATTGTGGGTTATCAAGATTAACAACAGGTTCAATCTCTACATCATTGTCATTACTAGGTTGAGCATCAATATGAACATCATCATTAACATTATCACTAGGTTCATGTTCATTACCAGCTTGTGTTTCAGCATCAGAAATAGAAATATCATTGGGATTCTCAGGTGTGTCAACAACAGGTTCACTACATGCATGCAAAGTCCTATCATTTTTCTTTCTCTTCCTCTTAGAAGGACTAGGTGCATCTACATTAGCTCTCTGAGAATCTTGCTCAATTCTCTTAGGATGGCCCTCAGGATACAAAGGTTCCTGGGTCACTTTACCTCCTCTAGTTGCAACTCTAAAAGCAAAGTCATTATTTTTACTATTCAATTCATTGAGCAAATGATTCTGAGCTTTAAGTACTTGTTCTGCTTGAGTGGTAACCATAGAAGCATGTTTACTAATAAGTAAGTTGACCTTTAAAATTAGCCACATAATCACTCAAGTGTTCAATCATGTAAGCATTATGTTTTAGTTGTCTACCAACATAAGCATTAAAGTCTTCTTGCTTAACCATAAAGTTATCAAATTCATCCAAACATTGGCTAGCAAACTTAGCAGGAGGGATTTCAGCTTTATCATATCTATAGAGAGAATTTACCTTTACTACTTGTGTCGGGTTATCAAGACCATGTATTTCTTCAACAAGCGGCAAATTAAGACCATGTATTTCTTCAATGGGAGTTAAATTCTTAACATCTACAGCTTTAATACCTTTTTCTCATAGATTTCTTTGCCTCTTGCATATCTTTAGGACTGAGAAATAGAATACCCCTTTTCTTCGGAGTTGGCTTAGGAGTTGGTTCAGGAAGTGCCCAATTATTTTCATTAGTCAACATATTATTCAATAGAATTTCAGCTTGATCAATAGTTCTTTCCCTGAAAACACAACCAGCACAACTATCCAGGTAAACTCTAGAAGCATCGATTAGTCCATTATAAAAGATATCAAGTATTTCATTTTTCTTGAGAGGATGATCAGGCAAAGCATTAAGTAATTGGAGAAGCCTCCCCCAAGCTTGTGGGAGACTCTCTTCTTCAATTTGCACAAAATTATATATTTCCCTTAAAGCAGCTTGTTTCTTATGAGCGGGGAAATATTTAGCAGAGAAGTAATAAATCATATCCCGGGGACTACACACACAACTAGGATCAAGAGAATTAAACCATATCTTATCATCACCCTTTAATGAGAACGGAAATAATTTAAGGATATAATAGTAGCGAGTTTTCTCAACATTAGTGAACAGGGTAGCTATATCATTTAATTTAGTAAGATGTGCCACAACAGTTTCAGATTCATAGCCATAGAAATGATCAGATTCAGCCAAAGTAATTATATCGGGATCAACTGAGAAATCATAATCCTTATCAATAATAAATATAGGTGAAGTAGCATAAGCAGGATCATGTTTCATTCTAGCATTCAGAGATTTTTCTTCCAGCTTAGCTAATAGTTTCTTAAGATCACTTCTATCATTGCAGGCAAGAAAGTCTCTAGCAGTTTCTTCATCCATAACATAACCCTCAGGAACAACATGTAATTCATATCTAGGGGGAGAATCTTCATCATCACTTTCATCAATATTATCAGTTTCAATAATTTTATTCTCTCAAGCCCTAGCAAGTTATGTTCATCAAGAAATTCACCAAGTGGCACAGTAGTATCAAGCATAGAAGTAGTTTCATCATAAGTATCATGCATAGCAGAAGTGGCATCATAAATAACATGCGACATATCATAATTAATAGCAGAAGTAGGTTTAGGTGTCGCAAGTTTACTCAAAATAGAAGGTGAATCAAGTGCATAGCTAGATTGCAGTTCCTTACCTCCCCTCGTAGTTGAGGGAAAAATCTTGGTTCTTTGATCTTTCAAGTTCTTCATAATGATAAGCAGATATAAATCCCAAGTGACGCAAAGAATAGAGCTATGCTCCCCAGCAACAGCGCCAGAAAATAGTCTTGATAACCCACAAGTATAGGGGATCGCAACAGTTTTCGAGGGTAGAGTATTCAACCCAAATTTATTGATTCGACACAAGGGGATCCAAAGAATATTCTCAAGTATTAGCAGCTGAGTTGTCAATTCAACCACACCTGGAAACTTAATATCTGCAACATAGCATTTAGTAGCAAAGTAACATGATAGTAGTGGTAACGATAGCAAAAGGTAACGGTAGCAAAAGTAATATTTTTGGGTTTTGTAGTGATTGTAACAATAGCAACGTCAAAGTAAATAAGCGAAGAACAATATATGGAAAGCTCGTAGGCATTGGATCGGTGATAGAGAATTATGCTGGATGCGATCGATCATGTAACGGTCATAACCTAGGGTGACACAGAACTAGCTCCAGTTCATCAATGTAATGTAGGCATGTATTTTGAATATAGTCATACATGCTTATGGAAAGAACTTGCATGACATCTTTTGTCCTACCCTCCCATGGCAGCGGGGTCCTAATGGAAACTAAGGGATATTAAGGCCTCCTTTTAATAGAGTACCAGACCAAAGCATTAACACATAGTGAATACATGAACTCCTCAAACTACGGTCATCACCGGGAGTGGTCCCGATTATTGTCACTTCGGGGCTGCCGGATCATAACACATAGTAGGTGACTATAGACTTGCAAGGTAGGATCAAGAACTCTCATATATTGATAAAAACATAATAGGTTTAGATTTGAAATCATGGCACTCGGGCCCTAGTGACAAGCATTAAGCATAGCAAAGTCATAGCAACATCAATCTCAGAACATAGTGGATACTAGGGATCAAACCCTAACAAAACTAACTCGATTACATGATAAATCTCATCCAACTCATCACTGTCCAGCAAGCCTATGATGGAATTACTCATACATGGCGGTGAGCATCATGAAATTGGTGATGGAGGAAGGTTGTTGATGATGATGGCAATGGATTCCCCTCTCCGGAGCCCCGAACGGACTCCAGACCAGCCTTCCCGAGAGAGTTTAGGGCTTGGCGGCGGCTCCGTATCATAAAACACGATGAATCCTTCTCTCTGATTTTTTCTCCTCGAAAGTGAATATATGGACCCAGGGTTGAGGTCGGTGGAGTGTCAGGGGGCCCATGAGGCAGGGGGCGCGCCCCCACCCTCGTGGACAGGTGGAGGCCCCCTAACGTGGATCTTTCTTCCAGTATTTTTTATATATTCCAAAATAATTCTTCGTTGATTTTCAGGTCATTCCGAGAACTTTTATTTCTGCACAAAAATAACACCATGGCAATTCTGCTGAAAACAACGCCATTCCGGGTTAGTTCCATTCAAATCATGCAAGTTAGAGTCCAAAACAAGGGCAAAAGTGTTTGGAAAAGTAGATACGATGGAGACGTATCACCTCTCCCTCTTCTCTATTGCAAGACCACCGTCTCCTCCCATCTTCCAAAGCTAGCACCGGACCACTCAGAAGGACATTTGGGGAGGATGCAGCAGCGAATCGGGCAGATCGCCGATGGCGACCAGGCAAAGTTAGCCAGGTTGAAGGACATCCTTACTTGGTTTGACAATGAGTGGGATATTTTGAGGACGGTGAGGGCCATGTGGCAATGTATGTGAAAGAGCGAGACAGCGGCGATGAGGGCGGCGATGTACATGTACTCCTCGGCGGCAGTCATGCCGCAGTCCTTCAAGTTCATCGAGTATCTCCTCTGGGTGATGGAGCAGACAGATTCGCCCGAGGCAAAAGTCAGGCGGAGGTGGTGGGCGTACAGATCGAAGGTCGAGCACCCAGAGGATAACGAATCGATCGAGTATGGTGTGCCGTTCGTGAGGGTGCAAAGCCAGCCGGAGCCACAGGAGTATTCGTTCTCCCACAACAAGAGGAGGCCGGATGGCGCGACGTCTCTTCCCCGTCGTTCTCCACGGTTCCCTCGACACTCGCCTCGTTTCAAAGGCGCGGTAGGGTTTAAGGTAAGCTTCACACTAACCTAATCTTCCACCTGCTCATGCTTACAATCAGAGTGACAGCTAATGAAAATCATGCTTACAATTAGTCTCCAAGTACTACGCCAATCACCCTTAAATAGCTTTGGACCTTTGGGCCAAAGTTGTGACACTGTGTACAAATAAAGAAAAATAGATTGGTGCTTCTTTCAAAAAAGAGTACTCCCTAGAAAACTACCAATATAAGCTACTAGTATTTGGTTAGAGGATTTGCTGCCGAGAAAGATCCGCCCACAGAGAGCGCCACACATCCCACTGGTGGTGGTGGATGCCAATGCGTGCATGGAGCATGGTTGGTGTCTGTAATTTTTACTTGGCACACCTCGCACTCTGCATATATGCTGGTTCCATCCGTACATTTGTGCAGTTCCACCAGAATGCATCTGAATAACCCTGTTTGCATAGATAATGAAAAGGCGTGATTACATTATAGTGGCACTAGTTGATGAAACACGCAAAATAAATAGAAGAAAATATTGCGATAGTATCATAGTATGTCATGCTACGAGGGCGAGATGGCCCCTGCGACGCCTCATACGGTACACCACGCCTCATACTGGAAATCGTCCCAAGTCTCCCTGATACACCTTCTACCAGTGATGAACATCAGTGTACAGCGGTAGTACAAGGAGGGGCCTTGAGACATTCAAATCTCTATTTTTGTGTAGATCAACTAAAATTAAGCACCCCAGTTTGCAGAAACACGCAAACATTAACAATGGGACTAGTTGATGAAACATACATTAACAAAGAGAAGCACTTTCTTTATCTACATTGGAAATGAAATGATAGAGAGGACACTCACTCTATTTTAACTGTATTATTACTTCATTTTATCAGTGACACTAGGCTTGAGCAGGTGGCAAACGAGGTGTACCGTGCGTCGCAAGGATGAAGGCCGGGGGTGCTTAGCCTGGGATGTTGAAGCTGGCTCTTTCAGTCCCTATCTTCCCCCTGATGTTTCTATGGTAGCATTTGGGTTGTAATCCAAACTTGGTCGAGCTGGTGCTGCGTCCCCCTACCTGCCTAGCTTATGTGGCAAACTTGTCTCCTGCTAGTACTCAGTCCGTTCTAGTAGTAGTTGCATAACTGCCCGTTTACACTGAGATGTTGTCGGATAATGGTTCTCTATGGTTGGGTTTCTTTAATGAAATCGGAGGGAACCCCCTCTTTCGATATATAAAAAAATAGTGGCACTAGCGGTGCCAAAACATTGCCTCAAATTAATAGTGCCACTAGATTAAGGTGCAAAATAATAACATTACTGCTTTATCATGGCAATGCCAAAACAGTAGCACAAGAGCAGGATCAACATGCAGGAGCTTTGGCAAATCGTCAGACCAAAAAGGAACATACCTCGTGATGGGAACCATATCTGCAGTCAACGCCATCATAGAAGGGATGACACCAGTCACCAACATGGATGATTCAATTCATGGGACCTTTTGGTGCAGTTCACCTAAAGTGAAGCAATGTCCCATGAGCTAGCAGCTTCTTCTTTTTTTTCCAAGAAAAGGGCTCCAGCCCCGGTTCCATTTCCATCAGAAAATGAAACCCACAGAGCTTCTTCTTCATTAGTTGCAATAAAATTGAGCAACATCAAGGTTGGTCATGAAGCTCTTGGCATGTTCAACTATAATTTGGATATCATTTGTGCAGTTCAACTAAGATCAATCGTGAAATGTATATCTCTGTTTGCACAAAAAAGGTGGAAAGGAGGATGACTAACAAGTGATGAAACATGCATCAAATGAAAAAAAGCATGTTCCTTATCTGAATGGCAATCGTACAAGGACAGTAGCAATTTCTAGCAGCATTGCTAGATATTAGTGTGGGCATTAGGATTAACTATGACAACCGTTAAATACGACATTACTTTAGTGGTGGCATTGCTTCATTTTACCAGCAACATTACATTAACAGCTGCTACAGAGTCGGTATTTGGGCACGGGAGAGTAGGCGGACCAGGACAGTTGCATCTCTAACAAAAAGAAGCAACTTATCTTAATGGGAAATTTAGTAGGACATGAAAAAAAGTGCCATTGATTCATATTACTGGAGGCATTACATTGAAAACAACATTTGTTTAACGTGTCCTTACTTTTAACAGTGTGACTGCTACATTTTACCAGTGGCATTACATAAGAGTGCCCCGGGGCAACAAACATCAGAAGAGGATATCTGGGTTGGTCCCATTTTTGTCCGGTATATAGCCACCTTATACTGTGTGAGGCTAGCAAATCTAGTGCTGGACTTACTCTGTTGACTTGTCCCCCAGTCCCCACTTTCTTTCTTGTTTCAACCAATAGATCAGGTTTATATTGAGTTTGTACTATGTTCCATTTATTTCCCTATTAGACCTAGAAAACCAGTTGGATAGCCAGTCTCTGCTACTTTTCGCCCCCATTATTTCCTCTTTCGACCAAGTCCTAGATTCAGGTAACAAATCTTCCCCCAACCCCACCCCCTTTCTTCCTTGTTTGAACCAAGTACTACTAGATTCGAGTGCATGAACTAGTTTTACCTCTTAACAGTAAAAAAAATAGGTGGTTTTCGAACAGCTGATCGATCCTATCTACGAGGGGGCCTGAGAAATAGTAAAAGATACAAATGCAGCAACGTGAGGAGCTTGGGAAGTAGAGCAAGGCCGGTTTCGAAGGAAGTTATACTCGAGGGTCGCTAGGATGTCGCTAGGTGGGCGGCGGGAGGCCGGATCTGCCCACACTACGGCAGCGAGGAAGAAGGGGTGGGAGGCCCTCCCTCGCCAGCGATGCTTGGGAGAGAACAGCAAGGCACACTAATCGGGATGTGCTGGCAGTGGGTAAGAGCCGTCGCCGAGGATGACCGCGTGAACGTTGCACCTTCTCACCTTCCCCGGCGGAGAGGATCCGGCTAGATCTGTGACCAGCGGTGAGTAGAGAGAGAGAGAGAGAGTGTGGCCACTGCTGTCGTGTTTAGATCTGGAGAGGACGAGAGTGTGAAGAGAGCAACACTAGCAAGCAAGCGCGAAGGCTCCTGCCTATATAGTGGATTACTAGTTTTCTTTTGTCTAACGGCCAGAGCCGACTTGACCTTGGCAATGACTGTCGAGAAGTCTTCATGCACGTGCCTTGGAGGTGCATTTGTCGTCATTTTGATCTGAAGCACCGGATTATAACATATAACACGAAAAAATGCCACATGATAAGAAATCATAACCTCACTACCCAAAGGAGACAAGATGAATCCCGACGGACAAACTAGACGAGGATCAAAGCTCAAATTAAAGATAAACTCGTAGAAAAGGGGTCCATCGATAGATGTCCTAATTAACCTAGCCGACTTGACCTAGATGGCAGCTGAGTAATCTTTGTGCATGTGCCCCCAATGACTACCCCAACTCAGTTGTCGCTGTTTAACCCTCGCAGTGATTCGAAGCACATGACACCTAATTTTGCGAGATGACAAGAAACCTTTTTTTAGATTTCTCACCAGAACTACAGCCCTGTACAACACAGCCTGCACGATATGTAGACGATAGCCAATCCAGGCGTGTCTGCTAGAGTCTGGTCACATGCATGGACGAACTGATCTTTCGTGTCTTGCAGGGATCGTCCAGGTACCAACATATGTACTCCTACAACACTTCTCTAGTATTACTATCGCTCGTCTCTCTCTTCTATTAACTCACCCGACTTGCGGGGCCGGGGAGTGTGCCTATGGTCGGTTCTCAATTGCGGCCCCACATGTCTGTGCAAACGCAATACGACGCGCTATCCATTCGGAGAGCGGCATGCTAGACCGACTGACCGTCTGGGGTGCGACACGAATGCGACGGGCGTGCTGTATACTCTGTACATGTGTACCGCCGTTTTCTTGAGGCTTTGCGCCCTGGCGCAATCCATGGATACAAAATTAGTATACTATACTATTTAAAAGTCGAGGGCGGGGCTTTTCTCGCGCGGTAGGCGGGGCAGGTCCGCCTATTCAGTTCGACAGACACGCGAGAATATGAGGGAGTAGGCTGCTACAAACATAGGGCTGTGTGATTTGCTAGTGATTTACTGCTGGACAGGTGGGGCCCGGTGATTTGACTTGCCATTATCATTTTAACTGCGGCGCTACGACCGGCGTGAGTCTCCTGATTCCTGACCACCTCCATACAGGTGCCTCTCCCGATGCTCCACCATGTAGAGGCTGGCTCTTGCTTGAGAGCCCACTCCTCCACTTTTTCCTTGCCTCTTTCCTCCAGATATGCAAAAATGCCATGTAAAGCGGGCTTATAGCCCACTATTGTACTTGATCCTACAGGTGCTAAGCCTGCCACATAGGCATAAAGTCTGATCTGGCAAGTTAATTAAGAAGAGAGAGACTAGTCTGGTGACCCCAGGAAGAAACGGTGATAAGCGTGTGTACCTAGATGAAGCAAACTTAGCAACAAAAAACTAAGCACCTATGCACTGGGGACTTGAGTTGCTAAGCCATTTAATGCCCATAGCACCTCATCTAAGCACCATTTCATTGGAAGAGGTCACTCCTTGGCAAATGCAATAAATACTACGAAGAAAGAGATAGAGAGAAGTAAACAAAAAAAATACTCTTATAGCCAACCTTATAGCTAACCTTGTTGTATGAGTGACTAAGTGATGACTATGTATGACATGCCAACATCAGATAGCCTAACGCACCATGTTAAATCTCCAAGGGCACGACCACGCAAGCGAGGCGACGGTCATGGTAGGCGCAACCATGATACGGGCTGCTGGCAGCCCTTGGATCTGAGATCAAACGGTCGCATGCTAAGTTGCTGAAAATTTGCAGAATAACCCTCCAGGATAGGATATTCACCCATAGGTCTAGAATCACGCCATGCAACCGTTCGATCTCAGGTCCAAGGGCTCTCAGAAGCCCGTATCATGGGAGAATGGAAAGCTTCATATCACCTGTAATTTCCCCGACGCTTGACATGACATCGAAAGCCATTTAATTGGGCATCGAGTAGACATGACATCTAATTGGCCCCCATAGTACTGTGCATGAATCCATTTATCCACCAGGCAAGCCAGTACCCTGCCATTCGCACGCGCCCCCCACTCGACATTTTTACAATCGATAAACCGCTCCTAGTCGTCCCGTCCTTTGACATTACGGCAGTTCCACTAATCCTAGCCCTCCTCCCAAATCCATGGCGTCCCAAATTTCCATGATCGGCGGTGAGTACAAGGTTAGAACCATCACCGGCGATGAGTTCTACGTCATCTACACCCATTCTCCCGCAAAGGTCAAAGAATGCCTTGCTCGCTTCAAACGCATGTTCGAAAGCTCAAATGATGAGTGGGTCGCTGGGCTAGATGTTGGGTACACCACAGTCCTGGGAAGCGAGAAGAATCTAAAGGAGGCAGAGAAGAAGAAGCCCGCCATGATCCAGGTTTGCGTGCATGACTTATGCTTGGTCTACCACATATGCCATGCCGACATTGAGTGCCAGGATTTTAAGAATTTCCTTAAGGACGGCCGAGTCAAATTCGTTACTGTAGACTTTAGGAACGATAGGGATGTCCTGGATCGGATAGGCCTCATTGTAGGCAACCCCTTCGACCTCCAGAAGAAAGGGCTGGTGCCCTCCCGTGATCAGCCTTCAATGCTGACCCTGGCAAGAGCCATGGTTCATCCTTCGTATGGTACACTGAAGAAACCTCCGTTCAAGTTTCATCATGCATGGGAGTGGAATGTACTAGATATAGACCACATACACTACACTGCAATGGATGGCTACCTTTGTTTCAATATCTACAAGGGTTGGATGAAGAGCAAGAGCCAAGTGTGTGGTTCAATCAAAGAAGTATCGTCCAAGAGGAAGAGGGACAAGGACGAAGTCGAGGACGTGGATGAGGAGTTCGAGTAAGGTGGCAGTATCATTGCTCATGGTGGTTCTAATGCAGTGTCTACCGGATTAGTTTCTTAGTTTAATTTCAGGTGTGCTTAGTTTTATTTGAGGGGTGTGTTGTGCTGAGCCCCCAGCAGAACTATGTTATGTTTGTTCTCGTTATATTTCGTACATTTCATCTTTTAGTTGGTATAGTACTACCACTCATTTCTTCACATTATATACGTACAATATATATGGCCAACATCATATAGCCAGTAGTTTAGTTATCAAAGAATTTCAGGGTGCTTAGTTTTGTCAAAGAATTCCAGGGTGCTTAGTTTTATTTGAGGGGTGTGTTGTGCTGGACACCATTAACTTATCATTGTGAGAATTGGCTTATTTTTGTCATGTAACATGGTCAACGGGTTTGACGTGAAAATAACAGTGTCTAATGGCATTTCTGAGCAAACATCTAACTTAATGATGGCATTTTTTAGATATCTAATTGCATTTTGAGCAGACATCTCATGGATCGATGGCATTCTTTGAGTAGTTGTAACTTCTAATGGCAAAACTGAGTAGTGATACACAGCTAGTGGCATAAATAATAAGAACCCAAGAATTAAATAGGTATGCTAATTTCTTTATTTCTTTTATACCTTTGTGTGCGAAACAATATACGCTGCCTCCCCCCAGATTTTCTTTACAGAGGCAACATAGAACTATATGAGTGCCCTGTTAAATTTTGGAATTATTCCGGGTTCGTTTGGCCTTTTTATACATTAGTTGAGTTTGTGGTCATTTAATGTGCATAATTCAAATTTGAACTACAAGCACATGCTCCCGTGCACCAAAGTTGATTAAAAAATCACATGTGTGTCCTCGGGTGAATTTCTAGGTCCCATGCAAGAAATGGGAATGAAATTCAAACATCTGGGCATCATGGTTCAGCCGAGAACATTGAGAAGCTTGGTTTTAAAATTCTTGTAAATCCAAAACAGGCCTGCAAATCATGAAACTTGGCATGGTGTCATGTCATGGTACTACCATGCTGTGGTAAAAAAATTGCAGAATAGGAACAAGTTTTGGTATAAGTTTCTTGCAAACCGGAGCTTCTCTCAAGAAGGCTCGTGGTTCTAAGAGGGAACGTGTCACCTTTGTGTGCATAATTCAAATTTTAAATACAAGCACATTCCTTAATAGGATTTATTAAAGAAGAGTTGTATATGATGCAACCAGAAGGTTTTGTCGATCCTAAAGGTACTAACAAAATATGCAAGCTCCAGCGATCCATCTATGGACTGGTGCAAGCATCTCGGAGTTGGAATATACGCTTTGATAAGTTGATCAAAGCATATAGTTTTATACAGACTTGCGGTGAAGCCTGTATTTACAAGAAAGTGAGTGGGAGCACTACAACATTTCTGATAAGTATATGTATGACATATTGTTGATCGAAGATGATGTAGAATTATTCTGCAAAGCATAAAGGAATGTTTGTAAGGAGTTTTTTCAGAGAAAGACCTCGGTGAAGCTGCTTACATATTGAGCATCAAGATCTATAGAGATAGATCAAGACGCTTGATAAGTTTTTTCAATGAGTACATACCTTGACAAGATTTTGAAGTAGTTCAAAATGGAACAGTCAAAGAAGGAGTTCTTGCCTGTGTTACAAGGTGTAAAGTTGAGTAAGACTCAAAACCTGACCACGACAGAAGATAGAGAGAGAATGAAAGTCATTCCCTATGCCTCAGCCATAGGTTCTATAAAGTATGCCATGTTGTGTACCAGACCTATTGTATACCCTGCCCTGAGTTTGGCAAAGGAGTACAATAGTGATCTAGGAGTAGATCACTGGACATTGGTCAAAGTTATCCTTAGTGGAATAAGGATATGTTTCTCGATTATGGAAGTGACAAAAGGTTCGTCATAAAGGGTTACGTCGATGCAAATTTTGACACTGATCTAGATGACTCTAAATCTCAATCTGGATTCATCTTGAAAGTGGGAGCAATTAGCTAGAGTAGCTCTGTGCAGAGCATTGTTGACATAGAAATTTGCAAAATACTTACGGATCTGAATGTGGCAGACCAAAACATGATCACACCTCAGTACTCTTTGGGTGTTAATCACATAGCGATGTGAACTAGATTATTGACTCTAGTAAACCCTTTGGGTGTTGGTCACAAGTCGATGTGAACTATGGGTGTTAATCACATGGTGATGTGAACTATTGGTATTAAATCACATGGCGATGTTAACTAGATTATTGACTCTAGTGCAAGTGGGGAGACTGAAGGAAATATGCCCTAGAGGCAATAATGAAGTTATTATTTATTTCCTTATATCATGATAAATGTTTATTATTCATGCTAGAATTGTATTAACCGGAAACATAATACATGTGTGAATACATAGACAAACAGAGTGTCACTAGTATGCCTCTACTTGACCAGCTCGTTGATCAAAGATGGTTATGTTTCCTAACCATAGACATGAGTTGTCATTTGATTACGGGATCACATCATTAGGAGAATGATGTGATTGACTTGACCCATTCCATTAGCTTAGCACCCGAAATATGCCCTAAAGGCAATAATAAAGTTATTATTTATTTCCTTATATCATGATAAATGTTTATTATTCATGCTAGAATTGTATTAACCGGAAACATAATACATGTGTGAATGCATAGACAAACAAAGTGTCACTAGTATGCCTCTACTTGACTAGCTCGTTAATCAAAGATGGTTATGTTTCCTAACCATAAACAAGTAGTTGTTATTTGATTAACGGGATCACATCATTAAGTGAATGATCTGATTGACATGACCCATTCCACTAGCTTAGCACCCGATCGTTTAGTATGTTGCTATTGCTTTCTTCATGACTTATACATGTTCCTATGACTATGAGATTATGCAACTCCCGTTTACCAGAGGAACACTTTGTGTGCTACCAAACGTCACAATGTAATTGGGTGATTATAAAGGAGCTCTATAGGTGTCTCCAAAGGTACATGTTGGGTTGGCGTATTTCGAGATTAGGATTTGTCACTCCGATTGTCGGAGAGGTATCTCTGGGCCCTCTCGGTAATGCACATCATTTAAGCCTTGCAAGCATTGCAACTAATAAGTTAGTTGCGGGATGATGTGTTACGGAACGAGTAAAGAGACTTGCCAGTAATGAGATTGAACTAGGTATTGAGATACCGACGATCGAATCTCGGGCAAGTAACATACCAATGACAAAGGGAACAATGTATGTTGTTATGTGGTCTGACCGATAAAGATCTTCGTAGAATATGTGGGAGCCAATATGAGCATCCAGGTTCCGCTATTGGTTATTAACCCGAGACATGTCTCGGTCATGTCTACATAGTTCTCGAACCCGTAGGGTCCGCACGCTTAAAGTTTCGGTGATGATTGTATTATGAGTTTATGTGATTTGATGTATCGAAGGTAGTTCAGAGTCCCAGATGAGATTGGGGACATGACGAGGAGTCTCGAAATGGTCGAGACATAAAGATCGATATATTGGACGACTATATTCGGACATCGGAAAGGTTCCGAGTGATTCGGGTATTTTGGGGGGTACCGGGGAGTTACGGGAATACGAGGAAGAAGTAATGGGCCTCATGGGCCAAGTGGTGGAAGAGGGAAGCAGGGCGCGCGGCCCCCCTAGCCCAAACCGAATTGGACTAGGGGGCCGGCCCCGCTTTCCTCCTTCTCCTCCTTCTCCTTCCTTCTCCTTCTCCTCCTTCCTTTCCTCCTCCTAGTAGGAGTAGGAAAGGGGAGTCCTACTCCTACTAGGAGGAGGACTCCTCCTCCTGGTGCGCCCATAGAGGGCCGGCCGGCCTCCCCCTTGCTCCTTTATATACGGGGGCAGGGGGGCACCCATAGACACACAAGTTGATCAGTTGATCTCTTCCAGCCGTGTGCGGTGCCCCCCTCCACCATATTCCACCTCGGTCATAAAGTAGTGGTGCTTAGGCGAAGCCCTGCGTCGGTAGCAACATCATCACCGTCACCACGCCGTCGTGCTGACGGAACTCTCCCGTGAAGCTCTGCTGGATCGGAGTTCGCAGGACGTCATCGAGCTGAACGTGTGCTGAACTCGGAGGTGCCGTGCGTTCGGTACTTGGATCGGTCGGATCATGAAGACGTACGACTACATCAACCGCGTTGTGCTAACGCTTCCGCTTTCGGTCTATGAGGGTACGTGGACACACTCTCCCCTCTCGTTGCTATGCATCACCATGATCTTGCATGTGCGTAGGAAATTTTTGAAATTGCTACGTTCCCCAACAGCACCAACATGCTGTGGTAATTTTGCTCTCCGATTTGCGAAGGCGCACACATTAACAATCAAAAAAGTCATTTTGGAACAAGTGCTGTCACGTTACAATCGGAAACACAAGTATTATTGAAACCGTGGGCGTTCTATCTACCATTTACGTGCCGCCACGCGTCCCCTTTTTTATTAGCTAGGAGGCGCCGTGCAGGGTAGCTATTTGAGTATGGGAGGCGTGCGAGCCCTTTGACCTCCATCTGCCGTCCACCTCTCTCCCAAGGTCTCCATTAATGGCGCCCGAGCCTTTGTTTAATGGCGTGGCAATGTCTCACTCGACTAAGATTTAAGAGAGAAAAAAGAAAATCTGAAAAGAAAATTTTGCACGGATCTTGATGTAAGATCCGACGGACCTATATAGCATCTACTTTGACTTATAGCAAGACTAGTGAATATATATAAGGACGACGAGAGTGGATAATAATTGTCTTACATAATTAGCAAGATAATTAAAAAAGCCACATGCAGCTACGCCCGAAATACACAAGGGCAAAAGAAGAAGGAAGACACATACAATGATCTGGCTTGCTGATCTCTACTTTCTTTATGCGCCACAGGTCGCAGAGACTAGTTCTCGCGGCGGGCGATGATCTCTTTCATCAGTTTGATGTCCTTAATACGCTGCCTGGCAGCATCCATTGATTCCTCCACCAGCCTGTTGCGCTCGATGCGGAGCATGTCATTCTCGTCCATAAGTTTCTTGATGACGACGCCCGTCCTCTGCAACAAGGCAGCGGTCTCCTCCTCCTGCTTTTCTCTTCCGGCGATCTTCGCCCTCAGCAGGGCGCGCTCGCCCCGGAGCTTCGCATTGCCCTCCCCTAGTTGCCGGATGACGTCGGTAGCCTCATCCTGCAACCTCGCCCAACCGGAGATCTGATCCATCTGGCTATGGACCATCACATGCATGTGCCTGTAAGAGTCCTTGCCTGCCCGTGAGAAATTTTCCTAGGCCGCCACGGCGCGGCTGTGACACCCCAAATTTTTGGCCTTGTTTTATGAATTAAATTTTTTTCCAGGAATTAAAACTTTGAATTTTGAGCTCCATCTTGATTTTTTTTAAATCATTTCCTTCCCTGTTATGATGAGTTTTTCCCAAAGAGAAAACTTTTCAAATATGTTATTGGACTTGTTTAACCTCTCAAGAAAAACTTTTCTTTTATCAGTATAACTAATTACCTAATTAAATTGCTTGATCTTTATTTTCTTGAAAAATGGTTTTCCAAGGTTATATGGCCATTTTTGAACTACAACCATTTGATAAATTCACTTAAAATTCTCACAAAAATTTGGAGATGTCATGTGATGTTATTAAATAACTTTTATGCAAAAATATCTTTTATTTATGTAATATTTTGAGCTCTGCAACAATTTTTCCTTCTCTGTCCAGAGTGCTATTTGAACTACAACCCTTTTAAATAATTCTTTCTAGCCTCCACCAAAATTATGGGATATTGGTAGTAACACATGAATCAACTTTATGCAAAAACCTGTGTTGTTATTTGAAAAATTTGAGTGAATCAACCTCTTTTCCATTCTGGTCCAGCCTTGTGATTTCTACTGCAACCCTATTAAATTTTGCTCCAATGACCTTGTGCTTTCTCCTACTTGTGGACAGCCCTACCAAACCTCTAAATCCAGGAGCATGCACCCATTGGATTATTTTTGGTTCATGAAATAATGTCATTTATTTCCTGTCCAAAATTGAAGTTTTGCAAAACTTGCACTAACAAGTTTCTGCTTTTGGCCAACTAACCTCACCACTCTCTCTTGCATCTAAAGAGACCACCATCTGGAGTTTTTGACCACTCCAAGACTTGCCTAAGTGCCCTTGGCATTTTGCCAAACACCTTATGGGCAGGATCTGTTTTGGCATGAATTTTTGGTTTGCACTGTGAACCTGATCCCCTGACCAAACCAGCTTGTCCACTGATCTCCTTGCAAGCCCAAACCTAGACCTGTTAACCCCCAGCCTCAACCGCGACCTCTAGCATGCTCTGGCATTTCGTCGAGCACACTCAGTGCGTGCACGGGACGCGCCCAGAGCGCGCGTATTGCACGACCCGTGCGCCGAGCCGACACCCTGGCCCCACGGCTTTGGCTCGCTCCGCGGCATCACGCCACGCGCTCCCCTTCTCACAGCTACGCGCCAAGCCGCCCCTCGCCGCGCCTGGCAGGCCAAGCGCTAGCCGCCGCCGCCCGACAGCCTCTGCCCATGTCGGCGCCGCCGAACCTTCCTCCGCTCGCCACCTGGCCCCTGGAACAGCGCGTGCTCATCCGCGAGTGTGTCCACTAGCGCTCGTCACCGCCACGTCGCCCTGGCTACAGAGAGGCGGTTCGCCGGAGGGCTTATCCACGGCCGCCGCGGAACCGACCTCGACGAGCTATAAAAAGAGGTCCCCGAACCCATTCAAGCACACAGGCAATCTTAGAATGCTCCCCTAGTTCTCCCGTGGCAGCGAATCGACCCGGGGAGGCCTCCTTCCTCATCTCCGGCAACTGCAGCCGCCGCCACTGCCCCGGCCAATTCGGCACCACCAGGACCTCCCACTCTCCGTTCTCTCCACCAAGAGCTTCCTCATCTTCCCGTGAACCATTCCCACTACTCGATGTTGATCAGGAATCACCATAGCCCCAATCACACTCTGCTCCCGAAGCTCTCCGTCCGCCGCGAAGCTCACCGCCGACGACCCCGTCCACCCCCGAGACCGTAACACCCACCGGCGGGACCGCCTCGACCCCCTGAGCCTATGGATGGCTTCGGTTTCTCGAACGGAGCCGCCAATCGCCGGCGACGATCGCCGGAGTCCCGCCTCCGCTCGGGACAGAGAAAGAGGAGGGAGAAGACTGGTCAAACCTGACCAGTGGGCCCTCTGGACCCACTGTCAGCGACCGCGTGCCTGTCCACGTGGGATTAAGTGAAGGCGTATTTCCCCCAGTACGTTTTCCCCGCTCCGAAAGCGTATTCCCCTCCGAAACGTTTTCTTTTCAGTTTTATTTTATATAACAGATTTGACCAGAACTTTGACTGGCTATAACTTTTTAAATATAACTCCAAATGAATTAATTCTTTTTCCTACATCTCTCAAATATTGTCTAGTTTATTTTAAGATTTATTTGAAAATTTTCCAAACAACTTTTTTGTACTTTTTTGAAATGTGTGTTAATTCAAATATATTTCAAAATAGGATTTTGGAGAGAGAGAAGAAACTTTCAAAATTTTGGAGAGCACCCCCACCTCTCCACACCATTAAAGGCAAGCATTCTGAACCCTGGCATAATGTTTTTGGTGTGTTATTTGACACGTTTATAACACCACCTTATTTCGGAGGTCTTGTTATTTCATGTGACATGATCATTTGCATGGAAGCATATTAGTGATTTCCTTGCTGTTGGAAATGAATATATTTGTGATGGTAATCATCCTCATGTGCCTTGCATGCATGCCAGAAAGGAATCCGGGAAAGCCTCTGCCTTGGGTAGGAGTGAGCTTGTCACCGGTCCCCGTCGGGACGGTTATGTCCGGTATGGCATGGTAAGGTATATTGAGTGGTGATTTTGTTGAGTGATATATATTTGTTTACATGTCATGCAGGGAACTTATAAACCTCCTGATTCGACCGTAGACCGAGTCTTGTTCCAGTAACCCCCATACTTGCTATGTACTACCACTTGTCCCTGCCGCAGGTAGGGTATGGTTCAGTAAGTCGTCAACCCTTTCAAGCACACACCGTACAGAGAGGCCATGGTGGAAGATATCGGTTGTAGCCGGTAGGCATGCCACCTGGTCCGGGGGCATGGGTGTTTCCAGTTGAGACCGAGAGGGGAGGCCACCCCTTAGAGCGCGCGATATAAATTTGATCCCATGCTACGCGAGGTTGTAGCCTCCCCACTTAGAGTTTTGCTTAACATGTGTCGTGGGTGATTCCAGACACCGGTGAGTTAAGCTGGTGTGTGCAAGTTAGGCGTGTTTTCAACTAAAAGACCGTAAACGGAATTAGTCCCGATGGACTAAAGGAAATCCGTTACTCGTGGGTAAAGAGTACACCCTCTGCAGAGATTAAAACCTATTCGAATAGCCGTGTCCATGGTTAAGGATTACAGTCTGGGATGGGTCAAGTGTTGGTCTTAGTGTCGGTCTTCGGAGGAGAAATTGTTAAACCAGAACTTGGACCGTGACTTGTGACTTGTGAAGATTATGATTATTATCTTGTAATGGACTAACCCGTTGCATTAATTATATTATTGAGTATCCCTGGGACGGTTCTACCTCCTGGATATTCATTGTGATTATTTATCTTGTAAGCCCTTTATGTGGAGTCGCTCAGATGCCCGACTGTGGCATTTCTTTTAAAGCCCTTTATGTGGTGTCGCTCAGACGCCCGACTGTGGCATTTCTTTTAAAGCCCTTTATGTGGTGTCGCTCAGACGCCCGACTGTGGCATTTCTTTTAAAGCCCTTTATGTGGTGTCGCTCAGACGCCCGACTGTGGCATTTCTTTTAAAGCCCTTTATGTGGTTTCGCTCAGACGCCCGACTGTGGCATTTCTTTTAAAGCCCTTTATGTGGTGTCGCTCAGACGCCCGACTGTGGCATTTCTTTTAAAGCCCTTTATGTGGTGTCGCTCAGACGCCCGACTGTGGCATTTCTTTTAAAGCCCTTTATGTGGTGTCGCTCAGACGCCCAACTGTGGCATTTCTTTTAAAGCCCTTTATGTGGTGTCGCTCAGACGCCCGACTGTGGCATTTTTATTCCCACTCTATTACCGCTTATTCACGTTGCATGATAATAACCTGCTTGCATGCATAAAAGATATTTTATTTATGACTGACGATGTGATCATAATTTTTTTTTCGTGCATGATTATCAATTATATTATACCTGTGTTCTTAATGTTTGCGAGTACATTCAAAGTACTCACTGGCTTGTCCCTGGCTATTGTCTTGGCCAGATTTCTGCATGGAGAGGAGTGTTGCGGTGACAGCCCCGGAAACTAAGCAACGGTGATAGCAGCCTCGTGAAGATAGGAGTTAACCTGGTCAGCTGTTCCCGTGGGAAATGGAGTCCCATAGACACTGATGTCTCACAAACCGCTTCTGCCATCAACCACTAGAAAACCATTTGATGTACTCATAGGCCACAATGGTCTTGTACTACACATTTTGTACTTTTGCTTGGAATTTCTGTATCCAGTTTGAGCCTCATCAGCTAACAGTAATCCTGGGGCTGATGAGCACGATGGTCTTTTCTGGAAATTTATGTCCGGAAAACCGGTCGTGACAGACTTGGTATCAGAGCCAGGCTGACCATTGGCTAATCCTATCTTAGCCGGGTCTATAAACTTAGGCAAACCGACCCACCAAACCATAACCAAACCCCAGCCAAGCTTCTCGTGCAAGATAGCCACACAGTGACCCAACACCTTTTTGGCAGTCGGTGCCCAACCTATCAACCTAACCTGTCACTCATGCGCCAGTGACCGGCCCCTAAATAGTCCTTTCTCGCAAGCGTGCGAAGGAAGACTCCGTCCCCTTTTTCTATAAAAAGGGGCACACTAGTCCCAACACAGCACAGCACAACCTCTACCCCAAACCAAGCCACAATGCCTGGCCCTGTCGTGCACAATGAGACCACGGCAACCAACCTTGGAGGCTTTGTGACCATACTCGCAAACCTCACCCGTCGTGCCTATGCGTTAGAAGAACCCCCAGAATATGTTGTGTACCAAGGACCCATGAGCGGTGAGAACCGTCAATTCTGGGCCACTGTACACATCTACGGTAGGGGTCTAGAGCCCGAGCGCCCCTACAGGTTCACCGGAAGAACAACTTCCTTTGAGCTTCAAGCCATCCAGCTAGCTGCTCGAGAGGCTATAGTTCATCTCCGGCACTTGTCGCCCAGAGTTAACTGTCGCTCGTTCCACTACTACCCCAGACGTGAAGGGTATGGTAGACCACCCCGAGTTGCCAACGGAGATCACGAGTCGGATCTTGCATTGTTGCACCTAGTGCGCTATGTAAGTGCACTAGACGAACTGTGCGATCAAATCACTATCGATCTAATCGCAGCTCGTGGAGAGCTGGTTCGTCGAGCCCCGGCAAGAGAAGAGAACGAGCCCAACACCGACAACCCAGTCGTGCTGTTTGGACACCCGATCGAGTCCCTGAGGACTGCCCCAGCCATCGGCCAAGGAGCTGCGATAACCCCAGAAGTGCTTCATCGCATATTGGGAGCACACTCCAACGGGGTTGTGGCCAACAATCCCCGAGATGGTCCTCATCGCTACCCAGAGCCTGCAGCCCCTCAACCCACTCCAGCTAATTCCGACGACGAGACCCGTGGAGGAGCCTCAAGGCACGCCCGCTTGGATGTAAATGAGGTAGACTAAGACACCCGAGTCGTATCGAGTCCCAGTGTACCCTCGCTTTGTAATCGTGTGGTCTTGTAATTAAATGCCGCCTGTTGTCGTGCCTCTATTTTAATAGTAGCCTTGCCTGGATGCGCCAGTATGCAGTATAAGATTTCTATCCCAGGCACAGTTACCAAAAATCACCCCGTCAACCCCACAGTAACACATCACTATAGTGAAATGTGTGAATCTGTGGCTTGACCTCGACCCTTGGGACAGAGCTGAATATTTTCTTTACCATTCACCACGGTAAAAATGACCCAACTCCGGTGCTATAAAAAGGCCACCGCGTGACCTTGCCAAGCATCTCTCACCTTGTGCACCACCCTCACAACCATTTCCTAGCCATGCCGAGCCCTAGCATTTATCTGAGAACCCCAGATGCAACCCCAGGTAGTTTTGTCAAGATATTGCGGGATTTTACCTGCAGTACCATGGGCGCTACCCAGCCACCCCAGTACGAGCTGTTCAAATCAAGAATTACCCCTTCCACCTCGAGATATTGGGCAGCAGTACACATCCCTCCCGTAAACTCAAACCAAGATCCAACGGAGGTCTCCTTCATGGGGAAATCTATGCCAACCTCACAGATGGCCATAGAAGCTGTTGCATACGAAGCGCTTGCTCGCCTTCAATTCGCGGTACCCTATGCCAGCGAACGAGGGTATTATTACTTTCCGAGCCGTGCAACACCCGGAGGAGTGACATCTTTTCCTGGTGGACGAATTGAGAGAGACCCAGTCCTGGCCAACCTTGTCCAGTACGTCATCGCTCAAGAGTATTTAACCCAACGTGTGATGGGTTATCTCCAGAGCCTCGCAGATTTAAATCCTCAGATCGCCATTGGCAGAGCACTAAGGCCCGACCAGGAGAGACACGTACATCGACTGGTCAATCCACTTCCCGCGATAGAAGAGGAGTGTATCCCAGTACCAGAGACGTTTTCCAGGGACCCCGTCCAATTACCGTTTCCATTTTAGACGTCGCTGCGGTGTTCACTATTGCAACATTTATTTATGTGTGTGACTTATGCCTAATGCCCTGAGTTTGTACGACAAGTTAATTAATTGGCTTCTACTAATGGATGTAGTTTTTGTTGTGGTTTATGCTCTTTTAAAATTAACTGCTTTCCTTGCAAAATCCTGGAGTGAGATTTCCTTTCCCTGAGTTGCTACATCTACACTTTCTCGCGGCGTGGATTTATTATTTTCACACAGCACCACTGCAGCAGACTCACAACCATAATCATTCGGACACATACCCTGTTTGCAAAACTTTGCAACGGTGTTGCATCCAGCTAATCACCCCCTAACAACGGTTAGCACCCGTCACACCCCATCTACTCCTCGTGATCACCACCACCGCGGAGAGCCAACACCTGAGCAACAGCATCGCGACGATCGTCGAGGATCATCGCGCACAGGAGCACGGAGAGCCCCAACAGTGTCGCCAGCCCTACGCATATCAGGATCGCAAACCAGTCCAGCATCGCCTCCGCCATTAGAGCCTCACCCGAGCTTCTGTAAGCAATAATGGAGGAAGAAGGAGGAGGAGAAGTGAGGCCAGGTGTGAGGAAGAAGAGGAGAACACCCCGGCCGTTTTATAGCTCGAGCTCGGTGTACGGTGGGCGAAGTCCACCAACGCCGCTCGTCGCTGATCGCCGGTGTTTGTAGACGAATCCGCAAGCAGTGTCGACAGCACGCTGGCCCGCGAGGTGAGTGCACGCTGCACCGGCAGCTAGCACGCCGCGCACTACCACGGTACGGCCTAGATGCCCTACGCGCTAAACGTCGCCGGTGGAGAAAGCGCGGGGAAGCGCGCGGGAGAGAGGAAGAAGAGAGAACCAGAGGGAGAAGAAGAGACTGACAGTGGACCCCGGGTCCACCTGTCGGCCAGAGAGAGCACTGTGCTCTCGGGTACGACCAGCGTATATTTAAAATTTAGAAGTTATTCTAAATTTATGTCTAGCGTAGAATCTCACGTTTTTGTCCCGAACCGTAGATTTTTCCACGCGACACCAGTTTTCACACTGTGGTTTTTCACCACTTATTGCCCTCTCACTGTAGCCACATTTTTACTGATTATTGTTCTTCTTAAAACAGCTTTTAACAAATCTCGAGGACGAGATTTTTCTTAAGGGGGGTAGTGTTGTGACACCCCAAATTTTTGGCCTTGTTTTATGAATTAATTTTTTTCCAGGAATTAAAACTTTGAATTTTTGAGCTCCATTTTGATTTTTTTAAAATCATTTCCTTCCCTGTTATGATGAGTTTTTCCCAAAGAGAAAACTTTTCAAATATGTTATTGGACTTGTTTAACCTCTCAAGAAAAACTTTTCTTTTATCAGTATAACTAATTACCTAATTAAATTGCTTGATCTTTATTTTCTTGAAAAATGGTTTTCCAAGGTTATATGGCCATTTTTGAACTACAACCATTTGATAAATTCACTTAAAATTCTCACAAAAATTTGGAGATGTCATGTGATGTTATTAAATAACTTTTATGCAAAAATATCTTTTATTTATGTAATATTTTGAGCTCTGCAACAATTTTTCCTTCTCTGGTCCAGAGTGCTATTTGCACTACAACCCTTTTAAATAATTCTTTCTAGCCTCCACCAAAATTATGGGATATTGGTAGTAACACATGAATCAACTTTATGCAAAAACCTGTGTTGTTATTTGAAAAATTTGAGTGAATCAACCTCTTTTCCATTCTGGTCCAGCCTTGTGATTTCTACTGCAACCCTATTAAATTTTGCTCCAATGACCTTGTGCTTTCTCCTACTTGTGGACAGCCCTACCAAACCTCTAAATCCAGGAGCATGCACCCATTGGATTATTTTTGGTTCATGAAATAATGTCATTTATTTCCTGTCCAAAATTGAAGTTTTGCAAAACTTGCACTAACAAGTTTCTGCTTTTGGCCAACTAACCTCACCACTCTCTCTTGCATCTAAAGAGACCACCATCTGGAGTTTTTGACCACTCCAAGACTTGCCTAAGTGCCCTTGGCATTTTGCCAAACACCTTATGGGCAGGATCTGTTTTGGCATGAATTTTTGGTTTGCACTGTGAACCTGATCCCCTGACCAAACCAGCTTGTCCACTGATCTCCTTGCAAGCCCAAACCTAGACCTGTTAACCCCCAGCCTCAACCGCGACCTCTAGCATGCTCTGGCATTTCGTCGAGCACACTCAGTGCGTGCACGGGACGCGCCCAGAGCGCGCGTATTGCACGACCCGTGCGCCGAGCCGACACCCTGGCCCCACGGCTTTGGCTCGCTCCGCGGCATCACGCCACGCGCTCCCCTTCTCACAGCTACGCGCCAAGCCGCCCCTCGCCGCGCCTGGCAGGCCAAGCGCTAGCCGCCGCCGCCCGACAGCCTCTGCCCATGTCGGCGCCGCCGAACCTTCCTCCGCTCGCCACCTGGCCCCTGGAACAGCGCGTGCTCATCCGCGAGTGTGTCCACTAGCGCTCGTCGCCGCCACGTCGCCCTGGCTACAGAGAGGCGGTTCGCCGGAGGGCTTATCCACGGCCGCCGCGGAACCGACCTCGACGAGCTATAAAAAGAGGTCCCCGAACCCATTCAAGCACACAGGCAATCTTAGAATGCTCCCCTAGTTCTCCCGTGGCAGCGAATCGACCCGGGGAGGCCTCCTTCCTCATCTCCGGCAACTGCAGCCGCCGCCACTGCCCCGGCCAATTCGGCACCACCAGGACCTCCCACTCTCCGTTCTCTCCACCAAGAGCTTCCTCATCTTCCCGTGAACCATTCCCACTACTCGATGTTGATCAGGAATCACCATAGCCCCAATCACACTCTGCTCCCGAAGCTCTCCGTCCGCCGCGAAGCTCACCGCCGACGACCCCGTCCACCCCCGAGACCGTAACACCCACCGGCGGGACCGCCTCGACCCCCTGAGCCTATGGATGGCTTCGGTTTCTCGAACGGAGCCGCCAATCGCCGGCGACGATCGCCGGAGTCCCGCCTCCGCTCGGGACAGAGAAAGAGGAGGGAGAAGACTGGTCAAACCTGACCAGTGGGCCCTCTGGACCCACTGTCAGCGACCGCGTGCCTGTCCACGTGGGATTAAGTGAAGGCGTATTCCCCCCAGTACGTTTTCCCCGCTCCGAAAGCGTATTCCCCTCCGAAACGTTTTCTTTTCAGTTTTATTTTATATAACAGATTTGACCAGAACTTTGACTGGCTATAACTTTTTAAATATAACTCCAAATGAATTAATTCTTTTTCCTACATCTCTCAAATATTGTCTAGTTTATTTTAAGATTTATTTGAAAATTTTCCAAACAACTTTTTTGTACTTTTTTGAAATGTGTGTTAATTCAAATATATTTCAAAATAGGATTTTGGAGAGAGAGAAGAAACTTTCAAAATTTTGGAGAGCACCCCCACCTCTCCACACCATTAAAGGCAAGCATTCTGAACCCTGGCATAATGTTTTTGGTGTGTTATTTGACACGTTTATAACACCACCTTATTTCGGAGGTCTTGTTATTTCATGTGACATGATCATTTGCATGGAAGCATATTAGTGATTTCCTTGCTGTTGGAAATGAATATATTTGTGATGGTAATCATCCTCATGTGCCTTGCATGCATGCCAGAAAGGAATCCGGGAAAGCCTCTGCCTTGGGTAGGAGTGAGCTTGTCACCGGTCCCCGTCGGGACGGTTATGTCCGGTATGGCATGGTAAGGTATATTGAGTGGTGATTTTGTTGAGTGATATATATTTGTTTACATGTCATGCAGGGAACTTATAAACCTCCTGATTCGACCGTAGACCGAGTCTTGTTCCAGTAACCCCCATACTTGCTATGTACTACCACTTGTCCCTGCCGCAGGTAGGGTATGGTTCAGTAAGTCGTCAACCCCTTTCAAGAACACACCGTACAGAGAGGCCATGGTGGAAGATATCGGTTGTAGCCGGTAGGCATGCCACCTGGTCCGGGGGCATGGGTGTTTCCAGTTGAGACCGAGAGGGGAGGCCACCCCTTAGAGCGCGCGATATAAATTTGATCCCATGCTACGCGAGGTTGTAGCCTCCCCACTTAGAGTTTTGCTTAACATGTGTCGTGGGTGATTCCAGACACCGGTGAGTTAAGCTAGCGTGTGCAAGTTAGGCATGTTTTCAACTAAAAGACCGTAAACGAAATTAGTCCCGATGGACTAAAGGAAATCCGTTACTCGTGGGTAAAGAGTACACCCTCTGCAGAGATTAAAACCTATTCGAATAGCCGTGTCCATGGTTAAGGATTACAGTCTGGGATGGGTCAAGTGTTGGCCTTAGTGTCGGTCTTCGGAGGAGAAATTATTAAACCAGAACTTGGACCGTGACTTGTGACTTGTGAAGATTATGATTATTATCTTGTAATGGACTAACCCGTTGCATTAATTATATTGTTGAGTATCCCTGGGACGGTTCTACCTCCTGGATATTCATTGTGATTATTTATCTTGTAAGCCCTTTATGTGGTGTCGCTCAGATGCCCGACTGTGGCATTTCTTTTAAAGCCCTTTATGTGGTGTCGCTCAGACGCCCGACTGTGGCATTTCTTTTAAAGCCCTTTATGTGGTGTCGCTCAGACGCCCGACTGTGGCATTTCTTTTAAAGCCCTTTATGTGGTGTCGCTCAGATGCCCGACTGTGGCATTTCTTTTAAAGCCCTTTATGTGGTGTCGCTCAGACGCCCGACTGTGGCATTTCTTTTAAAGCCCTTTATGTGGTGTCGCTCAGACGCCCGACTGTGGCATTTCTTTTAAAGCCTTTTATGTGGTGTCGCTCAGACGCCCGACTGTGGCATTTCTTTTAAAGCCCTTTATGTGGTGTCGCTCAGACGCCCGACTGTGGTATTTCTTTTAAAGCCCTTTATGTGGTGTCGCTCAGACGCCCGACTGTGGCATTATTATTCCCACTCTATTACCGCTTATTCACGTTGCATGATAATAACCTGCTTGCATGCATAAAAGATATTTTATTTATGACTGACGATGTGATCATAATTTTTTTTTCGCGCATGATTATCAATTATATTATACCTGTGTTCTTAATGTTTGCGAGTACATTCAAAGTACTCACTGGCTTGTCCCTGGCTATTGTCTTGGCCAGATTTCTGCATGGAGAGGAGCGTTGCGGTGACAGCCCCGGAAACTAAGCAACGGTGATAGCAGCCTCGCGAAGATAGGAGTTAACCTGGTCAGCTGTTCCCGTGGGAAATGGAGTCCCATAGACACTGATGTCTCACAAACCGCTTCCGCCATCAACCACTAGAAAACCATTTGATGTACTCATAGGCCACAATGGTCTTGTACTACACATTTTGTACTTTTGCTTGGAATTTCTGTATCCAGTTTGAGCCTCATCAGCTAACAGTAATCCTGGGGCTGATGAGCACGACGGTCTTTTCTGGAAATTTATGTCCGGAAAACCGGTCGTGACAGCGGCGGGACCTCTGTTTTGCTTCAGCGGCGTGGCGGGACATCTCTGCTGCTTCCGCAGTGTGGCCGGACCAGTCTGCTACATCGACGGCGTGGCGGGACGTCCGTGCTACTTCGGCGGCACGGCGGGACCTCTATGCTGCTACTGCCGCGCGGCTGGACATGTCGGCTGCTTTCGCGGCGAGGCAGGACAGCTCTCGTGCTTCCTCTTTCATGCTCACCTCTCCCTGGTGGAAATCTCTCGACCCAGAACTCACGCTGGCTATGGCTTGATTGACTTGATTGTTTTTTGTGGATGAGGAGTTGAGGAGGAATGTGCAGTCATCTTAGCATAGTAGTATTTATAACCGAGTACTACTAATACGCTCCTAAGTGGGAAACCGTTTAGGTTGTAATCGGTGTGAACATGTTTGCAATTAAATATAGCGTGGCAGTAGCAGTAATTTGGAATGTGACGAGACGCGCTCAAAATTTATTGACGGTTCTAGTTTCGAAGTGCGGCACTATTCCTGGATGGCGTAACGTTGGCACGTTTTCTCGGCCGTGGTGTAGCATATGCCATGGTACTAGTTCTTTTTCTACTGCTGTGTACGTGCAAAAACTGGCACCGTCGGATACATATCTTACGCTTGGCGTTCGACAGGAATAGCCTCGTGGCGAGCTGCAGACTAGTCTTTTTTCCAGACGCATTACACCTATCTCTCGGGACTTCTTGCACGCACCATAACTGCTCCCTAGGTCGATGCCACCCACATACATTTGTACTCTAAGAGGAGGTGCATGCACACACTCATCCTCTCTCACACACGCATCTGTAGCTAGAATTGTAGTGTTCTCAACCATCTGATTGGCTCTATCATGGGCTTCACGTTGCTCCTTGGCCTTGAGATTGAGAAGTTTGAAATGCGGAGGCTAAGATGGAGGCGCGAGGTTTTGGTTAATGTGCCGGCCGCACACGGCACCAACACGGCACGAGCTTCGTCTGCCTAGTGCGCATGCGGTCGGGTGAGTTGTCCAAGTATAGACACAACCAGGCCCTCATTGGTATCCATGCCTCGACTTTGGCTGGTCATAGTAGAGAGTGTCATATAATATATGCATAATTTGGCGACGAGCGCTCTCTATATGTACAACATTTTCTTTAATTTCATCTTGTTAGTTTTGCTCCATGGCGCAATCCATCGATACTACTACTGTACAAATGTATACATTCTTTAAAAGGCTAGAGGGCGGGGCAGTCTAGCTTGGTCCTTTTCACGAGAGGCGAGGGCCTTTGTGATTTGATGGCTCATTACTGCTGGAAGGCGGGGCCTTGTGATTTGACTGCTCGTATAAATGTGCCGACGACCTAAGGAGGAGCAAAGAAGTGTGCGGTATACTCATGTTTTCCACTGGAGTAGTACTAGTACGACGGAGGAGCATGAAACACGGCAGCCCAGTGCCATATGGCGATAAAAATGATCTAATTTGCTAGTCATCTCATTGTTAGTATTGTTCTATTCATTCCTCGCAGAGAACATGACACATGCGGTGGAACACCCGAAGCAAAAGAAGAAACACAGGAGCAAAAGAAGAAGGAAGATTATCACCCCAAATGATCTAATTCGCCGCGGAGTCGTAACTGCTTCTTCATTGCCTCCATGACCTCCATCTCCTTGCGCGTCTCCTCCGCCATCTTCTTCATTCTATCCATAACACGGGATTTCTCGACGCGAGCCTTCATCATTTGTTCCACGGCCACATTACGTACCTTGACAGCAGTCGGGTGCTCGATGCGGAGCTTCGCCAATTCCTCCTTCTGTTCCATGACGAGGGCCTACAGCATCTTCATCGAGGAACTACTACTCTCATGCAGCTTCTTCCAGCCGGCGTTCTTCTCCTTCAGCAGGTCGAGCTAGTGGCAGAGCTTCGCCTTGTCCTCCTGAAGTTGTAGGATTTCGCCGATCGCCTTCTTCTCCGAGGCAATGCTCTTCTTCAGCAGCATCACCAAGCCGGCGGTCAACTCCTCCTCCTTATTGAGCTTAGCAGGCATGTCGTCGAGGCTCTCCTTCAGCAGCTCCACCAAACCGTGGATGAACTCCTTCTGCTTATTGAGGTGCTTATTGAGTTGATTGAGCATGCCGTCGAGGGATAACGACTCCAGCGCCACCAGCTCGACATGTTTGCCTCTGCGGCTAGGGCGCTCCTGGGAGCCATCGCCAGCCCGTGAGAGATCTTTTGAGGTATCTGCATGGCGGCGAGCCCTCTTTTTTTCGTAGCCTTGGTTGCCGCTCCCTTGTTACGAGTAGTTCTCGACCTAGAGCTCTGCGCACCGGACATGGCAAGGACGGACGAAGAAGAAGCACTTATGAGGAGGAAAGGTAGAGTAATTTTCGGTTAGGTAGTTCCCCTTTTTATAACCTAAGTACTAGCACTAGTACTAATACCTGCATAGTGGGAACACATTCAAGTTTGGTACATACTAGTATGTGCGAGCAGGCTTGCACTTAATTGTAGCACTAGTACTTTTGAATGTGATGGGAACAAGGTAAAGATAAATTGATGGGTTTTGGTTTTGAGGCACGAAACGGCTCCCGATGAGTTTAGTGGAACATAAATTTCAAGTAGACTACACTGCTCAGATGCGTAAATATTATGTTACTGTCAAAAATTGGCACAAAATACGAAGGAGACCAATGGAAGTACTACTAGCAACCCATGATTTAACTACTTGCATGCGCGCAGTGGAGTAGTAATGTCTTTCTTCTGCCCTCACGTCCACTCAATTTGCATGCTATGTATTAATTGACCATCAATGAAGTGAATGACTTTACACGCGTTAAATTATCACATGGAGTGGATCTTTGTACAAAATTGTGTCCGCCCATGTACCCGCGTGTGCGTGCGAGGGAATGAGTGCGTACATGGCATGCGTGCACATCTTCACTTCGTGCATGTACCGCCAGTGTGGCTCAGGGAGGACGAGTACATTCTTCTGGAACCAGCAGCACGTCACCATGATCAATCCACACAAGGATGTCGCGACAACGTCTGCACATGTGCCACGTGGCTTCATGAACTGTAAGAGAGACACTGTGTAGCGTGCCATTGCGTTTTACACATAGTCGAAGTACTAGTAAGGTACACGTGCATTGCACGCGTCAGATTTTGCAACCAAATTATGAATAAATATCACACTATAGCATGTAAGCTCTGAGTCATATATGCATGATGTAGACCTTCATTTAATTCTTATAGTTCATCTCATTCAAAATCAATTAGTTTTTATAAAAAACCTAGGGCCTCTTTGATTCGTAGGATTTCCAAAACGCGGGAATAGGAAGAACATGGGATTAGAGTGGAATGTCGTCTCGAATCCTATAGGATCTTACGAGTGTTTGATGGTGCATAGAAAAAACGCAGATTTTTTCAAAGAGGTTTGAGTGGATGGGATGTTTCCTATGAAATCTAGTGCAAATGAATCATATGGAAAAATTCCTATGGTTTATAATCCTACGAATCAAACAACCAAGATAGGAAAAATTCCTAAGGATTAGAATCCTCCAAAATTCCTTTGAGAATCCTTTGAATCAAAGAAGCCCTTAATCTATTTTATGATTCATGGAATTGTGCATTGTAAAGCATAAAGTAAAAACAAATAATGGCAATTCAACTAGAAAAAAAGTTTGGGCAGTTATGATACGGAAGATTCTAGAACAAAGGAGAACCACTATTGTTTTGAGATTTGTGCATTATGCTTAAGTTCAACCATGGAGTCTGCTAGATTGTACATGTGGCAAAATCCGGTGGGGGGCTAGAAGATGGTGCGAGGGGCCGAGTCGAGGGAGACTATGAAGGAGTGCACAACTGCGAGATCGATATTTAGAGAGAGGGGCGAGAACGTGTGTTGTTGCGCAGTGGCGGAGACGTGAAAAATGTCCCATGAGCTAGGGGGCCAAGCATTGCTAATCCTTTACGAGGAGGGCCAATTCATCAACCTAAACCATTTTTTACCAGCAATTGTCTAACAATCACATTCATATTAGCCTCGATATATAGTGATGCCAGGGGGCGGGGGCTTGCTGCCCCCTGTCTTCGCCATTGTGCGCGCCTCTGAGAGATGAAGCGGAAGGCATGGATGATGAGAGGTGGGCGTTGGACATAATTAATGTGGGTGTATTAGCTATATATGTAATCCTATATAGAGAGGTATAGATTGATCGATGTGGACGTGGGAAAGAGGGTGAGACCGCACTAGATATATAGATTGATCACTTTATGTGGAAAACTATGAATGCTATATACACACACATAGAGGAACATCGATCGTTGCGCATGCACCTGAGAGATAAAGAATGCCTGATATGATGGAGAGGGGGATGTGTGTGTGTGTGTGCCTTCATGGGAGACCTATCCGAAGAAAAAGATTGCATGTGCGTGATGGATAATGCCGACTAGTAGTGTGTGTGCATGCATGCACGAGAGAAAGTTAGTGGTACAATTATAAAGAGAAGACCAATGTGTGGGTGTAAAAGACTAGGTGAGGTCATAATCAATGTAAAGTTGAATTCAAATATTTGAATAAGAGATCATGATATTTGAAACCCATTCATGCATGAATATAACGGAGATCTGCGCAGTGTGGTTTGGAAACGAGCATGCTGTAATGTATACACATTGAACAAGGTCAGACTGGTTTGAATTTGAGATACCGATGGCAGACATCGTTTGGCCACATTGTATCCGTGCATGGACACACTATTCTAATTGGAGATGATGGGTGACTTTCGCATCACATATCTATATCTATACCCATATATATATATATTTTATATTTTGTATATAGTGTGCAGATAACTTTAACTTTGAAAGATGGTCGTTGGATGAGGCCAATCCGATGGTGCAGAGCTAGCAAATTTGAGCACTACTGGCCATTGGATATCATCTAGATTCCACCAGATTTTTCCACATGTACAATCTAGAAGACTCTATGGTTGAACTTAAGCATAATGCACAAACATCAAAACACAAGCACTTTTTCTTGTTCTAGAATCTTCCGTATCAGAATTGCCGAAATGTTTTTCTACATGATTTGTTTTTACTTTATGCCTTACAACGCACAATTCCATGAATCTTAAAATAGATTAGCTTTCTTATAAAAACTAGATTATTTTGAATGAAATGAACTATAAGAATTAAACGAACATGTACATCATGCATATATGACTCAAAGCTTACATGCTATAATGTGGTATTTATTCATAATTTGGTTGCCAAATCTCATGCGTGCAATGCACGCGTACCTTACTAGTCTAAATGGTGTATGTGTGTGTTGTGCGTGTTAAACACATTGTACGTAGTATATCATACTAGTCTAAATTGTCTTTTTTGGGTACACGTTAAGCTTGTTCCTCGAAATTTCAAGCCGCGCCTTCTTATGCCGAAATTTCAAGCTAGCGTCTCTGTCTATCGTGCTGCGAAACTCCTGCCTCTTCAACCCGCGCCTTGTTACCCCGAAATATTTAAGATAAATCTTTGTCTCATTGTGCTCCAACAACTCCTTCCATCTCAACCTGCGCCTTGCTATTCCAAAATTACAACGCGCGCGAAAACTCCCACCTCCTGTGAAATCCCGACACGTGAAATGCCCGTGATACCCCTGAGCCGAAGGAACCGCCTCAAATCGGTGGGGGTACTTTCTTAACTTACCCCACATTTCAGACAAGCACGCCCCTAAGCCATGGTTCCCCACTCCCATCCCATCCGCCCACCCATTTGTACACCAAGGCCGGGAAAACCCGCGAAGGCCCACACCCTCCTCCGTCCGCCACCCAGCCGGAGCCTCTTCCCCGACGACTTCGTCCACAGCAAAAACTCGACGTCCCTCATCCACCGTACCGGATGAGGATCCGTCATCGATCTGGTCGTCCCGCCGGTTCAGCCACCCCGTCCTCCACCTCCAAGTAGCTGCCCCGACGTTCCCCTCGTCTTTCACGCCACCTCCATTCCCACACCGCCATCTTCACCTGCACCACCGGAAGAGCATCATCATCACCATTTCCTCGGATGAAGCTGCGGCCTAATCGGCGCCATCAAAGAGGTTATACACTAATCGCCGCATTTTCTTCTTGATTCGATCTCATGGTGCTGCCGACGCTCAGTCCTGAGCCGACACGGCGCGGCTCCATCCACGGCGGCATCGTCAACCACTTCCTCCACGGCGTCGCTCCCTCGGTGGTGACGTCCACATCAGTAGGAGCTGCTGCTGCTTTAGCTCTCGCTCGCGCTGCTACTCTGCTCTTGCTCTCAGTCCCCTGCCTTGTGTGCTCTTGCTCTTGCTCTTGCTCACGCTACTGCTCTCGCTCTTGCTCTTGCTTGCGATGCTGCTTCGATTTAGGTACACTTCAGTCGACTGAATCGACTTTTGGGTCAGTCGATTTTCAGGGGGTGGGGGGGAGGCTCGCCGGAGTTAAGGAAGAACCAGCCGCAGCGGGGAGGGGGGCTCGCCGGAGAGGTACCCTACTATCTATCTTAGGGTTCAGGGTGGGGGCGGTGGTCACCGGCGGTGGTGGGGCGGATGCGTGGGGATCGCCGGAGAAAAAACTCAAAATGGGGGGGGGCCTAGAGGGATGGCCGGGGCGGCGGCGGACCGGTGGTGGGGAGTGTTTTCGGGGCGGGTGGGGCGGCGCACTGCCGGCCGCGGGCGGCTATTTGGCTGGTGGTGGCTGGCGGCTCAGGGGGGTGGAGGTTGAAGATGAACTGTAGGCCCTTGATTTTGTATCCAACGGCTGCAAAATCGACTGACCAGAGATGAAAAAGTCAGTCGACTGACGTGTGGCCTCACCTCTAGTGCATTCAGTTTTGACAGTTAAATTAAGTTTCGACAATTAAGTTCAGAGATGAGCGGCTGATGTATTTTACATCTAGCACTTTGTGGTTATGTATTTTACGTCATCTATTGGAGATGCTATTAGAATTCCACTTAGGTTAACGTTGTCTCTCTTGTCCTACTTCAGCCTCGGCGTCGTACAACTCACCGGAGCTGCTCCAACAACGAAACCCTCCATCACAGTAGAGCAGTACCTCGGGCTCCATCTCCAGACGCCTAAGATCTTCTTCCCCTCCTCCGACATCCAAGTCAGCCGGAGCATCCTCACCAGCCAACCCAATCACGCTGAGATCGACATGGCTTCGCCAAAGAGGTTGTACACTTGTTGCATATCTTTTTTACTCCACATATTATATATATTATCCACTAAGCACAGAGAGTAACGGGAAATACGATTATTTTATCCTACTATATGACAAGCAGTGAGGTACCAGTGAAAGTGCGTTATATCGACTAGAGGGGGGGGTGAATAGGAGATTTTTATGAATTCTTCACCGATGAATTTGCAGGTGAGGAAATTCCTAAGCGAAGAACTACTAGCAGCGGAATAAGTACTCAAAAGTAAACATAACAGAGCACAAGCATAGTCATTATGATGAAATGAAGACAAGCACAGAGTACAGAAAGTGTAAACACAGGATAACACAGGATGAAGACCAACAGACTGAAGAAATTGAACTGAGGAAATTGAGAAAGTCTTCAGTCAAAGTCTTCAAACACAGATACGAACAAGCACTCAACACAGTTATGAGGAAATGAAAGAGTTGAGGAAATAGAACCAGTAAGCTTGGTGAAGACAATGATTTGGTAGACCAGTTCCAACTGCTGTCTCAGTTGTACATCTGGTTGGAGCAGCTAGGTATTTAAACCTGAGGACACATAGTCCTGAACACACAGTCCTCACCATATTCTCCTTGAGCTAAGGTCACACAGACCTCGCCCAATCACTCATGGTAAGTCTTCAGGTGACTTCTGAACCTTCACAAACTTGGTCACTCGGTGATCCACAATTCCTCTTGGATGCTCTAGACCTTGACGCCTAACCGTCTGGAAGAAGCACAGTCTTTAAAGGTAACAAGCGTCGGATCCACGCAGGATCAATCTCTTCAGTGATGCTCAATCACTTGGGGTTTGTAGGTGTTTGGGTTTTCCTCACTTGATGATTTTCGCTCAAAGTCCTCAGAGGATGGGATGCTCTCAAATGGCAAGTGTCAGTTTCTCTCGGAGCAGCCAACCAGCTAGTCATTGTAGGGGGTGGCTATTTATAGCCTAGGGAGCAGTCCAACATGATAAGACATAAATGCCCTTCAATGATATGACCGTTAGGTGGGTAGATATTTTGGGATAGCTGGCGCATAGCACAGCAACGGTCGGAATTTTGAGTAGTAAAATCCTCAGGGCTATCATGTTCCTCACTATGCAGGCAATCCGCACTGACGAATTCCTAACTCCTCAGTTAGAACAAATTGCTCAAAGACCAGAAGAACTTCGTCTCTATCACTGAAGAATATGACTGAACTGTATGAGATTTCCAATGGCTTCACTCGAAGGGACGGGTAGGTGTTGGATTTTGAGTTGAGCATCACATGGAAATTTTTCCTTAGTATTTCCTCGACCCCCTTTAACAGTACGGTGTTTCCTATGACTCAAGAAAGAGAAAATGAAACTACGAAAACAAAAGTCTTCACGCTTCATGTTCCTCGAATGAATACCAAATCTTCAGGATTGCACCAATTTCTTCACTTTCAAAGTCTTCAGAAAGTCTTCAGAAATCCAAAGTCTTCTGACGAAGAACTTCGTTTTTAGGGGTCGACTTTCTCTGTAAATATCAAACTCCTCATAGTCTTATAGACCTATGTACACTCATAAACACATTAGTGCCTTAACCTATAAGTCTTCAATACACCAAAATCACTAAGGGGCACTAGATGCACTTACAATCTCCCCCTTTTTGGTGATTGATGACAAGATAGGTTATGTTTTCAACGGGGATAAACATATGAAGTGTAAATACTGATATTGAGGAATTTGATTGCAAGATATAGAAGAACTCCCCTTGAAGATGTGCATAGTGAGGAATTTGCTTTTGAAGCATTGCACACTTTAAGAGTAGAATCATGTAGATCTCCCCCTATATATTGTAATTCATACACGCATTTGACATATCATAATGAGGAATTTGAAATGCATGATGAAATATGGTGACTGATGTAATTCAGCATGCGTGCATTAGCATATATGAGGAATAAGCATGCAGAAAAACACATCAAAAGTATCAGAGCACCATCGGGTTTAAGTTTACAACTCGATCCAATAAAGTTTCAGAAGAATGACAGTTGTAACTTAGCAAAAAAACAACGCCCATATAGATAGACCCGCTTGAAGACTAACTCAAAATTCTCCCCCTTTGTCATCGAATGACCAAAAGGATCGAAAATGAGGACAAACGCCCCTGAAGAATATCAAGTTGATGATGGAGCGCTAGCGTTGTCGGGGTCATTTGTCGTGGAAGGGCCTACTGCAGTGTCGTCCAAGTCTTCATGCTCATCGGTGTCGCGCGATGAAGAATATGAGCTGGATACCAAGGGAGGAACCTTGACCTTCTTGTATTTCTTTGGTGGAGGTGCAGACCAGTCAAAATCTTCCTTGAGACCCATTTTCTTGAGATCTTCTTCACCATACAGACGTGATAGAATGGCCCAGGTGAGACCGAAGACTTCATGGAGGTAGTAATGGTTTTTCTTCACTGCATTGTGTGTAGCAGTCATGTTGTGAAGAAATGAACCAAACTGATGCTTAACCCATTTATGGTTTCGATCCACCTTCTGGTGAAGACTAAGCAGAAGCTGACGGTCAGTCATCACACGAGGAGCAGTGGCTTGAGGAGTAGACTTGGGTGCATTGGCAGCAGAGTCATGTGTGGCAGAGTCATCATTGGTGGAATAAGATGCAGCTTTGCGAAACTGACCATCCAATGGATGAATGCCTTCATTAATGACAGCAGGAGCCTTGCCCTTTTCATCAGTTGAAGCAAAAGCCTGCTTGAGGACTTCAATCGGGGGCAGATAGCTAAGGTGATTCTGAAAATCAGTCTTGTAGTTGAGTGAAGACCTTGTCCTGAGGAATCTCATAATCCAAGGTGCATAGGGTTTCAGCTCAAACGGAGAAAGTGCAGCATTTGCTAGAGTCCTCATGAAGAAATCATGATAGTTGATAGGAATGCTATGAATAATGTTGAATAGCAGATTCTTCATGATGCCAACTATTTCCTCATCAGATGAGTCGTGGCCTTTGATGGGACTCATTGTCCTCGTCAGAATGCAATAGACAGTCCGAGGCACACATAGTAATTCCTTCACGAGGAATTTGGTTTGTGGGGCCTGAACTGGCTTTAAAGGCTTCATCAGAACTTGCATCTAGTGATTTGTAAGCTCAGGTTCACTGTAGATGCAACGAGCAGCTTCAAGGGGAGGACTGAGTGGTAAAGCACGAAGCAATTCAGTAGCTGGTGCCGTGTAGTGAGTGTTTTCAGACATCCAGTCCAGCACCCATGAATTCACATCTTCAGAATCTCCTGTGATGTGTAGCATTGCATAAAATTGAAGAATGAGTTCTTCATTCCAATCACAGATGTCAGTGCAGAAATTTAACAGTCCAGCGTCATGAAGAACACTGAGGACTGGCACGAAGCACGGCAGAGATTCCATATCCACGTGAGGAATGTGCTCATGGTAGAAGATTTTGTCTTTGTTGAACAGCACTGAGGAATAGAAATTAGCCTGGCTGGCAGTCCAGAAACGCCTTTTCCTAATGCGAGCAGAGTCACAGGGGTTGTAGTCTGTGAAGAATACGTGCTCGCCGAAGAAATCATCAGCCTTGAATTTTTTGCTTCCTGGAGAATGGATCCTTTGGCTTGGGTAGAGGAGTGTCAGTGAGTTGCATCATAACCTCAGGAATCGCAATCTCAGGTTCTTCAGGCTGAGGAATTTCTGCTTCCTCTTCAGTGGCAGTCTGCGTCTTTAGATGTTCAGCACCAGCAGTTTCTTCAGCACTAGTGGCTGGAATTTCTTCACGTACAGACGAAGTGGGGTGAGTTTCATCAGAGCCCATTTGAACAGTTGGTGCAGGGGACTGAGGTATTTGCTGTAAAGGTGTGAACAGTGGAGAGTTTGAATGCTGACTTTCCCAAAATTCATCACTTAGCACAGGTGTGGTACAACAAATGTCCACATCTTCATCTTCCATTTCTTCAACGCCAGCCTCTTCAGCTGTGAACTGAGGCATAGGCGAGGAAACAACTGGTGTTGAAGGGATTTGATCCACTTAAATTTCTTCATCCATCTGCTCTGACGAAGCAGCAGAAGGATTTTCTTCATCAGATCCGCTAGGGATCACATATTCTTCATCAAAAGGAACAAGATCCTTTGACGGCATGGTTGAGATAGGGACAACATCAATTGGGTTTGCAAACGAGCTTGTCAGTGGCTTCATCTTCTTCTGAGCTGAAGAATCTGAAGTAGCTGATGCTTTCCTTTTCTTCATAGCTGCCCGCTCTGCAGCCTTGGTCTTCTTCACATCTGATGCAGATGGAAGGATCGGAGTTGGTGTAGGCGCAGGAGGAGCAGAGGAATCTGGTTGATTTTCTTCAGGCACAACTGATGTAGTTGCCCTGACTTCTTCATTTTCTTCAGGCGCACCACTAATGGATGCCCTGGCAATTTCTTCAGTGGCTGGAATGCAGTCATTAGCCCTGGAACTCACATTTTCTTCAGCAGCCTGAAAGTCATCAGCGGTGCTGGCATGTTCTTCAGTTGGCTGAGCAGATGCTTTAGCCTGAGGAATTTCCTGTTTCGATGGAGCTGCAACATTTGAGGTGAACTTCTCAGTCAGTTTAACAAACCTAATCTTGGCTCCTTGCCAATCAGCATAGTAGGCTTTGAAGTCATCGCTGAGGGTTTTGATTTCAGACTGAATTTTTACAAGTTCATCAGTTGTCATAGTGACAACGTTGTTCTTCAGAAATTTCTCCTTCTTATATTGCGCTTTCTTGATCTGCCTGGCCTTCTCATATTTCCATTTTTCTTCTTGGATGAAATGGGTCAGCATGTGACTCTGGCCAGGAGTCAACTTGAAATCAGGCATAGGAGTGTTTGGGTCCTTGTGCCAGAGATAAATATAGTCGAGGATCAACCTTGGATCCAAAAGCAGTGGCACATTTGTGCCTTTGGCTCTAGCGGCCCTGACTTGCCTATCTTTGATGATCTCAACAAGTTCTTCTTCATCATCAGCTTCATCTTCTTCAGACGACACTTGGAAGGCGACCTGCTTCTTCTGAGGACTAGGGCGAGGACCTCGTCCAGCAGTGGCCTTTGTCTTCAGCAGAGAGGGTCCCGTTGAAGAATTGGGTGCAGTTGAGGAACTAGCTGAAGCTCCTGAGGCAATTGATATGCCTGTAGTCCTTTGGCACGTGGCAAGATGCACAGGTGCAGAGGACTTTGTCGGAGCAGCTGAGGACTTTGGAGGAGCTACTGAGGACTTTTGAGGAGCTGAGGATTTTGGAGGAGAAGGAGCAGCATGAGGAATTGGCCTTGAGGGCTTTGAAGATTCTGGCCATGAGGGCATTGCTGAGGAACTTGGTCCTGAGGGCACTGAAGGCGAAGCACTTGGCTTGTGCGCAGGCTTCTTTGACATGGCCTTCTTAGGCTTGACAGAGGCCTCAGCGGCATCAGCATCAGCAGAGTCTTCGTTGAATTTCCTCACAGCTTCTCTGGCTTGTCTAGCCAACTTGGCCTGGCGCTTGGCCCATTCATCAGGATAATCCTCACCACGCTTGAGGCTGGTGGGATCAGCTATTTGGCCAGGTGCCAGTGGAGGTCTTGGGCATGGAGGATTGAGTGCGAATTTCTTCATGTATTTGGGAGTAACATATCTATATTCCCTCTACTCTCTTGCCCATATCCTCTCTATCCTCTGTATGCGCACCTTGCACTGATTTTTGTCCTCTTTTCCAAACTTGGCCTCATTAGGAGTGCAGTAATCTTTGTATATGTCATCAGGGATTTCAAAGGCAGTATTGATTTCAGGCCTCTTTCCTCCTTTCTGTGGCTTCTTACCGTTAGCCATTTTCTTCAGTTGAGGAATTTGAACAATTGAATTCTCCGAAGAAGTATGCAACTTTTCTTCGAGGAATGTTACAAATGAGTTAAGTTGATGAGAACCTAGTGATTTAGCAGCGGACATGAGTACCTGTGAACAGAGTATAGTTGCGAGGAATTTGGAGAGGTCATATGCGTTCTCAGAAGGTTTTGTAAAAAGAACAAGTTTGAGGAATTTGACCAGACGAGTCTTGAAGAATTTCACTGAGCGTTCTTAGTCTTAGGTTCCAGAGTTGTACAGATCAGAAACCCACACAATTGAGGAATCTTGAAGAGAAATTTGCAGCTTAGAGAAATGAATCAAGAATAGATGACATGTAGGTGTTTTAGTGTGTGAAGATTTGAAGAAAAACACCTTTAAAGATTTTGTAGATAATCATTTGAATCACAAAGGGCAGTAAAAGTATCTTTTAATTACCCTGAACGAAGAACACGACGAACTGTTGGGTGGAGAAGTGAAGTTTGTCTGTGCAGATCTTCCACGCCCTAACTCGGCGGAGGAAGACGGCTACGGCGGCGGCAGAGTGAAGATTTCCGTGTCCGGCACGAGTACGGCGGCGACGAGGTTGAGGCAGTGAAGCTCTTCCTCACCGGCGATGATGAAGTAGCGGCAGCGCTAGGGTTTGAGAAGCTCGAGCTGGAGAAGGAGGTCAAGAAGAGTAAAGGAAGTGAGGAAGGGGAGAGGGGGTATTTATAGCCACGGTGAAAAACTGTTCGCCCGAAGAAATTGGACGAACGTGCCCCTGACCCTTCTCATTCGCTTGACATATGTCACCCACGTACTGAGAGGTGGAGATCGTGTGCGATTGTGGGTGAAAGGATAAGTATATCATGGGATGCGGAACGGTTTGAGCGGCAAAGCCGAAAATTTAGATAAGATAGGTTTTAAAGTTCCGTTTGCAATTTCTTCAGCTGACAAGGACACAGTGAAGATTTTGAACGAGTTTCAAATAGAACGCACATGAAGAATTTGTGAACAGATTGGGTTGAGTATAGCATAGAGGGGGAAGGGTCCGATCACATTCACTTAGCAAAAAAACAACTTGAAGAAATAGCCATAAGTGAATGCTGTAGAGGACATAAACTCACATATATATATATAGCCAATGAAGAAAAACGACGGAAACAGTGAAGACAATGCAAAGTTGAAGAATTTTTACAACTGAGGAATTTCAACTTTTGGTGGTGGCGTGACCCACCGTATAAGAATGATGATTTCAGACACCACGTACAATTGTCGTAGGGTTCTGAGAATCAAATTCTTCATTAATTTCTTCACACTTAGAGTGTTATTCTTCATTGATTGAATAAAAACGTTTCTTCATGTGTTGCACATCTAAGTCATAAATTTTGCATACGTGTTAGGATGAGTGTCCTTTTCAAAGAACATTCGAAGATTCTAAGATATTTAGCTCACACCATAACTTGCTAAATCTCTTCTCATCAAGGGCTTTGTGAAGATATCGGCTAGCTGTTCTTTAGTCTTCACATGCTCAATAGAAATGTCGCCCTTCAACACATGATCACGAAGAAAATGATGACGAATCTGAATGTGCTTTGTCTTCGAGTGCTGAACTGGGTTGTGAGCAATCTTTATGGCACTCTCATTGTCACAGAAGAGAGGCACATTCTTCATGTTGACGCCATTATCCTTGAGAGTTTGCTTCATCCATAGCAATTGAGCACAACAAGAACCAGCGGCAATGTACTCAGCTTCAGCAGTAGATAGTGGTACGTAGTTCTGTTTCTTCGAGGACCAACAGACCAAGGATCGTCCGAGGAAATGACATGTACCAGATGTTGACTTGCGGTCCACACGATCACCAGCATAGTCAGAGTCAGAATATACAATGAGATCAAAAGCCGAGCCCTTGGGGTACCATAATCCAAGTGTTGGTGTGTGAGCTAGATATTGAAGAATATGCTTCACAGCCTTATGGTGTGATTCCTTCCGTGTAGCTTGAAATCATGCACACATGCAAACACTATCGGATTTCGGGTTCTGGCAGACCCTTGAGGTTCGAACACTGGGGTGCGCACGGAGATTTCGCCTTCTACCTACCTGCGCCCCACCGCCTCGCTAAGATCTAAGCTATGGAAAGAACAGCACAAGAGACGCAGGGTTTATACTGGTTCGGGCCACCGTTGTGGTGTAATACCCTACTCCAGTGTGTGGTGTGGTGGATTGCCTCTTGGGCTGATGATGATGAGTAATACAAGGAAGAACAGCCTCGCGAGGGTCTGTTCTTGGCTGGGGGGATGAACTGCTAGGAGGAGTTCAGTCACCCTTCTCTCTCTCTCTCTCTCTCTCTCTCTTCTCGATTGCGATCCGATCTCAGTCCCCCTCTTCTGTGGGTGGCTAGTCCTATTTATAGGCAAAGGCCCTGGGCCTCTTCCCAAATATTGAGCGGGAAGGGCGCCAACAATTGGCCATTTTGAAGGGGAACATCTGGTACACTTATCCTGACTAAAGTTGGTCCTCGCCTGCCAAAGGCTCTGGTGGTGACGCTGGCTTGGGCTCCACAATGACTTCTTCCCTGCCGTTGGACTGGTCTTGGTCTCGTTGCACCGAAACGGGTGCCTTTGCTTGATGCTCTCGCCTGCGCTTGCTCCCTTTGCACCAAAGAGGAAAGAAGGACACTGCGCGGGCTGGCGCCCGCCTGGCACCCTTGGTCGTCATGGCCTGCGTCACGGGCACCTCGTGAGGTACCCCACCTTGATCTCTCTGCCTCCTCGCGAGCCAGCCTGATGAGGCTGTGCCTGAGGAAGCTCCGTGTCATCCGCCCCGCGAGGCTTGTCCCCTCGCGAGGGTCTTGGGTTTGTGTTGATGAAGATGGGCTGTGCTGGGCCCCCTTTGAGCCACACCGCAGGCCGCAGGCAGGCAAGTCTGGGGACCCCCGTTCCCAGAACACCGACAAACACTAAGCATAATATCTGGCCTAGATGCACATAAGTACAATAAAGAACCAATCATGGAGCGGTATACCTTATGATCAAAGTCGATACCATTTTCATCAGTGCACAGATGTCCATTTATGGGCATAGGAATTTTGACGCCTTTGCAATCTTGCATGCCGAATTTCCTCAGTACATCCTTGAGGTATTTCTCCTGAGATATGAATATGCCATTGCATTGTTGACGAATTTGAAGACCTAAGAAGAATTTCAACTCTCCCATCATAGACATTTGATATTCTTCACTCATCATATAGGCAAATTCATCACTATAACGTTGTTCAGTACAGCCAAAGATAATATCATCAACATATATGTCGGTGTACTAGAGTAGGGGTACCCTAGTATCCCGAACTTGTGCACGGGCAGTCGCAGCATCCCGCGGCAAGGCTTGCCAGGTGACCGCCAAGGTCCTCCGTGGTTCCTTTGGAGCCATTCAAGAACAAAGTATCCAAGCCAAGGAGACAAGACCCCGGCAAGAGGAGCTTGCCGGGAAGGCCAACCAAGGCATCTCAAGACCCCAGCAAGTGGAGCTTGCCGGGAAGGCCACCCAAGGCATCTCAAGGAACTTGCCGCGACGCGCCGCGCGTCCCGGCAAGGCCCGGTGAGTGACAAGCTCCCAGACGCGACAAGACAACGACCGCGGCAAGGTGCTGTTGGGGAACGTAGCATAAATTCAAAATTTTCCTACGTGTCACCAAGATCAATCTATGGAGTCATCTAGCAACGAGGGAGGAGTGGATCTACATACCCTTGTAGATCGCGCGCGGAAGCGTTCAAGAGAACGGGGTTGATGGAGTCGTACTCGTCGTGATTCAAATCACCGATGATCCTAGCGCCGAACGGACGGCACCTCCACGTTCAACACACGTACGGAACGGAGACGTCTCCCATGCCTTGATCCAGCAAGGAGGAGGGAGAGGTTGATGGAGATCCAGCAGCACGACGGCGTGGTGGAAGTAGCGGGATTCCAACAGGGCTTCGCTAAGCGCTGCGGGAGGAGGAAGATGTGTCACGGGAGGGAGAGGGAGGCGCCAGGCCTCAGATTGGTTTGCTCCTCCTTTTCCCCACTATATATAGGGCCAAGAGAGAGGGGGAGGCGCAGCCCTTGCCCCTTCCTCCAAGGAAGGGTGCGGCCAAGGGTGGGGAGGAGTCCATCCTCCCCAAGGCACCTCGGAGGTGCCTTCCCCTTTTAGGACTCTCCCCTTTTTCCCATCTCTTGGCGCATGGGCCTCTTGGGGCTGGTGCCCTTGGCCCATATAGGCCAAGGCACACCCCCTACAGCCCATGTGCCCCCCCGGGGCAGGTGGCCCCACCCGGTGGACCCCCGGGACCCTTCCGGTGGTCCCAGTACAATACCGATGACCCCGAAACTTGTCCCGATGGCCGAAATAGCACTTCCTATATATAATTCTTTACCTCCGGACCATTCCGGAACTCCTCGTGACGTCCGGGATCTCATCCGAGACTCCGAACAACTTTTGGGTTACCGCATACTAATATCTCCATAACCCTAGCGTCACCGAACCTTAAGTGTGTAGACCCTACGGGTTCGGGAGACATGCAGACATGACCGAGACGTTCTCTGGTCAATAACCAACAGCGGGATCTGGATACCCATGTTGGCTCCCACATGTTCCACGATGATCTCATCGGATGAACCACGATGTCAAGGACTTAATCAATCCCGTATACAATTCCCTTTGTCTAGCGGTACGATACTTGCCCGAGATTCGATCGTCGGTATCCCGATACCTTGTTCAATATCGTTACCGGCAAGTCTCTTTACTCGTTCCGTAACACATCATCCCGTGATCAACTCCTTGATCACATTGTGCACATTATGATGATGTCCTACCGAGTGGGCCCAAAGATACCTCTCCGTCACACGGAGTGACAAATCCCAGTCTCGATTCGTGCCAACCCAACAGACACTTTCGGAGATACCCGTAGTGTACCTTTATAGCCACCCAGTTACGTTGTGACGTTTGGTACACCCAAAGCATTCCTACGGTATCCGGGAGTTGCACAATCTCATGGTCTAAGGAAATGATACTTGACATTAGAAAAGCTTTAGCATACGAACTATATGATCTTGTGCTAGGCTTAGGATTGGGTCTTGTCCATCACATCATTCTCCTAATGATGTGATCCCGTTATCAACGACATCCAATGTCCATGGTCAGGAAACCGTAACCATCTATTGATCAACGAGCTAGTCAACTAGAGGCTTACTAGGGACATGGTGTTGTCTATGTATCCACACATGTATCTGAGTTTCCTATCAATACAATTATAGCATGGATAATAAACGATTATCATGAACAAGGAAATATAATAATAATCAATTTATTATTGCCTCTAGGGTATATTTCCAACAGTCTCCCACTTGCACTAGAGTCAATAATCTAGTTCACACCGCCATGTGATTAACACTCACAGGTCACATCGTCATGTGACTAACATCCAAAGAGTTTACTAGAGTCAATAATCTAGTTCACATCACTATGTGATTAACACTCAATGAGTTCTCGGTTTGATCATGTTGCTTGTGAGAGAGGTTTTAGTCAACGGGTCTGAACCTTTCAGATCCGTGTGTGTTTTACAAATATCTATGTCATCTCCTAGATGCAGCTACCACGTTCTATTTGGAGCTACTCCAAATAACTGTTCTACTATACGAATCTAGTTTACTACTCAGAATAATCTGGATTAGTGTCAAAGTTTGCATCGGCGTAACCCTTTACGACGAACTCTTTTACCACTTCCATAATCGAGAAAATTCCTTAGTCCACTAGTTACTAAGGATAATTTTGACCACTGTCCTGTGATCCGTTCTTGGATCACTCTTGTACCCCTTGACTGACTCATGGCAAGGCACACTTCAGGTGCGGCACACAGCATAGCATACTGTAGAGCCTATGTCTTAAGCATAGGGGACGACCTTCGTCCTTTCTCTCTATTCTGCCGTGGTCGAGCTTTAAGTCTTAACTTCATACCTTACAACTCAGGCAAGAACTCCTTCTTTGACTGATCCATCTTGAACAACTTCAAGATCATGTCAAGGTATGTGCTCATTTGAAAGTACCATTAAGAATTTTGATCTATCCTTATAGATCTTGATGCTCAATGTTCAAGTAGCTTAATCCAGGCTTTCCATTGAAAACACTTTCCAAATAACCCTATATGCTTTCCAGAAATTCTACGTCATTTCTGATCAACAATATGTTAAAACATATACTCATCAGAAATTCTATAGTGCTCCCACTCACTTCTTTGGAAATACAAGTTTCTCATAAACTTTGTATAAACCAAAATCTTTGATCATCTCATCAAAGCGCACATTCCAACTCCGAGATGCTTACTCCAGTCCCTAGAAGGATTGCTGGAGCTTTGCATACTTATTAGCATCTTTCAAGATTGACAAAACCTTCCGGTTTGTATCACATACAACCTTTCCTCAAGAAAAACGTCGAGGAAACAATGTTTTGACATCCTTTCTGCAAGATTTCATAAATAATGCAGTAATCGCTAATATAATTCCAACAGACTCTTAGCATCGCTACGAGTGAGAAAGTCTCATCGTAGTCAACTCCTTGAACTTGTCGGAAAACATCTTAACGACAAGTCGAGCTTTCTTAATAGTGACACTTACCATCATTGTCCGTCTTCCTTTCAAAATCCATATGTACCTAACAGCCTTACGACCATTAAGTAGTTCTTCCAAAGTCTACACTTTGTTTTCATATATGGATCCTCTCTCAGATTATATGGCCTCGACCCATTTATCGGAATCCGGGCCCACCATCGCTTCTCCATAGCTCGTAGGTTCATTGTTGTCTAGCAACATGACTTCCAAGACAGGGTTACGTACCACTCTGAAGTAGTACGCATCCTTGTCATCCTACGATGTTTGGTAGTGACTTGATCTGAAGTCTCATGATCAATATCATAAGCTTCCACTTCAATTGGTGTAGGTGCCACAGGAACAACTCTTTGTGCCCTGCTATACACTAGTTGAAGTAACGGTTCAATAACCTCATCAAGTCTCCACCATCCTCCCACTCAATTCTTTCGAGAGAAACTTTTCCTCGAGAAAGGACCCGATTCTAGAAACAATCCCTTATTGCTTTCGGATCTGAGATAGGAGGTATACCCAACTGTTTTGGGTGTCCTATGAGGATGCATTTATCCGCTTTGGGTTCGAGCTTATCAGCCTGAAACTTTTTCACATAAGCGTCGCAGCCCCAAACTTTTAAGAAATGACAGCTTAGGCTTCTCTAAACCATAGTTCATACGGTGTCATCTCATCGGAATTACGTGGTGCCCTATTTAAAGTGAATGTGGTTGTCTCTAATGCTTAACCCATAAACTATTGTGGTAATTTGATAAGAGACATCATGGTATGCATCATATCCAATAGGGTGCAGTTATGATGTTCGGACACACCATCACACTATGGTGTTCCAGGCTGTATTAGTTGTGAAACGATTTCCACAATGTCTTAATCTTGTGCCAAACTCGTAACTCAGATATTCATCTCTATGATCATATCATAGATCTTTTATCCTCTTGCTACGACGATCTTTCAACTTCACCCTGAAATCACTTGAACCTTTCAATAATTCAGACTCGTGATTCATCAAGTAAATATACTCAACATCTACTCAAATCATTTGTGAAGAAAGAACATAACGATATCCACTACATGCCTCAGCACTCATTGGACTGCACACATCAAAATGTATTACTTCCAACAATTTGCTTTCTAGTTCCATTTTACTGAAACCGAGGCTTTCAGTCATCTTGCCCATGTGGTATGATTTGCATGTCTCAAGTGATTCAAGATCAAGTGAGTCAAAACGGTCCATTTGCATGGAGTTTCTTCATGCATTTTATACCGATATGACTTACGTGGCAGTGCCACAAGTAGGTGGTACTATCATTACTATCTTTTGGCATGAACATGTATATCACTACGATCGAGATTCAATAAACCATTCATTTTAGGTGTAAGACCATTGAAGGTATTATTCAAATAAACAGAGTAACCGTTATTCTCCTTAAATGAACAATCGTATTGCGATAGACATAATCCAATCATGTCTATGCTTAACGCAAACACCAATCTCGATGGTAGAGGGAGCGTGCGATGCTTGATCATATCAACATTGGAAACACTTCCAACACATATCGTCAGCTCACCTTTAGCTAGTCTCCGTTTATTCCGCAGCTTTTATTTCGAGTTACTAACACTTAGTAACCGAACTGGTATCTAATACCCTGGTGCTACTAGGAGTACTAGTAAAGTACATATTAACACAATTTATATCCAATATACTTCTATCGACCTTGCCAGCCTTCTCATCTACCAAGTATCTAGGGTAATTCTGCTCCAGTGGCTGTTCCCTTATTACAGAAGCACTCAGTCTCGGGTTTGGGTTCGACCTTGGGTTTGTTCACTAGAGCAGCAGCTGAATTGCCGTTTCATGAAGCATCCCTTTTTGCCCTTGCCCTTCTTGAAACTAGTGGTTTCACCAACCATCAACAATTGATGCTCATTCTTGATTTCTACTTTCGCGGTGTCAAACATCGCGAATATCTCAAGGATCATCATATATATCCCTGATATATTATAGTTCAACACGAAACTCTAGCAGCTTGGTGGTAATGACTTCGGAGAAACATCATTATCTCAACTGGAAGATCAACTCCCACTTGATTCAAGCGATTGTTGTACTCAGACAATCTAAGCACAAGCTCAACACTTAAGCTCTTCTCCTTAGTTTTGTAGGCTAAGAAAATCGTCGGAGGTCTTATACCTCTTGATGTGGGCACGAGCTTGAAATCCCAATTTCAGCCCTCAAAACATCTCATATGTTTCGCGACGTTTCAAAACATCTTTGGTGCTTCAATTCTAAACCATTTAACTAAACTATCATGTAGTCATCAAAACGTGTATGTCAGATGTTCGCAACATCCACAGACGACGTTCGAGGTTCAGCACACTGAGCGGTGCATTAAGGACATAAGCCTTCTATGAAGCAATGAGGACAATCCTCGGTTTACGGACCTAGTCCGCATAATTGCTACTATCAACTTTCAACTAATTTTTCTCTAGGAACATATCTAAACAGTAGAACTATAGCGTGAGCTACGACATAATTTGCAAAATCCTTTTGACTATGTTCAGGATAATTAAGTTCATCTTATGAACTCCCACTCAGATAGACATCCATCTAGTCATCTAAGTGATTACATGATCCGAGTCAACTAGGCCGTGTCCGATCATCACGTGAGACGCACTAGCCAACGTCGGTGAACATCTTCATGTTGATCGTATCTACCATACGACTCATGCTCGACCTTTCGGTCTTCTGTGTTCCGAGGCCATGTCTGTACATGCTAGGCTCGTCAAGTCAACCTAAGTGTTTGCATGTGTTCCAAGGCCATGTCTGTACATGCTAGGCTCGTCAACACCCGTTGTATGTGAACGTAAGGATCCATCACACCCGATCATCACGGCGTGCTTAGAAACGACGAACTTTAGGAACGGTGCACAGTTAGGGGAGAACACTTCTTGAAATTGTTATGAGGGATCATCTTATTTACTACCGTCGTTCTAAGAAAATAAGATGTATAAACATGATAAACATCACATGCAATCAAATAGTGACATGATATGGCCAATATCATATTGCTCCTTTTGATCTCCATCTTCGGGGCTCCATGATCATCATCGTCACCGGCATGACACCATGATCTCCATCATCATGATCTCCATCATCGTGTCTTATTGAAGTTGTCACGTCATCTATTACTTCTACTACTACAGCTAACGGTTAGCAATAAAGTAAAGTAATTACATGACGTTTATGTTGACACGCAGGTCATGAATAAATAAAGACAACTCCTATGGCTCCTGCCGGTTGTCATACTCATCGACATGCAAGTCGTGATTCCTATTACAAGAACATGATCAATCTCATACATCACATATATCATTCATCACATCCTTTGGCCATATCACATCACATAGCATACCCTGCAAAAACAAGTTAGACGTCCTCTAATTGTTGTTGCATGTTTTACGTGGCTGCTATGGGTTTCTAGCAAGAACGTTTCTTACCTACGCAAAGACCACAACGTGATATGCCAATTGCTATTTACCCTTCATAAGGACCCTGTTCATCGAATCCGATCCGACTAAAGTGGGAGAGACAGACACCCGCCAGCCACCTTATGCAACTAGTGCATGTTTGTCGGTGGAACCGGTCTCACGTAAGAGTACGTGTAAGGTTGGTCCGGGCCGCTTCATCCCACAATGCCGCCGAATCAAGATAAGACTAGTAACGACAAGCATATTGAACAAAATCAACGCCCACAACTACTTTGTGTTCTACTCGTGCATAGAAACTACGCATAGACCTAGCTCATGATGCCACTGTTGGGGAACGTAGCATAAATTCAAAATTTTCCTACGTGTCACCAAGATCAATCTATGGAGTCATCTAGCAACGAGGGAGGAGTGGATCTACAAACCCTTGTAGATCGCGTGCGGAAGCGTTCAAGAGAACGGGGTTGATGGAGTCGTACTCGTCGTGATTCAAATCACCGATGATCCTAGCGCCGAACGGACGGCACCTCCGCGTTCAACACACGTACGGAACGGAGACGTCTCCCATGCCTTGATCCAGCAAGGAGGAGGGAGAGGTTGATGGAGATCCAGCAGCACGACGGCGTGGTGGAAGTAGCGGGATTCCAACAGGGCTTCGCTAAGCGCTGCGGGAGGAGGAAGATGTGTCACGGGAGGGAGAGGGAGGCGCCAGGCCTCAGATTGGTTTGCTCCTCCTTTTCCCCACTATATATAGGGCCAAGAGAGAGGGGGAGGCGCAGCCCTTGCCCCTTCCTCCAAGGAAGGGTGCGGCCAAGGGTGGGGAGGAGTCCATCCTCCCCAAGGCACCTCGGAGGTGCCTTCCCCTTTTAGGACTCTCCCCTTTTTCCCATCTCTTGGCGCATGGGCCTCTTGGGGCTGGTGCCCTTGGCCCATATAGGCCAAGGCACACCCCCTACAGCCCATGTGGCCCCCTGGGGCAGGTGGCCCCACCCGGTGGACCCCCGGGACCCTTCCGGTGGTCCCGGTACAATACCGATGACCCCGAAACTTGTCCCGATGGCCGAAATAGCACTTCCTATATATAATTCTTTACCTCCGGACCATTCCGGAACTCCTCGTGACGTCTGGGATCTCATCCGAGACTCCGAACAACTTTCGGGTTACCGCATACTAATATCTCCATAACCCTAGCGTCACCGAACCTTAAGTGTGTAGACCCTACGGGTTCGGGAGACATGCAGACATGACCGAGACGTTCTCTGGTCAATAACCAACAGCGGGATCTGGATACCCATGTTGGCTCCCACATGTTCCACGATGATCTCATCGGATGAACCACGATGTCAAGGACTTAATCAATCCCGTATACAATTCCCTTTGTCTAGCGGTACGATACTTGCCCGAGATTCGATCGTCGGTATCCCGATACCTTGTTCAATCTCGTTACCGGCAAGTCTCTTTACTCGTTCCGTAACACATCATCCCGTGATCAACTCCTTGATCACATTGTGCACATTATGATGATGTCCTACCGAGTGGGCCCAGAGATACCTCTCCGTCACACGGAGTGACAAATCCCAGTCTCGATTCGTGCCAACCCAACAGACACTTTCGGAGATACCCGTAGTGTACCTTTATAGCCACCCAGTTACGTTGTGACGTTTGGTACACCCAAAGCATTCCTACGGTATCCGGGAGTTGCACAATCTCATGGTCTAAGGAAATGATACTTGACATTAGAAAAGCTTTAGCATACGAACTATATGATCTTGTGCTAGGCTTAGGATTGGGTCTTGTCCATCACATCATTCTCCTAATGATGTGATCCCGTTATCAACGACATCCAATGTCCATGGTCAGGAAACCGTAACCATCTATTGATCAACGAGCTAGTCAACTAGAGGCTTACTAGGGACATGGTGTTGTCTATGTATCCACACATGTATCTGAGTTTCCTATCAATACAATTATAGCATGGATAATAAACGATTATAATGAACAAGGAAATAATCAATTTATTATTGCCTCTAGGGCATATTTCCAACAGGCGCTTGCCGCGGCAAGCCACCACTCTATGCCCGCGCTCCAGCACATCCACCAACGTGTCGCTCTGGGACCCTTCCAGGCGTGCGTGGCGGGAGGCTGTGCAGCCAGCGGTGCGTGGTGGCAAGCGGCGCTGACAAGTTTGCCATCGTGGCGAGCGGTGGTGTCCCTGACGGTCCCTTTTGCACTGTTTAGGCGACATAGACAGGCATTTAATACCCTTTTCCCCTGCCGTCAGGGTTAGGTATGATACACTGTAGCAGGTAGCTGTACCTACCGCAGCACCTTTCCATTTTTACCCTTGTCTACGTTGCCACCTGTCGGTGACCCCTTGAGCATATAAAAGGAGGCCCATGCGCAACGTAGAGGGGGTTAGCTAGTTCAGAGAACACTCACGCTCGGTCTTGTTAGCTGCTGGTGTGTACTGTAGCACTCCACGCTCCCGAGCAGGAACTCAATACAAACCACAAAGCAGGAGTAGGGTTTTACGCATCCGTGCGGCCCGAACCTGGGTAAACCGCTCGCGTGCTTCGCCTTGATCCGCTCTTCGCGCGGCCTCCACCCCCGCCGAACCGAAAGGGACCCGGCATCCGCCGGTCCCATAGGTGCCCGTGGATCAGTACCCCGGCATCTTTGGCACGCCAGGTAGGGGGCGTCGAGGTTGTGTGAACCAGATCCGGTGTTCACGCGAGTCAGATCTTCATCATCTTCATTGACATGCCGCCGAAGAAGAAGGCTTCGGAGGCGGCTGCTCCGTCCGCCCCGCTGCCACCGGAGGAAACGGCTGATGGGGCGGACGCCGGCGGAAGAACGGGCGTCAACGAGGGAGCTCACGGTGCTGCCAGGTCCAAGGACAAGGCTGCACTGCCCATCGGCGGCATAGCCGGCTCCCACAACGACCGGGCGCACTCCAAGACCGCGGCGTCCGTACATGCACCGCGCCCATCTCAGGAGGCGCGGGACCGGCAACGTCATGGTACTCACGGTACCATGCGTTTGCTGGACCAAGATCGAGCTGGTGGATCTCGGAGTGCTCAAGACCAGCATGCACGTCAACATGCTGGCACGAGCGAGGCACGGTCGCCTGGACGGGATACTGCTCCTTCTAACATAGTTAGAAGTCCGAGCATATCCCGCTCCTCGCACCGTTCGCCACCACCACCCGCCACTGCAGCAGAAGCTTTGGCGCGAGCTCAACTGCTCCTAGACTACCCTCCAACAGCAGACAAGATCGACAACTGGAGGGCCACCATTCAGAGTCTCATCGGCTTCGCCAACGGCGACACTCAACGGCAGCCGAGCACGTCGCAGCCGCGGCAAGTCAGCCAGGCACGAGCCGGTGGCGACAAGATCGGTGGGGGTGCAACCACTGTGCACTCTCCGCCCCGAAGGCCAAGATCGCCGACTCACCAGATCCACCTCGACAGCGACTCCACCGCGTCATCAGATCCACGAGCTCGTCGCGATCAGCGCCAAGTTCTTCACGAACGACAGCAAGAAGACGCTCATACTCGCATCGAGCGCCGAAGAGAAGCACGACACCAAATCGAGCCACTGGCCAGACACCTTTCGCTCTAGTCTATGGAGCAGAGGCAGTTATCCCCACGGAACTCGTATACGGGTCACCTCGAGTGCTCGCTTATGATGAGCTTGAGCAAGAGCAGCTACGACAAGATGACGCGCTGCTCCTTGAGGAAGACCGTCTTCAGGCTGCTGTGCGAGCTGCTCGCTACCAGCAAGCTTTGCGCTGCTACCATAGCCGCAAAGTTAATGCCAGAAGTCTCGGGGAAGGCGACCTTGTTCTTCGGCGTGTTCAGTCCGCCAAGAATTCCAACAAGTTGATGCCGAAGTGGGAAGGCCCTTACCGGGTGAAACGAGTCACTAGGCCTGGCGCTGTCCGCCTTGAGACCGAAGATTCCATTCCGGTGAGCAACTCCTAGAACATTGAGCATCTTCGTAAGTTTTACCCGTAAGGCGCGGTTGCCGGAACCTGTTCCGGCAACCACCTTTTGTACAAGTCTTGCCGTTGTTGCATGTAATCCTTTGTACAAGGCCGGGCGCAGACCCCGTGGATAAGTAAAGCTCATGTGCTCCGCACATCTTGTCAATTTCATGCATTCTATTTTTCGCATATGTGATCTGACACTTTGTGCAGCACCTACTCCCCGGTAAGCAATAACGAGCCGTAAGGCTCCATATCTTTATTTTCTCTTCTTTCTTTTTTCTCAAGAAAAGGAAGGTTCCCCTCGCCCACAAGTTTGCCGGGGGGGAAAGAAGAATATAATGGTATGGACCAGGCATTGTTCAAAAAAGTTTCGCCTTGCCGGGAAGCAAACAACAGAAAAGCTAAGTCGCCAAAGTTTGAGCAATCAGATTTTTAAATTTTTTCAAGTTATCTCCCTTGAACGACCGCACTTTGTATGGAAAACCTGTGCGCGGAGGAACCAACTCGCAGCTAGTTGCGCCCTTACTTTGTTTCGAGTCCGCTCAACAACTTAAGTGAGCTGCAACTAGTTGCGACAAGGTTTCTTGTCGGTAGCGGCACCGCCAGCAGGCTGCTGACGTCCCGCACTCAGCGCTCGCGGCTCAGGTGCTTGCACCGGCAAGTTCCCTAAAAGCGTAGGGTAAAAAGACATACAAAGGGAGGAATCAAGTAAAGGGAATAACATTGCAATCATTACCTAGAATAAAGTTATATTACAAAGATAGCTTGTCGCAGCTCTAACAGACTGTTTTCATAACATGACAAACAGCGACAAGAAAAGAAGAAACGGGCAGCCTAGTCCACGCGCTCGCCCTCGATCCTCTTGATCCCGCTCACCTTGTCCACAATGGGTGCGACAAGGGTCTTGAGCGCCTCCAGATCAGCATCCGGTGGCAGGGTCTTGAGGACGTTGGTGAGGTTGAGGCCCGGGTTGCGGAAGGCCACCTTCACCAACACTTTCTGAAGAGCTCCCGCGCAGATCTTGCGCGACTCGTCGGCCAGCTGTTTTGGGATCTTCTCCCGGAGTCGCTGGAGGGCCGTCGCCATGCCTTTGAAGAATAAGACAAGCTTGGCGCTGGGTTGGAGGTTCTCGTCGGAGGGATACCCGAGATCCTCCATCCCCAACTGCGCCAGCTCCCTGTCAATGTCTGCGGCGACACTCACGAGGCTCTCCGTCCAGTGCTCCACATTTTCCTGAAAGCATTTTGGGTGGCGGCAACACTCTCCAGCAGCGCCTTGTCGTCCTTGATCTCTTCTTTCAAGGGCGCCTCCTGCTTCTTGGCGCCGTCCAGCGTCTTGGTCAAAGTGGTCAGCTTCAACTCAAGATCCGCGTTGGAGTCCCTGGCGGCGCTGAGCTCTTTGCCCTTCTCGGCAAGATCGGCCTCCAGCTGCGCCACCTTCGTCTCCAGCTCCTTCTTGGCGGCCTCGGCGGCTGCGGCAGCATCCTCCGCTTGCTTGAGGGTTCCGCCAAACTTTTCCTCGCGCGCGGCAGGCTCCTCCTTGTGGGCGTCAAGATTGACCTTCCGCTGCGCCAGCTCGCCCTCCTGTGCAGAGAGCTTCTCAGCGGCAAGCCGCTGTTGCTCTCTGACTTCAGCCTTCTCGAGGAGGAAGGCCTTCTCGCTTCGGCAAGTTGCTCCCGCTCCTCTGCCAAGGATCGGAGAGCTTCCTGGTGAAGACCCCGGAGCTCCTCCGCGCGCTTCTCGATGTCTGTTCCCGCTTTCACGACAAGCGCCTCGCGGGAGTCCAGCTTGGCTTGCCGCGCGCGGTAGAGCGACAACAACTTCCACAGCAGCCGCTCCTACTCAGGCTCGTTGCTGCTGCTGCTCGGCGCGTCAACCAGCGTTAGCCCCGCGGAGGCGAGCACCTCCCCGTCGAAGATCTCCCCCTCGACCGGCGCCCTGGAGCTTGACGCCCAGGGGAGATTGATGAAGACGTCATCGTCGGCCTTCAAGTAGACGCCTGGCTGGGGCTCTTCGGAGCCTGGCGCTGCGGCAGCGGCGGACGGGTCGGCGGTCGGTGTAGCGCCTGGCGCTCCTGCGGCCTCAGGGCCGTCAGTGCGATCGCCAGACCCCTCGCCAGTTGCTGCGGAGGCAGCCTTGGCGGCCTCTGCGCCGGCGGGATCGCCAGCACCGGCTGCTTCTTCGGCGGCAACCTCGGTCTCCATCGGCTCCGTAGCAGATGGGTCTGACAGCCGGAAAGGGGAGAAGAGTCAAGCAAAAATCCAACAAAAAGAAGATCAAGAGAAGAAGAACCCAAGGGAAATCTTGTAGCGAAAGGATTACCTGTACCGGGTTCTGCAGTCGTGGTCTCCGCCGTCGAGGGGCCGCTGGTGCTGTCCCTTGCCGGAGAACCCTCCCTTGCCGAAGACTTCTCCCTTACCGGGAAGCCCTCCCTTGCCGGAGAGTTCTCCCTTGTTGGGGGATTCTCCCTTGGCTCCTGGTGGGGCTGCTCTGCTCCTACACAAATCAGCAATCAAATATCAGCAAAGACAGAGTATCCATGCGCACCTCACAAGCGGAAAGCAAACCATATGCTTACGCTGGGGGCTGCTCTGGAGAAAAGTTGCCGGGTCCGGTAAGGTTGTCTCGGGCGCACCTCCTGCTGTCGCAGTAGGTTCGTCCTCGATGACAATCACCGGGACCTTGGCCCTCTTTGCTGCTCTCTGGGCCAGAGTCCTAAAGAGGAACAAGTTCAGAGAAAAGCAAATGAGATACAAGACAAACACCAAGGGAATCTTACTCTTCTTCTTCCTCCTCGTCGGAGCTGAACGCGGAGAAGTCGAAGTCTGGCTCACGTCCGGCGTGAGGAGGCGGAGGAGTAGCTTCCCTTGGCCGCTTGGCGGGAGCAGTGGCGGTGGTCTGAGACGACCCCGCTCCGGCTGGAGTAGAAGCGGTGGTCCGGGAGGGCCCCGCTCCAGTTGCCGTTGCAGCGTGAGATGCTCCCGCGGCAACAGTGCTTGCCACGGTGGAGCGTGTCGCGCGGCGCGGCGGCTATTCACTCGCCTGCCGCTCCGCTACGTCCCCGGCCTTGCGGAGACGCCTTCTTGGTGGAGATGGAGGCTCTGCTTGCGGCGAGCTGTCTGAAGATGAGGTGGAATACGAGTTGATCTCCAGCGAGCCGCTCGTCTCCTTGGCGGGCTCGCTCGACCCGGCGTTATGCCCGGCAAGCTCTTTCTCGCCGGCAGGCTCCCCTCGCTCGGCACGGCTTGCCGCCTCTGCTGCATCTGCCTCCTCCACGGTGAATCCAAATTCGCCCGCGGCTGCGGCTGCCGCCGCCTCTTCCAGCCTAGTGGCGATGAGCGCCATCTCCGCATCCGTGGTGTCGCGGGTGAGGCTATCCTTCTCGTCAGAGCGGATCGGCACTTCTACCGAGCCATCAAAGAACTGCTGCACGACGTCGTCTGCAGGCTCCTGCCAAGTTGGCACAATTCCATGCGAGTCGCACAGCGGCATCCTTGCACGGATGCGGTCGAGTGCGGAATTGTTGCACAACGGAACGACACCCCCCGGCAACCTGAACACTTCGAGATGTTGGGGGTCATACTTGAAGAGCTCCTGGAGCATCGCGTTGAGCTCCAGAACAGTGAAGTTGAAGTTGAGGCTCGGCCGCAGCCTCATGATATCCGCCGAATTCTTGAACTCCCAAGTGGGTCTCCCCCGTTCCTGCAGGGGGGCAATGCGGCGGCGAAGAAAGTCTGCGCCAACAGCGCCTACAGTGAGCCCGGCAAGCCTGAGGCGCAGGATCCGGGTGACAGCAATCTTCAGCCTGTCGTCTTCCGGGGCCACGTCACTCCAATCGCTGCCGCGTGCTACTGGGGTTTGGCGCCGGGTGGTGAATGGCTGCGGGTTCTCCTCGTCGATCCAGCACAAGTCTGCTCTCCACTCCTCCCACTTGCCGCGGAATTCTCCCTCCAGATAAGTTTCCTTCTTGCCGGCCCTTGAGATCCAGGCGATTCTGCCGGATAAAGGCTCTCCTCTCTCTACTCGGGGTATGAAGAAATGGCGAAAGAGGGCTACATTGGGATGGACTCCGACAAAGTTTTCGCAGAGATGTGCGAAAACTGCCATGGTCAGAACGGCATTGGGGGTGAAGTCAAGGAGGTGGAACCCGTAGGTGTTCATGATGTCGCAGAAGAATTCAGAGAAGGGCAGGCAGAGCCCGCAGTTGAAGAACAAGGCGAAGAAAGGGTATCCGTTTGGGGCCTTCTTCCAAGCGGCGCCGGGAAGTACCTTCGTGCGCGGATGCGCTCGCGTCTCCGCCGACCAGAAGAGGTAGTGGTTCTCCCTCAGCTCCCTCGCGGCGAGCTTGGGGGGGAAGACCGCCCGCTCCTTTCGCAGCGCCGCAAGACGCTGCGCCTCGGTCGACTTCACGACCTTCCCCTTGTCGGCTTTTGGAGCCATGGCGGAAGTAGTGGAGGAGGTCGACGGCGTTGGTGGTGCTGGTGGCGATGGGGGGCGGAGCGCTGCTCTCTTTCGGCTTTGGGAAGATGAGGGAGCGGCGGAGATTTCTGAGATTAGAGCAGCAATGGGCGAATGGGCGAACTGCCCCTGTTTCCCCTGCTTATAAAAAGGGAGGGGGCGGACGTTCCGCATTTCCGAATAAAGAAACCCCCCACAATCTCTCCCACGACGCCGCATTCAACGCGTGCCGTTCGGGGAGGGCGTGGTGGATATGGAGAGAGATACGGCGTAACCTAGGCTGCGCGTGCCCATGCCCTGTTTTGGGCCTGGCCCAACAGCGCTCGGCACCGTGTCTGGCCCAGGCCCGGGGGCTCCTGTCGGTGTACTAGAGTAGGGGTACCCTAGTATCCCGAACTTGTGCACGAGCAGTCGCAGCATCCCGCGGCAAGGCTTGCCGGGTGACCGCCAAGGTCCTCCGTGGTTCCTTTGGAGCCATTCAAGAACAAAGTATCCAAGCCAAGGAGACAAGACCCCGGCAAGAGGAGCTTGCCGGGAAGGCCAACCAAGGCATCTCAAGACCCCGACAAGTGGAGCTTGCCGGGAAGGCCACCCAAGGCATCTCAAGGAACTTGCCGCGACGCGCCGCGCGTCCCGGCAAGGCCCGGTGAGCGACAAGCTCCCGGACGCGACAAGACAACGACCGCGGCAAGGCGCTTGCCGCGGAAAGCCACCACTCTGTGCCCGCGCTCCAGCACATCCACCAACGTGTCGCTCTGGGACCCTTCCAGGCGTGCGTGGCGGGAGGCTGTGCAGCCAGCGGTGCGCGGTGGCAAGCGGCGCTGACAAGTTTGCCATCGTGGCGAGCGGTGGCGTCCCTGACGGTCCCTTTTGCACTGTTTAGGCGACACAGACGGGCATTTAATACCCTTGTCCCCTGCCGTCAGGGTTAGGTATGATACACTATAGCAGGTAGCTGTACCTAGCGCAGCACCTTTCCATTTTTACCCTTGTCTACGTTGCCACCTGTCAGTGACCCCTTGAGCATATAAAAGGAGGCTCATGCGCAACGTAGAGGGGGTTAGCTAGTTCAGAGAACACTCACGCTCGGTCTTGTTAGCTGCTGGTGTGTACTGTAGCACTCCGCGCTCCCGAGCAGGAACTCAATACAAACCACAAAGCAGGAGTAGGGTTTTACGCATCCGTGCGGCCCGAACCTGGGTAAACCGCTCGCGTGCTTCGCCTCGATCCGCTCTTCGCGCGGCCTCCGCCCCCGCCGAACCAAAAGGGACCCGGTATCCGCCGGTCCCATAGGTGCCCGTGGATTAGTACCCCGGCAATATATTTGGCACACAAACAATTCACCATCATAAGATTTAGTGAAAAGAGTAGGGTCGAGTGAACCGGGTTTGAAGCCTTTCTTCATAAGGAATTCCTTCAAAGTATCATACCACGCCCGTGGGGCCTGCTTGAGGCCATAGAGGGCCCTGTTGAGTCTGAAGACTTTGTCAGGATTCTTTGGATCTTCAAAACCTAGGGATTGAGCAACATATACTTCTTCCTCAAGCTTACCATTGAGGAATGCACTTTTCACATCCATTTGATATAGATTTATATCATGATGGTTAGCATAAGCAAGTAATATGCGAATAGCCTCAAGTCTAGCAATAGGTGCAAAAGTTTCATCAAAATCAATTCCTTCAATCTGTGTGTAGCCTTGAGCTACAAGCCGTGCCTTATTCCTTACCACAAGGCCATTTTCGTCTTGCTTGTTGCGATAGATCCATTTTGTGCCATTGATATTGTGCTTGCGAGGATCTAGACGTTTGACTAGTTCCCAGACGTTCTCTTGCATGGCCTGAATCCACTCAGGCTCCAGAAATGCTTCATCTACCTTAGTGGGATTTGTGATAGAGACAAAAGCATAGTGCCCACAAAATTAGATAAAAGTGAAGCTTTTGAGCGTGTGAGAGGACCTGGCACTTTAATGTCATTGATGATCTTTTCAACTTGCAATTCTTTTGCAATGCGAGGATGAGATGGTTGTCATTGATGAATTTGATCAGCATTTTCTTCAGCACCATTTTCTTCAATATTTTCTTCAGGTGCATTAGCTCGACGTTCTTCATGTTCTGGAATGAATTCTTCAGCAGATTCTTCAGTAGGAATGACATCCTTAGTAGCCTTGAACCTGATAGTTTCCTCAGGTGCTGGTTCATCTATCACAGTAGGTAGGTGCTCTCTTTGCGAGCCATTAGTTTCATTGAACCGCACATCTACAGTTTCAACAACCTTGTGAAGAACGTTGTTGAAGACTCTGTAGGTATGCGAGTCCTTTCCGTAACCAAGCATAAAACCTTCATGTGCTTTCGGTGCAAATTTTGAGTTGTAATTAGGATCTCTAATCCAACATTTAGCACCGAAGACTTTGAAATAACTTACATTGGGTTTCTTGTCAGTGAGGAGTTCATAGGCAGTCTTCTTGAAGAATTTGTGAAGATATACTCTGTTGATGATGTGGCATGTAGTATCAATTGCATCAATCCAGAAACAACGAGGCGTCTTGTATTCATCAAGCATAGTGCGAGCCATCTCAACACGAGTTATGTTCTTGCGCTCCACAACGCTGTTCTGCTGAGGAGTATAAGGAGCAGATAACTCATGAGTAATACCAAGTTCCTCAAGATAGTCATCAAGACCACAATTCTTGAACTCAGTTCCATTGTCACTTCTGATGTGCTTGATCTTCACACCAAAGTTGGTTGAAGCCCTCGAGGAAAATCGTTTGAAGACTTCCTACACTTCATGTTTGTAAGTAACAATGTGTACCCATGTGTATCGAGAGTAATCATCAACAATAACAAAGCCATATAGAGATGCATCAATTGTAATAGCAGAATAATGATTAGGGCCAAAAAGATCCATATGAAGCAATTCAAATGGTCGAGTGGTAGTCATGATTGTCTTCGCTAGATGCTTGGCCTTTGTCATCTTCCCAGCTTCACAGGCTCCGCGTAAGTGATCCTTGAGGAATTTGACATTCTCAATGCCAATGACATGCTTCTTCTTTGCAAGAGTGTGCAAATTTGAGTAAAACCAACCCTCGAGTTTCGCCGAGGTGGCCCCACAGGTTGCCCGATTCGGAGCAACACTTAGAAAAGCACTGGTCCGGGGGGTTAAAAATAAAGATGACCCTCAGGAGCGCGACTCCCAAGGGAAAAGTATAGGTGGTAGTGAGGCAAATGGTAAACCAAGGTTGGGTCTTGCTGGAGGAGTTTTATTCAAAGCGAACTGTCAAGGGGGGCCCATAACCCCAACCTCGTTAGGAACACAAAATCAAGGAACATAACACCGGTATGACGGAAACTAGGGCGGCAAGAGTGGAACAAAACACCAGGCATAAGGCCGAGCCTTCCACCCTTTACCAAGTATGTAGATGCATTAAAATTAAACAATAGATAATATGATATCCCAACGTATCCATGTTCCAACATGGAAAAAACTACAAGACACCTGCAACTAGCAACACTATAAGAGGGGCTGAACAAAGCGGTAACTTAGTAAAACAACGGTTTGCTAGAGGCTTGACATGGCAATATGGGAGGCATGAGATAACAAGTGGTAGGTAGCGCGACATAGCGATAGAACGAACAACTAGAAAGCAAAGATATAAGTGATATCGAGGTTATGGTCATCTTTCCTGAGATCCCGCAAGGAAGAAGAACGAGTACATGAAGAAGACAAACAGACGTAGTCAAATGAATCCTCACAACTCCGGAATGAAACCGAAGCTAAGGAGAGAAGCAACCGGAAAGAAGCAAGCAATATGGTAAACACACAAGAATAAACATGGCATGAAGCACAAACAAGTATGATGCATGTCCGGTTTACATATGCATGGCATGGCAAAGTGCACAAACAAAACTACAAGTTAAGTGGAGCTCAATATGCAACGAGATGCATATTGACAAAACACCACATGAATTATTTAGTTCTCTCTCGATTATGTACCCAACAATATTAAATGTTGTTAAACATGGAAAGAGGTGAAACATAAATAAACAAACTATTTAGGCACATTTAAATGAGGCCGGGAACAACAAACAACAATTCCGGTAAATCCTCATGTGCATTTAGCAATTTAATGCAAACAACAATTTTAAACATTTTAAATGTTGTTATCATGATGCGGATGACATATACAAGTTTATGCAATTTTATAAAAATGTTACATGAGCATGTTATGAAGCATTTGTCATCGCGACAGAAATGGAAGGGGTGCCACGGCAACAACAACGGAAATGGTGCCACGGCAACATTCCGGGTTCCGGTAGCTCATGGAGATACCAGTGCAAAAGGAAGTGTGGATGTGCGAAACATTCAAGAGTGATGGGGAGTGATCCCGGAAACCAGGTGTCCCATGTGTCGGTGGCATGGTAAACGAGGAACAATGTGCAACGACAGCTCGGACACGGTGCAAACATGGGCATCTCAAACAACACACATGCATTCGGTCCACGGGCGTCGTTCCGGCGGTTATACCTTCCAAGGGTGCATTTTCGGGGCGGATCGGGTTCAATGCGATGTAGGGGAAGTAGGCGTTCTTGGGATGGTAGTGGAAGTAGTGGTACACATCTCGGAGAGGGACTTTATGCATCCGAGTAACTTGGGGTCGACGGTAGTCGTTCTCGCATGCTCCAGGGTCGACGGTAGAGGTTCTCGCGATCTCAGCGACGGAAGTGGTACATGTTTATAGTCGCACGAGTTTCCATAGATGTTCGGGGTCACGGTGAGGAACTTGACACATCGTTGAACTTGGCGTCCGAGGAATCCCGCGTAGTCGTACACGAGTCATAGTCGAGCTTGACGGTTTCGTTACACGATTCTTCGGAGACGGTAGTGGTATACAGGTATTTTGGCCATGGTAATCGTACACACTTTCGGACAGGAACTCGGCGTTTCGATGCGGTGTACGGGAACATGTCGATGGTCGTCGTGGTACTTGGTGTTTCGTTCAGTACTCGTTCGAGCATTCGTGTGGTCTTGCCGATGGTGTACTTGGGGATATCCAAGGCGGCCTTGGCGCATCTGTTCATAGAGGTACTTGGTGGTTTCGTGTAGTCAATCTTGCCGGTCTCGGTAACGTAGTTGTACAGGAGCGTCATCGAACTTGTCGAATCCAAACTCTTGGAGGGCCGCTGTGGTACTTGGTGCTTGTGATGTGGTGTTTGGCGAAAACAAGGGGTGCTTGACGAAATCTTCAATGATCGAACTTGGCGCTACTCCCTGTTCGTTAGTCGTCCGACTTGGCGTCAACCGTAGCAGCACGCGGAGGAGCACCAGGACAGCGGAGACCACCGGCAGGGGACAGCGGCTACCGTGGATGTTGCAGGGACTCGGGAAGGAGGTAAAGAAGACGCAGCGACGCGATCTCCGGCGAGAAGGCGAAGCAGAGGAGGGCAGCGGTGGTGCACTTGAGGCCGAACGGAGGGAGGAAGAGGCACGAGCGCGAGGTGGCCCTCGGCTGCCATGGACGGAGGCGAGGTCGGGGCAGAGGAATGCGGCACAGCTCGATGGCGGGAAGGCGGCAGCGGGATCCGGGCAGCAGAGGAGCGACCGAGCCAGCGGCTGGGTGCTTCATGGCGGCGCCATGGCGGGGAGGCGATGGTGCTGGTAGCGGGGAGGTCTGGCGGTGCGCGGGAAGAGCAGCTGCAACAGGGCGTGGGGGATGACGGCTGCGGGGGTAGGTGCTCGAGGAACTCCTCTCCTCGAGCACTCGAGCGACGGGGACGAGGTGCAGGGGGAGGCACGGTCGCGGCCTGGCGCTATAGAGGGAGGCGCATCATGGGGTCGGGTGCGGTGGTGCGAGAGCGAGGCAGGGGGATCGAGCAAGTCTGGGGTCTGCGTGCGTGTGTGCGTGGCTGGTGGCGGCGCAAAGGAACAAGGAGTGGGATCAAGGGATAGCTAGGGTTCGGGAGAGAGGTGAGGTGCGGCTGGTCCTTGGGCCGGCGCAGGAACTTGGAAGGCCCAGTTGGGCTGGCTGGCTGCTAGGCTCCCTTCTCCCACTCTCTTCCTTCTCTTTTCATCTATAGAAAATGGAAAGAAACAAAAGAGAGAAGGAAAGGTTTGTAAAAGAAGTGGGCATGGGGTTAAATTTCCCGGACTCACAAAAGGGGCTTGATCCAAGAAAAATACAAGTTGCCTGCTTGAAAGATTTAAATGCAAATCCATTTGAATTTAAATTTGAATGGTTTGAACTAGGACAATAATTATAAGAGCCCAAAATGATGAGGATTTTTGGAGGAACCTCGATAAAAGTGATAAAAATTGTGGACATGATTTGAAGGTCAAACTCAAAGTGGAATAGACATGTGAATTATTTTGCAAGTGTGTTCCGGTTAATTCCAAACTAATGGAATATTTATAATAGGTGCATAATTATTAGGAGGATATGTTATAAAGAGAAATCACCATGTGAATTCCCTCGATTTAAATAGATTAAAAGATCTATGCAATTTATTTAGATGAGTTAAAAGAATTAATGATATGATACATGATGACATGATGAAATGCACAAACAAATCACATGATGAAACTTGGAATAGTTGGAAGTCTTCTGGAGCGTCGGTCTTGGGGCGTCACAACACTCCTCCACTTACAAGAGATCTCGTCCCGAGATCTAAGGGTGGCACTGGAGAGAAGCGGAAAAGGAAGAGGTAATACAAAGTTGCTTCTTCGACAAATGAGCGAAACCACGAACCGTAAGAGGTTGAACAACTTGAAAGAAAGAACACAATAGAGTTGAACAAAATTGATAGCACTCCGATAGAAAACAGAAACAAGGATCACCATGTGAGCCTTGGAGGTTGCAAAGCTATGAATGACGAGCACAATGGACAAGAAGGAATTGAAACCACTCTGGTTGAAACGAGATGTACAAGGAACAATAAAGATCAATTACGACAACACTCCGGATAAAACAAGATAGAGAAGGAGTAAGAAAGATATAATTTGGACAACACTCCGACTGTAAATGGAAGGAATTGAACATGAACTTGATAAGATGAGATGATACTTCATGAAATCAGCAACACACTGCCTCCGGAACTAATAAAAGAATGGCATGAGGGGTAAGAAAGATTTCAGACAGCACTCCGGTTGAGAAGGGAGGCAAAACTGATAAGATGAGAGAACTTAAATGGAGGACATGATACTCCGGTTGAATGGATAAGCAAAGGAAAGAACATGATCTTTGACAAAAATGGGATGATGGGTCGAAGAGTGCAACATCACAATGCCTCCGGAACAAAAGATAGAACGAACTAAAAGTAACAAAGAAGAAAACAACATCTTCTACCTCGAATGAATTTGAAAACATCCTTCCATAGAGGATTGGACGGAGTTTTTTGGAAATGAACAATGAACAGAATAAACTTGTTGTGGGCGTATGGAAAACTTTTCAAAACTATGAGGTGAAATTCTGCCACTAACGGAAACAATAGATTGGATTGATATCAACAAGGAGACGAGAAACTTATTTCATCGGAAGGATAAATGAAGAACTTGGGTCATTTATAAGCACCATTAAATAGCAACAATCCTTATGGAAAGCTTTAGGTGAAATATAACCCAATATAACTCCAATGAAAAGATTGATGGGTTTAAATATCTCTTTCCTGACAACCTGTCAATCATGAAACATGAAGGGAACTGTCAAAATGACATAAGACCACCTCAAAAGATAAAGTAGAAAGAATTGCACTTTGGAATGCAAGATGAAGAATACTTGAACTCCTCCAAACAAAACATGTGTTGAACACCAGGTTTATTTATGAGTATAGCTTGGCGGATCATAACTTCGAGAGAAATCTTGAAGAGCCATTGAATAATGAAAAGCATCCTTGACGAACCACCATGTAGAACCTCCATGAAGAACTCCGGTAAAAAAAGGATGATAAAAGAAAGAGAAGTTGAGAACACAAGGTGAAGCCTTGCGATGATTTAGATGGAGCTTCGCGACAAGATAATGCGGAAAACTTGGAAATCCGGAAAAGAAAATATGACACATCTCGAACCGAGAAATGTGACGTGATGAACAACTCTGGAACGAAGAAGCTAGGTCACTTGGATGAAACAATAATAAGAATTATGTTATGCGTATCCTTCACCAATTTGAATTGATGAGAAGCAACGGATTTGGCATACTAATTATTCATATAGAAAGGATTAAGGAGAGATATAGCGTAAACTTGAGAGGGTCTTGAATGAACCACCGGTACAATTTTGGAAAGAACGAATGAATTGATATGGTAACAAAGGAAAAGGGATCTTGAACGAACCACCATAAGAACTGAAACTGAACATAGCAAGAAGGGACGAATCACCGGGAAGAATTAGAAAACGAACAAAGATGCTTGAGTGAATTTGGATACCAAGGAATGAAGAGATGGCAAGCTGAATAGAGAATACTTCAATGATGCACCGGTGAGATTTGGAGACCGATAGCTAAAATCTTAGAACGAAGAGAATCTTCAGAAATAATGGTCTTCAGATGATATAGAAATGAGAGCAACTCCTGAAATGCTTTGGATGGGTGAAAAGAATTGTCACAATTGAAAAACAATTATGAGAGGATGGCATCAAGCTTGAACTTCGTATTTTTTAAGAACGGGTAAGGATATAAGAGGAACTCCACTTCGGTCTTCACAATCCGAGAATGATGACGTGAAACACCACCATGAATTGTTTAGATACTCCGGAATGAAAATTAGAAAAGATTGAACGATCGAGGAAAGAATTTGAAAGATCTTGGAGAAATACATTTGACTGATGATAATTCATTCTTACGTCGAACTTTGAAATGAATTTTAGAATAGCTCCGAAAAAATAGAAGAGTCAGGTAAGATCCTGGGAAAAGACCTGTGGGTTAGGGCCCACTCTAAAGAAACACCTTTGAATGATTGCTAGAAAGGGGGAATTGCACCGGTTGAATTAAATGGCTTGAATGAGGTAACAACCTCGAGATATCTTGAATGGATTAGGAATGAAAACACGAATCTTCTGAGATATCTTCAGCACTCCAGAACAATTGAATAGCGAGAAGTGGATGATTAAGATGTGCACCGGGATGAGAAAACATTTGTAGCGAGGAAAATATATGAACAACAAAGTTTGAATTGAATCCACCGGAGAAGAAAAGGAACGAAGAATGATGAACTTGAAATTTCTGACCATCTTTATGACAATCACCGGATAAGAACATTGAAAGAAAAGAATGAAGAGTCTTCACATACATAAGATGGATACTTGATTAAGAAATCTGAGTCCTTGAAGAAAAAGGGGTGGGAGGGTGGGAAAACAAAGACAACTTGGGACGGATGAAACTAACACTGTTGAGATAACTTAGAATTGATCTTGTAGATGTTGAAAATGATCGGATCCACTTGAAGAGAAGCACGCCGGTTGAAAAAGGATTGACATGGCAATCTCAATAAACAAGAAGGATTACTATTCACATAGAAGTATGAGAACACCATTTAGAAAAAGGTATGTAATCCACATTTGACTTTGAAGCAACTCAAATCCCATATCATGCATCTGTCGGAAAGATATTCTAGGAGCTACTTGAATTCCCACTTATAAACTCCCGAAACTTTCTGGTTATGCAATCTGGTGTTGGGGGTACAGGGGAAGCATAATATCTCACTCAAACTAACAATCCTTACATCCAGTTGTATCCATCCGTCAACACATAACCAAGAAAACTTCGGAAATCGTGTACCTCAACCTTCGAAAAGCATCCGTTATACGAGTTATGGCAATACTCCCGAACTCCCGCCCCAGTACTGGGTGGCATCTCACCAACAACTGCATAAAAGATACTTTCCATGTCGGTGAACTCAGGTATTCCAGAACTGCAACGATAAATTTGTGACGACAACACCTCGGAGCTCAACTCCCCGGGACACTTCCACAACCCCTAAATGTCAGGAGGCACCAAGAACAAAGTTCTCGTCACAAGAATATTAGAACGATTCCAAGATACCCGCGTGATCCTAATCTTTTTTGTTAAATTTGAGGACAGGAAAGTCAAAACATCTACGTCAGGAGACCTCACCAGAGTGACGAAGGGACTGAGGAGTAAAAAGAATCCTACTCTCCGATAGATATAATCCTAAGACTCAAAATATTTTTGTTCTAGACTCAACAACGTCAGTGATTTGATCAAGCAGGGGGCTCCTAAGTCGGGGATGGCTCTGATACCAACTTGTAACGCCCATGATGCGGCTATATCGCCCACGTGTCGAGGCACGACTTAGAGGCATAACCGCATGGTGGTTTAGTCGCAAGAGGGATAATCTTCACACAATCCCATGTACTGAATAAGAAAGGGATAAAGAGTTGGCTTACAATCGCCACTTCACACGAATAACAAGTTAAACATACATCATCCAGAGTACAATCAAGGTCCGACTACGGAACCAAAAGAAAAGAAGACAACCCCAAATGCTAGATCCCCGATCATCCCAACTGGGCACCACTACTAATCATCCGGAAAAGACACATAAAAACGGCCAAGATCTTCATCGAACTCTCACTTGAGATCAGTTGCGTCACCTGCACTGGTATCAATGGTTGAGCGAGTCTTGGATTAAGGGGTCCTCGGGCGTCCGACCTGTTATCCATGGGCCAGACTGATGGGCTGTGAAGACATGAAGGCCGAAGACTATACCCGTGTCCGGATTGGACTCTCCTTGGTGTGGAAGGCAAGCTTGGCGACCGACTATGAAGATTCCTTCTTATGTAACCGACTCTATGTAAACCCTAGATCCCCTCGGTGTCTATATAAACCGGAGGGGTTAGTCCGGAAGGGATATACTCATTACCATAGTCATATAGGCTAGGCTTATAGGGTTTAGCCATTACGATCTCGTGGTAGATCAACTCTTGTAACACTCATATTCATCAATATCAATCAAGCATGACGTAGGGTATTACGTCCATAGAGAGGGCCCGAACCTGGGTAAACACCGTGTCCCCCGTCTCCTATTACCATCGATCGTAGACGCACAGTTCGGGACCCCCTACCCGAGATCCGCCGGTTTTGACACTGACATTGGTGCTTTCATTAAGAGTTCGACTGTGCCGTCAACGAAAGGTTCGATGGCCCCTTGAATCGTCTATAGTGATGCTGTCCAAGGAGAAACCTTCCTCCCCGGACAGATTTTTGTGTTCAGCGGCTTCGTACTGCGGGCCAACTCACTTGGCCATCTGGAGCAGATCGATAGCTACGCCCTTGGCCACCAGGTCAGATTTGGAAGCTTGAACTACGTCACGGATATCTGTGGAGACTTGATCTTCAATGGATTTGAGACCGCAACGATCGCTCCTCCTCACCCTGATGAACATGACTTAAATATGTCATCGAATCACATCCAGGAGATGGTCCCTATTGCCGCAACGGCCTTAGAACCGGAGAAGATCGTGCCATCCGAGGCCACAGAGTCCGCGGAGTTGGAGCCGCACACGGGCTCGGCACCCTGCAATATTTGCGTCAATGGAACTCCGGACTCGTCTCCGGCTATAAGTTCCAGACCGGGCACGCCTGCGGACACCGAGCTGGATCGGTTATCAATTTTCGAATTTAGCGCCGCAGACATCTTCTAGCACTCACCTTTGGGTGATGTGCTAAACTCTTTAAAGAACTTGTCCTTGGAGAATGACTCACAGCCGAACTATGTTCGGTTCGACCCAGAGGCCGATGATGGGAAATTTCGTTTCCCACCCACCACCCACTTCATAGCCACTATCGAGGACTTAACCAACATGCCCGCTTCTGGCTCCAAAGACATTGACGACAAAGACAACAATGCCGATAAGGAGCAAGGCCAAGACCCGCCAGTCATCAGGCGTGGGACGGCCACCCCTTCATATGACGTGTACACGATCGATACACTTAAAAAGCCTCGCGGCAAGGACAAGGGAGATCCAGTTAAAACTCCTGAGACACAGTCTAAGTTTCAGCGCCCCAAACGCTGCCCCAAGTCATGCCGCATCAATGATGACGCTGGAGAAAATAGTACTCCGGACGGCACCGAAAGCAATGAAGACCCTGTGGGAGCAATATCCGAGCAGGAGCAACAGGAAAACGGGCAAGCCAGCCCCGATGAACAGGCCCCGCCCAGCGACAGTTCGGAGGATGACAACTACCTTCCGCTCTCCGAAGATGAGGTAAGCCTCGGCGATGAAGACTTCATCGTACCCGAAGAGCCCCTCGAGCAGGAGCGCTTCAAGCGCATGCTGATAGCTACGGCAAGGAGCCTGAAAACGAAGCAATAGCAACTTCATGCTAACCAAGACCTACTCAATGACAGATGGACCAAAGTCCCGGTCGTCGAAGAATACAGCCTTAGTGGCCTAGCCAAAAGCTACCCAAAGCACAGATCGCTATACTAGTCCGTTGACGGGGCGTTGGAGCCCATACCATCGTCACACAATGCGGCAGGTCACCGACAACTCTGTCCGGATAAAGAGGCAACGCAAGCCGAACACCAAACTGCCCCACCTCGCCGTAAAGGTAAGAACAACACAGGTCACAATTACCTAGACAAATTGCAGAGGAACTTGGAAAATAGAGCAGGAAACACAAGACCGATCTATGGATCGCAAAAGCATGCTTCGACACGCGACGATGGCTACCTATTCGGACGTGTCAAACCTCGCCACGCCCGATCCGAAAACTGCAAAGGGACTCTTTTGGAGTTATGTCGCAGTGTGGCCGAGGGCTTGTCCCCCTGTTGGAGCTGCTCAACGGCGTTGCTTTCCAAACCCAAGCCGATCGACGGTGGCATCTTGCCCTTCTTGGAAGACCGCCCCTCCCAATCTTCGGGGGCGGCCCTTTTCCTCCTTTTTGGAGAAGGGATACTGGGTCCTTTTCCGCCTCCATCTTTGGGCGAGGAAAGGTTTATTTCCCCGGACTCAGTGTCCGACTTACCTTCAGAACAAAGGTCATCTTGGGTCTTCTTTCCCTCCCCTGCTGGTGCCTGGTGTGGCGCCAAGGCCAGCATCCTTGTTAACACAAGAGTAGATGATTCTTCGGGAAGGGGAGCCGGACACCTAATCCGTTCCTCCTTCTTTATCCAGCCCTGAAAAAGGATGATACTGTTGGTATATTGCCACTGGGTAACTGACTATAAGGTATTCGGTAAACAGGTACTTACCGAGGTATCCGGATGGTTACAGTCTAGGCCGGCATCTTCGGTGGTGTCCGGCCATTGCCTTCATTTCTTGAAGAATAATCTCCACATTCCTTCGTGCGTTGTGCCGAAGAAGTGCTGAAGAGTCCGCGGCCCTTCTGGATTGAACTCCCACAGGCGGAGAGGCCGTCGCTGCCACGACAGGGTCCGACGAACTAGCATTACTTGAACGACGTTGGCTATGTCGATGTCCCTCTCAATGAGGCTTCGGATGCAACTTTGCAGAGTTCGCACATCATTCGTTGATCCCCAATCCAGCCCCTTGTTAATCCATGATGCATGCTGGATTGGGGGGCTGGATCGTAATGGGGTGCAGTTGCCCACTTGGAGCCGCGGGGCTCGATGATATAGAACCACCCCTGCTGCCACAAATCGGAAGATTTGCTGAAGGATCCTTTCAGCCAAACGGCGCTAGCAAGCTTGCTCACTATAGCGCCTCCGTACTCGGCCTGCTCCCCCTCTACCACTTGTGGCTTCACATCGAAGGTCTTGAGCCACAAGCCGAAGTGCGGAGGAGTTCGGAGGAAGGCTTCGCACGTGACGATAAATGCCGAGATGAGAAGAATAGAATCCGGGGCCAAATCATGAAAGTCTTGCCCGTAATAGAACATGAGCCCTCGGACGAAGGCGTTAAGTGCAAACCCCAACCCGCGGAGGAAGTGGCACATGAACATGACCCTCTCGCCGGATCTAGGGGCAGGAATAACCTGCCCCCGACGGGAAGCCGATGATAGATTTCAGTGGTCAGGTACCTCGCCACCCGAAGCTTTGCAATGTCTTCCTCCGCAACAGAAGAAGCTACCCACTGGCCTTGACTACGGCTGGATCCGGACATGATTGGGGCTGGTGGCGACCGAAACCCGGGTGTTGGAACTCAGGGTAGCAGGGGTTGAGAAAGAGGCAAGCGTGGAAGAAAAAGATGGGTCTGTACCCCTATATAGAGGCTGCGAATATCAAACGTCTCCTCTTGGGCCTAAAAAACCTGCTTGTTTCCAAGGAGTTGTACAGAAGCAACGGTTGGGTTACCCACATCCGGGTTGACAGGAATCCCTTAAAAAGGGAGGCACGATCTCCGCTCGGATAAGACACGCCAATAAGACCACGTCTTGGGACGTGGGGCGATGGGCCGGCTAAAACGGTTCGCAAGTAGTGGCCGGGCAGGCATGGTGTCATATTACCAAAAAGTGGTCGGTTGAACTCGTGAAATATTGTGTCCTCTGCGGTTGTGCATAAAAGTCCGGATACAATCATTACATCTGAAGATCAACTAGGAGTTCGGAAGGGGGACCCACCTTGCAATGCCGAAGACAATCTGCGCGCCGGACTCCTCATCATTGAAGCTAGGTTCAGGGGCTACTGAGGGAGTCCTACATTAAGGGGTCCTCGGGCGTCCGGCCTGTTATCCATGGGCTAGACTGATGGGCTGTGAAGACATGAAGGCCGAAGACTGTACCTATGTCCGGATTGGATTCTCCTTGGCATGAAAGGCAAGCTTGGCAACCGACTATGAAGATTCCTTCTTATGTAACCGACTCTATGTAACCCTAGATTCCCTCCCCGGTGTCTATATAAACCAGAGGGGTTAGTCCGGAAAGGATATATTCATTACCATAGTCATACATGCTAGGCTTCTAGGGTTTAGCCATTACGATCTCGTGGTAGATCAACTCTTGTAATATTCATATTCATCAAGATCAATTAAGCAGGGAGTAGGGTATTACCTCCATAGAGGGCCCGACTGGGTAAACATTGTGTCCCCCGTCTCCTGTTACCCTCGATCCTAGACGCACAGTTTGGGACCCCCTACCCGAGATCCGCCGGTTTTGCCCACGATGCGGCTATATCTCCCACGTGTCAAGGCACGACTTAGAGGCATAACTGCATGGTGGTTTAGTCGCAAGAGGGGTAATCTTCACACAATCCCATGTACTGAATAAGAAAGGGATAAAGAGTTGGCTTACAATCGCCACTTCACACGAATAACAAGTAAAACATACATCATCCAGAGTACAATCAAGGTCTAACTACGGAACCAAAAGAAAAGAAGACAACCCCAAATTCTAGATCCCCGATCGTCCCAACTGGGCACCACTACTGATCATCCAGAAAAGACACATAAAAACAGAGAAGATCGTCATCGAACTCCCACTTGAGCTCGGTTGTGTCACCTGCACTGGTATCAACGGCACCTGCAACTGTTTGGAAGTATCCGTGAGTAACAAGGACTCAGCAATCTCACACCCGCGAGATCAAGACTATTTAAGCTTATGGGTAGGATGTGGTAATGAGGTGGACCTGCAGCAAGCGCTAAGCAAATATGGTGGCTAACATACGCAACTAAGAGTAAGATGAGAAGCTACGCAACGGTCGTGAAGCTACAAGTGATCAAGAAGTGATCCTAAAATTACTTACATTCAAGCTTAACACAAGACCGTGTTCACTTCCCGGACTCCACCGAAAAGAGACCATCACAGCTACACACGTGGTTGATTCATTTTAATTAAGTCAAGTGTCAAGTTCTCTACAACCGGATATTAACAAATTCACATCTACCACATAACCGCGGGCACGACCATCGAACTTGGCGCAACTCCCTGTTCGTTAGTCGTCCGACTTGGCGTCAACGGCAGCAACACACGGAGGTGCACCAGGACAGCGGAGACCACCGGCAGGGGACGGCGGCTACCGAGGCTATTGCAGGGACTCGGGCAGGGGGTGAAGAAGACGCAGCGACGCGATCTCTGGCGAGAAGGCGAAGCAGAGGAGGGCAGCGACGGTGTGCTTGAGGCCGAACAGAGGGAGGAAGAGGCGCGGGCGTGAGGTGGCCCTCGGCTGCCATGGGCGGAGGTGAGGTCGGGGCAGAGGAATGCGGTGTAGCTCGACGGCAGCAAGGCGGCAGCGGGATCCGGGCAGCAGAGGAGCGACCGAGCCAGTGGATGGGTGCGTCATGGCAGCGCCATGCCGGGGACGCGATGGTGCTGACAGCGGGGAGCTCCGGCGGCACGCGGGAAGAGCAGCTGCAATAGGGCACGGAGGACGATGGCTGCGGGCGCAGGTGCTCGAGGAGCTCCTCTCCGCGAGCACTCGGGCGACGGGGACGAGGTGCAGGGGGAGGTGCGATCGCAGCCTGGCGCTGCAGAGCAAGGCGCGCCATGGGGTCGGGTGCGATGGTCTGAGAGCGAGGCAGGAGGATCGAGCGGGTCTGGGGTCTCCGTGCGTGTGTGCGTGGCTGGTGGCGGCGCAAAGGAACGAGGAGTGGGATCGAGGGATAGCTAGGGTTCGGGAGAGAGGTGAGGTGCAGTTGGGCCTTGGGCCGGCGCAGGTGGTTGGGAGTCCAAGTTGGGCTGGCTGGCTGCTGGGCTCCCTTCTTCCACTCTCTTCCTTCTCTTTTCATCTATAGAGAATGGAAAGAAAGAAAAGAGAGAAGGAAAGGTTTGGGAAAGAAGTGGGCATGGGGTTAAATTTCCCAGAGTCACAAAAAGGGGCTTGATCCAAGAAAAATACAAGTTGCCTGATTGAAAGATTTAAATTCAAATCCATTTGAATTTAAATCCGAATGGTTTGAACTAGGACAATAATTAGAAGAGCCCAAAATGATGAGGATTTTTGGAGGAACCACGATAAAAGTGATAAAAATTGTGGACAAGATTTGAAGTTCAAACTCGAAGTGGAATAGGCATGTGAATTATTTTGCAAGTGTGTTCCGGTTAATTCCAAACTAACAGAATATTTATAATAGCTCCATAATTATTAGGAGGATATGTTATAAAGAGAAATCACCATGTGAATTCCCTCGATTTAAATAGATCAAAAGATCTATGCAATTTATTTAGTTGAGTTTAAAAAAATAATGATATGATACATGATGCAATGCACAAACAAACAAATCGCACGATGAAACTTGGAATAGTTGGAAGTCTTCTGGAGCGTTGGTCTTGGGGCGTCATAGTATCTGTGGACTGAACTGCAGAATGCCAGAATAAGAGGGGGATAGCTAGTCATATCGAAGACTACGCTTCTGGCAACCTCCATCTTGAAGCATGTAGAAGAAAGTAGCTGGTAAGTTCACCAAGTATCAACGTATAGCATAAGCCTACCTGGAGATCCTCTCCTCGTCGCCCTGTGAGAAAGCGATCACCGGGTTGTATCTAGCACTTGAAAGGGTGTGTTTTATTAAGTATCCGATTCTAGTTGTTGTAAGGTCGAGGTACAACTCCGACTCGTCCTTTTACCGAGGGACACGGCTATTCGAATAGATAAACTTCCCTGCAGGGGTGCACCACATTACCCAACACGCTGGATCCCTCTGGCCGGACACACTTTCCTGGGTCATGCCCGGCCTCGGAAGATCAACACGTCGCAGCACCACCTAGGCACAACCGAGAGGTCAGCACACCGGTCTAAATCCTAAGCGCACAGGGGTCTGGGTCCATAGCCCATTGCACACCTGCATGTTGCATGGGCGACCGGAAGCAGACCTAGCCTCCCTAATACAAGAGCAGGCATTCCAGTCAAATCCGGCGCGCGCCGCTCAGTCGGTGACGTCAAGAAGGCTTCGGCTGATACCATGACGTCGAGTGCCCATAACTGTTCCCGCGTAGTTGGTTAGTGTGTATAGGCCAGTGGCCAAACTCGGATCAAATACCAAGATCTTGTTAAGCATATTAATTGATGTAACCACGTACGCCGACCAGGACCAGGCCCACCTCTCTCCTAGGTGGTCTCAACCTGCCATGTCGCTCTGCCACCAAGATCCACCCAGAGGGCCATCGGGACAAATGTCCTTTCAGCCCCCAATCCGTGAATCACTCGCGGGTACTCTATGAGCCGACCCGACTTTAGTCAACACATGTATAATATTTTATGTATATAGGTATATACCAGTGATCACCTCCCGAGTGATCACGGCCCGATAGTATAGCATGGCAGATGGACAAGAATGTAGGGCCACTGATGATAAACTAGCATCCTATACTAAGCATTTAGGATTGCAGGTAAAGGTAACAACAATAGTAGCAAAGATAGGCTATGCGGTAGAATAGGATTAACCGAAAGCAATAATATGCTACACTACTCTAATGCAAGCAATAGAGAGAAGGAATAGGCGATATCGGGTTGATCAAGGAGGGGGGCTTGCCTGGTTGCTCTGGCAAGAAGGAGGGGTCGTCAAACCGTAGTCGATCGGGGCACCAGTAGCGGTGTCAGTCTTGTAGTCTATCAGACAGAAGAGGGGGAAGAAACAATGAATACAATGCAAACAGATGCATATCGATGCATGACATGACAAGTAACGGTGCCAGGTGTGCCCTAACACAGTAGGAGGTGATATCGGCGAAGGGGGGAAACATCCGGGAAAGTATCCCTGGTGTTTCGCGTTTTCGGACAGATGAACCGACGGGGGAAAGCTGCGTGTTTTCTATGCTAGGGATGTGTGGCGGACGAACAGGATGCGCATTCGGATTCGTCTTGTCATTCTGAGCAACTTTCATGTACACAGTATTTCATCCGAGTTACAGATTATTTTATATTAATTTTTAAAGATTTAATTCATTTTTCGAATTAACATAATTAATTTAATTAGAAAATATAATTATGACGTCAGCATGATGTCAGGGTGATGTCAGCAATCAACCAGACAGTTGACTTAGTCAAACTGATGTGTGGATCCCACTGTCATTGTCTATGACTAACTAAACAAGGTTAATTAGTTTAGGGCACAACCAGCGAGGAGGCGCAGTGGGGATGCCGGTGAGCGGTTGCGGGGACGCAGACTACGGGGCCGATGACGAGCAGCACAGTGGCAAAGAGCGGAGCAGCAGGGCGGCAGCGGGGCGAACGAAAGCAGCGTGAGGGGCGCGGCCACTACGGCGGCTAGCCTAGCAAGGCCACATGGTGAAGGAGGCGAAGGCGGGGCATGAGCGTAGGGGAGATCCGGCCACGGTGGCGTGCGCACGACAACGACGAGCCTGCGCGGCCGCAAGGCGGGAGGCCGCATCGGTAGTTAGAGGCGAGGTTAGGGGCGGGCTTGCAGAGGTGCTCGTGGCAGTGTGGAGTCGGGCGCGTGGGGGATGCGGTGGCCAGCGGCGGTACAAGGCAGGGCGAGCGGTGGTCGACGTCGGGCGCAGCCCCATTGAGGGCACGGACGGGCGCGCGAGCATGGGACGGCTACGGGCGATGGCCGACGCGAGCGGTGGGGCGGAGCAAAGCAGGAAGCAGGGGCGGGCGCCTGCGGCTCAGGGGAACAAGCGCCAATGGATGAGCGGGGCAGCGCGGGTGCGAGTGGGCACGGGGCGCGGGCACGACACGGTGAGTGCAGGCGGGGTAGAGAGGAGAGGTTGGGGCCTCACCGGCGATCGTGGGGAAAGGGCAGCGGGGCTCGGGGAGGAAGGTGGGGACGACGGCGATGATGGCAGAGACGGGGAGGCAGTCCGGCGAGGTGGCGCTCCGGCGGGGTGGCCTCCGGCGACGGCGTCGAACGGCGAGGGCGGAGCCGGGCCCCGATCCAGATCGGATCGGGGGGGTGGCGACGTGGGAGGGGGGAGTGGGTGCGTGTGAGGGTTAGGGTTATGGTCGTAGGGGGGTTATGGAGGAGTGGGGTGGGCCGGCCGGTTGGGCCAGGTGGGTCGGCCAGCTGGGCCGTCTGGCCGAGTTGGCCAGGGGGCCTTTTCATTTTTTTGTTAGTTTTGTTTTTCTGTTTTTGTTCTTTTCCCTTTTATTCATTTCCTTTTCTGCTTTAATTCATTTTAAAATATTTAGGCATTCTGTAAAAGCATGGTTCCTTCACCATAAATACCCATGCATTAATTGGATTAGTCTAAACATTTTAGTTTTAATGTTTGAATTTTTTTGATGTTTGACAAAAATTTAAATTTGAATTTGAAAAGTTTTGATCCAACTCGAGATTAGCAACAATAACCGAGGTGATGTGGCATCATTAGCGTAGGTTTACTGTAGCATAATTACCCGAGCGTCACACATACTGTATGAACGAAAATTATGTGTCAGCGGTAGGATGGCTGAGTTTGGTTTGATCACATGCGGTAGCACGTGTCAGTGAGGGTGCATTCCCTTTGTTGGGTTTGCGGCGTGCAGGAGCGACTGTGTGAGGGTGCGGTGTGACTGCGGCGTGCATGAGAGACTATGTGAGGGTGTGGTGCAACCACGACAGCCGTGCGCAAGTGTATCTCCTTTTCATTTTGAAAACTTTAGGCAAGCTTGGAAAAAATGTGTGGCGAAGTATGGCAATGCAAGGCCTAGACCTAAAAAGGATACAAGTACGTACGTAGGAGTACTACTTGTGTTAAAAAAGAAAGGCAGGGTTTTCCTTCACGGGATTGATCAATACAATCCTTGTTTGATGTGTCAATTAATGCGTATTTTTTCGCCAACGCCCAAAGAGCTAACCATCTCACTCCTCATTGCTTGATTAATGCAACGCCATGAGAACCAACCTTCTCACTTCCACATGCATGCAAGGGTATATTAATGTCCTTGGTTGCTAGTACGAGGCTAACCCCATCAATTTTGCCTCGATTAGTGTTAGTGTCCTTCTACAAATTGTAATTTTGATATACTGGCCTTGTGTACAAAAAAATAGAGGTAGCAACAATTTGACTTCCTTCCCCATTGCGATGACATCGACGATATCACGAATGTTGTGGTTTGGCGAAGTGCATTCGACGAAGAACACCATTGGGGGAGACCACGGTAAGTCATTCGCAAGTGCCGCCTGCAAGCCAAGACAGCCGCCTTATTTGCATCTAGGAAGTCCGTTGAACCAAAGGACGCGTAAATGTACCAGTACTACACAATAGTGTCATCCGTCCAGCTTAGTGCGGTAAGGTGGTTTCTCGAAGAAGACGATGGAGAAGCGGAGTCACCGAACAGTGAAATGATGGTTGCTTCGTCCGTGCTTTGTGATTTGACACCTCACTGCTTTGTGATTTGTCATAGAAGGGACAGGGGAGTAGACTCTGTGCTCTATACTGTACATACTTCCAAGCATAGGAGAAAGAGGAGAGAGCTTGCATTTTTCTATTCCTTCAATCAATCAATTAGGGAGCTTCAGTTCCATCTTTTTGGCTTTGGCAGCACCGTCCACAATTGTTCCCAATGATGCCAAAAGCTATTTTCACATTTGGCTACACATTGTGATCTATGGATGCCCTTAAACGTACCACTTGGTTTTGCTCCGGTGTGCTATCTATATAAATCTCAATTACATTGATCTAAAAAATTATAGTATCAAGATTAGTAAAAAGGAGGTGATTTTGCCGCGCGGATGGCGGGGAGGTTTCTTATTTTTAGAGGCCGTTGGCCTGGCGATTTGCTAACATGCGGTCCCACGTGTCAGTTCTTTACCAAGCCGTTCCACGTCCCACATGAGGCAGAACAACGGCACAAGCAACACGTGGTTAACTTGAAGAAGATGAGGGAGAAGCCGATTCAGCAACGAGTGAAATGATGGTTGCTTCGTCACTCCAACTTATTTTTTTAGCATTATTACTTCGTCCCTCCAACTTAACTGCGGGAAAGGTGCAGCTTTGTGATTTGACGCCTCAGTGCTCATTACTACGCCGGCGCCATGACTGGGTTCTTCACCTCTGCTGCTCTGCATTGTTATTTCGGTATGGCACGTGGACCCGGTTGCTTGATGTCCCACATGTCGTCGAAAGGGACTAGAACATTTATGAAAGCAAGCACTCCACTCTTACGACGGAGGAGTACACGACACGGCGGCCTAATGAACTGTTACTTGTACTATATTACTACTATAGTTTTTCTGTTTCAAATGATCCATCAATATAAACCCGATTAAACAGGAAAGGCCAGATTTTTCCCACGCGGTAGATGATACTAGCCATACATTTCAAAGGCAATTTTAATGTATGCAAACTGAATAATTAAGTAACAATATGAGATCTAGTAAAACTAGAAACACATATGATTTATTGTGTTAGAGTGTAGTAGTAGTGCTGTATTGCATAGTTGTTAGATGTAACATGCGAGAACGTGTAGAGATGTACTTTTGGAGGGCCTACAGAGAGAAATTGGGCATAAAGTGGATTCAAATATTTGTATTCGTCTTCATATCATTTGTAACTCATATCTACAGTTTTGTATAGTAGACATGAATGCTTGTACGCTTTTACGAAACCAGTACAACAATAATGGGGTGGCATGCACCAATTTAGGCACTAGCACGTTGGCCTACTCGGCTCCAAAGAGAGAGAGAGAGAAGAGATAAATACACGGGCGGCCAATATATTTCAAGTGAAAAGCGTAATACGGTCAACGGACTTCAGAATACGCTCATTACGGTCACTATATACATTTTGCGGTGATTATACGGTCACTTCAGCATTGGATTGCACTATGTTGACCGACCAAATAGTCTGTGTAGCACTATGTTGACTAGTTAAATTGACCATGTTCCTTGTGGGTCCCACCTGTCAGTTTGCATAGGAAAAAGGTCAGATAAACACAAATTTATGTAGGCGCGACAAGACTCCAACCCGTGCGCGGGAACCACCTGGTTGTGTATGTGTCTGTCAGGGCCTGATGTGTGCACATGCACGTGTAGGTTGAGCACTTGAGCATGAGAGCGTGTGTTGGTCGTGTGGTGTGTGCATGCATGCCTGCGCGCACGCGCGCGTGTGTGTGTGTGTGTGAGAGAGAGAGAGAGTGCTGCGTGCATGCGTGGCTGTGTGTGTACGTGTGAGTGTTGCGTGCATGCGTGGCTGCGTGTGTTCGTGTGAGTGTTGCGTGCATGCAGTTCGTGTGCACGTGTGTGTGTGTGTGTATAATCACCACACCAGCTCCTGTGTGTTAAAACAGACGACTCAGCATACCAATACAAGGCCACCTTGTCCACTGTGCCCACGGTCATGACTTCGAACCACCATCCAATATTTTTTATCGTTTGTTTTCATTCTTACTAGCAAGATGCCCGTGCGTTGCACGTAACATCAAGATGCATTTGTATGAGTAGTTTATCTTGTGAGAGAAAAGGATAAATGAGGGAAGGCCTTATTTTCAAATGTGGAGAGGGGTGTGGGTACCTCATTGCAAAATTGCCATAATTTCTGTCGGGGGTTTGGTGCGACATATGCCAACGGATGGCTTATCATGGTGGGGGCGAGTAGAACGTCGCCGGTGCCTGGAAATGGGATGAGGCGAAGACATGCATGCCGGCGAATCTTACCTAGCTTCAGGGCTCTCCGGGGAGATAATACCCCTACTGCTGCTCTGCGGGGTCTCCGCATGATCACTATGGCCAAGTGTTTACACGGTTGCTCCTTGAGCTGTTTCTTAGAGGTAGGAGAGGGCAAGGCTAGCTCTCTCCTTCTATCTGGTATGGTCTAGAGCTACTGGGTTCCAACCCTTTGCATGGGTGCCCTGGGGGGTTTATATAGGCCTACCCCCAGGGGTACAATGGTAATTTGTTTGGGCGCGGGCCTAGCCGCCAGTGCCTTTGGCCTCCGATTTCTCCGCCGTCTGCTGGGGCCCGCCGGTTGGTGGGCCCCACCAACTGGTCTGGTACGGAGCCGACAGGCCGTGTCCGCCGCGGGCGGGTCTTGCCGGCTGCTGATTACTGTAGCTGTGCTTCTGATGACGCGGGCTTGGTCATGGGGTTGTGGCAACAGTCCCGCCTCCTGGCGGGCGATCATTATTGCCACTCCCCATCACATCTTGATTAATGGCGCATGGGGCCCAGGGGAGGGCTCGGCCGACTCCCCGGGCAGACTCCTGACGGATCCGACTGGCAGTCCTCTCGCCGTCTCCTAGGGTCTCACTGACTGGTGGGACCTGCTGCTTCCGGGCCGTTCAGACAAGCTGTCGTGGGCGCAGGACTTAGTACTGTGGTGCTGATGTCAGGGCCGGCAGGGCAACAATGCCACGCCGCACTGAGATCTTCCCGAGTATGGCGTGCTGTGGCCATGCCTGCCCTTGGTAAGGGGCGGGAGTGGGCTTCACTGTAGCCACGCCCCTGCCCCGTCCCCTTCGATGAGGTCATGGGTTTGTTGGAGTCGCCGGCCGACTCCCCAAAGCCGGCTTCTCTGGAAGTCGTCCCTGGGACTCGGCCGTGAGCGGGCAGTCGGCCGCCCTGCCGTCGACTCCTCAGGAGGCGGCTCTTCGCCCTGGGGCCTTGAGGGGCACAGCCTGCCCCGATGTCTTGAAAGGTTATGGGACTCGGGTTGGCCTACCCGTGGCCCATTACTCCAACAGTAGTCCCCGAAGCTGGTGAGGCGCCGCGGGCGATCAGCCGAGAAGCCTCAGCAGTTTCTTTTTCCGGGTGCTCAACACATGGTCTTTGACTGACTTCTGCCAGCCGTCTAGAAGGAGTCGGACTTGCTCAACTCGGACTCACTCAATTCCGACTTGCTCAGTATTTCAAACGTCGCGGCGGGATTTTAAGTGGCATGCTAGCTAAGCCTCCAGGCTGCCGCCCGTTCTTAGCCTGTCACGCGAGGGCACGTGGCCAGGCCGTCCTGCCAGCCTACGCGTGCGACGGGACAGGCCCATAGGCGGGGCCCGCCACTACCGCGCCTCGGCGCCCGAGTGGATCCGCTGCGGCCCCGGTGGATGGTTGGGATTCCCGTGGAGTTACTGCGCGCAGTAAATTTACGTGGATCATGGGGGTCGTGGGGTTGTGGGCGCAGTAAATCCCACGTCCGCCCCCTCGGCTTCGCAGCCCACAGGGCTATAAGTAGGGGGAAGAGGGGGGAACGCGCGCCCCTCCTTCCCACTACTCCTTGTTCTCTTCCTCCTTGCTGCTCCTCGCTCTCCTCCTTCCTCTTTTCTTCTTTGCTCCGCCGCACGCCCAACCTCCGGTAAACGCTGCGGCGACAGCTCGCGATGAGTTCTTCCTCAGCTGCCGCGCCTCCCCCAGTGCGCTCCGGCACCTAGGACGGTTCCGAAGTTCATGAAGACCACATTGAGTTCCTCCGCCGGACCTGTCGGCTTCCCGGCAAGGATCGCGTGCAGGTGCGTCTTGCGCTGGAGGGGGAGATTTCCCCCGCACCACAGGAGGGCGAGCGGGTCATCTTCCGCTCGCACTGCCTGCGCGGGCTGGGGCTGCCGGCGAGCAGTTTTTTCCGGTCCTTCCTGGAGTTCTACGGTCTCCAGCCGCATCACCTCACCCCGAACGCAGTGGTGCTGCTGTCCGCCTTCGTGGCCCTGTGCGAAGGCTTCCTCGGATTCCTCCCCTCCCTCGAGCTCTGGGGGAGTTCTTCTTCTCCAAGCTCGGCACCCAGGCCGCGGGCGTGCCGGCTCAGTGCAGCGCCTTCATCGTCGTGCGAAGGTCGGGGGCCGACAATCCCTTCCCCTCCATCTCACTGATAAAGTCGGTGAAGATGTGGCAGAGATCCTACTTCTACGTCAGGAACGTCGCCACGAGGGGCGACTGGGTCAACCTGCCGGCTTTCAAAGTCGGCCCGCCGGCTGGGAGACTGCCCAACTGGTCGTACTGGGCCAGGTCGCTGACGCCTGCGGGAGCCGGCGCCATCATGCGACTCCGAGTGCTGACGCAGTCGGAGGGTCTGACTGGTCCGGACCTGCTGGCCGCCTTCGTTTCGCGCCGAGGTCTCCCACTCCAAGGCCGCCCTCACATGATATGCCAGATGAGCGGGCACCACAACCCGAGTTGGATGTGCACCAAGGACATGCCTCACGAAGAGGTGGCCTTCATGGTGAACTACCTCTCGGACAGCAGGCTCCTGGAGGACTGGCGATTCGGCAAGGAGCCGTACTCCCGCGCCAACCCCCCGCTCGTGGTGAGTCGCCTTTCTTTTCTTTCTTTAGATTGTCTTCTTCTTGCCGAGTTTTGTTTTGACCAGTCGGCTTTGGTTAGAATCCCCTTCTTCACCCACCAGCTGGCACCTCGGGGCCGGCCCATGAGTTCCTCGCCGACTGGGCGGAGAGCGACGTCGACGACCCCGATCTGGGGGCGGCGGCTCTGGAAGACGACGCCGAGGGAGGAGGAGGGACAGCAGGCGACTTCAGGCCTTCGGCTACCTTCGCCGACTGGCCTGAAGACAACGCCGAGGGAGAAGTCGCCCCTCGCCATCGGCCAGGAGACAGCCAGCCTGACGCGGGCTCTTCTGCCGCGCTGGGCGCTCCAGGCGGCGGGAAGAAGCGCAGGGCCGTGCCGACCTTGTTCGGCAGTCGGCCGAAGAAGCCCAAGGGCTCGGCTGCTGCGACCCGGCGGGACGAGGCAGCCGCGAAGGCCTTCCGCTTCTGTAAGGAAGTGAAGAAGCCACCGTTGGTCTCCGCGTAAGTATTCTGTCTTCAAAGTTTTATTATTTCTTCGTGATTTGTCTGAGTCTCTGCTTGCCCCTCTTGCTTCAGGGCTCCCCTCTCTCTTGAGCGGGTCGCCGCCGCCTCCGTCATGGGGTCAGCGGAGACGTCTGCGACCACTCGGCGGATTGACCCTGCTGCTGACCTCCGGGAGGCGACGGAGCGGAATGCGCAGGAGAAGCGCAACGAAGAAGAGGCCCTCCGCCTGGAGAAGGCGGAGGCCGACAGGGCGGAGGCCTCCGCTAAGAAAAAACTAGAGGAGGCCGAAGCCGCCGCCGCGGCGAAGCAGCGGGCTGAGGAAGCCGCACGCCGCCAGTCGGCAGTGCTCGTCACCCTGTTGAACTCTGCGCCGCCGCCTCCGGAGTTCACGGGGCCAACTTGAGAAGCTGGCAGGGAGAACCCCGTCGAGGAGAGGGAAGGCGGCGACCCCTCTACTCCGGACGCGAACGTTCCGCCGCCGCCGCCGCCTCCGCCGCCGTCTGAAGGTGTGCAAGGCGAGCAGCCAGCGGACCCTCCGGTGCCGCCGACCGAAGACGAGGCCGTGGCGAGGCTACTCCTCCAAGTTGGCTCGCCAACGCGCCGTCGTCTAGAGAAGGCGACTTCGGCACCCCGCGCCCTGGAAGCCGGCACCGCCAGCTCGGCGGCCCCAGACGCCGAAGCGACGAGCGCCGCACCTATTGGGTGGGTGCGAGGAGGCGACACAGGGCCGCTGAACCGGGCGCTCCTGGACGTCCAGGCGAAGCTCCGTGCTGAGGGCGACGCTCTCCAGAGTTGCACCAAGGCGTTCCTAGCATCGCGGGCAGCCGTCCGTGTATGTTTCTTTCCTTTGGTCTTTGTTTTCTTGTTCCTCTCTGTGGGGGCGCGCCAGCGCACCCACTGGGTGTAGTCCCTGAGTTTCGGGCCGGCTGCTGAGCAGGCGGCCCGGAACTCCAATTGATGAACTTCTGGGTACTAACTTTGTCTTAAATGCTTGTCGCAGGATTACCACAACCTCCGCGTCACTGCCTTCAACCATAACGTTGAAGAGCTGGGCAAGCGGACCGCCGACTTGGCGGAGAGCCGGAGTAAGTACTTTTTTCTTCTCTGTGGGGGCCTGCTAGCGCACCCGCGGAGCAGTCGGGCCGGATCTCCCCGGCGACCTACTTTATTGACGATTGTTATCTTTCTTCCTTTTCTTCAGGAGCCAACGCTGCTCTTCAATAGCAGCTGAGCGAAGCCAACTCCGCCCTGCGCGCCAAAGGGGAGGAGTGCAGCAGGCTGGCCACAGAGCGCGATCTGCTGGCCACTCAGTTGGCAGAGCAGAAGGAGCTGCTTGTGAAGTCGCAGAGGGAGGCGGAGGAGACGGAAACCGCCCTCTTGGTCGAGTTCGCGAGCGAGCGCTCCTCCTGGTCTGACAAGGAGGCACTGCTGTCCTCCGGCTTCCACGAGATTGAAGACATCGTTGATGTGAGTCTCTTTATTTTCTTTATTCGAGCTGCCGATTTAAATCATGCCGACTCCTGGTTTTTGACTAGCTTCTTCGTTTCTTCGCGTCTTTGCAGACTTCTTCCCTGGGCAGTTGCAGGCCGCCATCCAAGCCATCGAGGCCGACCATGAAAGTCGGAGGGCGGAGGGCGCAGAGATCGGCGCCGATGCGCCCCGAACTCTTGACGAGCACATCCTGAGCATCGAGGCTCGCCTCCGGCTGGCTCACCGGATGCTGCGCCGGCTTCAGTGCGTCGGTGCCCAGGCGATTGCCGCCCTTTGGCCGGATATGCAGGCTCTGCGCACCCCCAGCCTGACGGCCAACTGGCTGGAGGTCGCGGCTGGTCGTCTTGAGGCCTAGAAGGGCTCTTCGGCCCGGGCTGGAGCGCGCCGGGCCTTGGAGTTCGTCAAGGCATGGTACCCGGGGCTGGATCTAGACCGGTTGGCCACGCTTCGGTCGGAGGTCCAGCCGGAGCTGGCGGCTGCAGAAGATGCCCTCATCAAACGTGCTGCGCCGATCGCCGAGTACACCGACACTAGCATCTTCGTCCCCGAGCGTTCTGAAGACGGCGAGGAGGTACCGCCGGAGTGGTTTGGGATGAACCCAGACTACGGCGAAGACTCGGCGGAGGTGATTGGCTCCAGCGTCGAGGAGGAGGACGAGGCGGAGGCACCAAAAGACGGAGCAGACGGCCAGCCTCAGCCCGACCGCGCCTCCAGCAACGAGCCGCGTGCGACCGAGTCGACTGCCGCTGGAGGTGATCAAGCCGAGACTAGCCAGCCGGCTTCCCTGACGCCTGACGCTGGCGCCTCCTCCGACCCTCCGAATCCGTTTGCTACCTCCTAAGCTGCCGCTGTATCTTTTATTTTATCTGCTTCAGTAGTCTTTGAAGAACTTGTTAATTCACACAATTCCACCCGCGGGGTGTATTTTGAACCTCTACTCGACAATTTGGCCAAGGGCCTATGTTATGTAAATATATATATATATATATCTTTTCTTGCTCATTGTTCTTTTGGCTTTTTTCCTTTGCCGCTTTCTCTTAGTTGCCTGCCTTGCCAATCGGACAGCCGCTTTGCGGATTGTTGCTGGATCAAGTGCTAGGCTACTTTGGGAAAGCAAGTACTTAGCCGATTTCAAGATTTTTTTTGAGCAAGTTGGATAGGAAGCGGCAGTTCGACTATCCGAGAGTCAGTTTGCGAGAAAGGCTGGAAGCCGTCTTGAGCTATGTTTTATGCTTTGAGTCCTTAGCCATTTTTCATGCGAATGCCCATTCTACCTTACCGCTGCCCACCGTATAGTCGCTTTGCGAGCTGCGACTTCTGACAGGAGACGGTTTGGGCGTTTACACACTACTTGTCTGACTGTAGGAAGCATTTCATAGTGCAAGGCGGCAAGTCCCCAGGCCGATTTGTCGAGCCCGGTGCCAAACGGCATAAAAAGGACTAACATACTTGCAGTCATAATTTTTATCATCCAGACAAAAGAGGGCAGTCCCTGAGCTCGCCTCGGGGGGCCCGAAGTCTTGGTTCTTTAATAGAAAAGGTAGCGTGGTACATACTGCATCAGCTATAAAACCTTCGGAGGAGATTTGCATTCCATGGCCGCTCTGTCTCCTTGCCAGAGTCGTCCCTCTTGCGTGCTCGGGGCTTCTGAGCGTCGATCAGGTAGTAGGAATCGTTGCCGAGTACTTTGCTGATGATGAAAGGGCCTTCCCAAGGCGCTGACAGCTTGTGCTGGCCGGCTGTTCGCTGGATCAGCTGGAGCACAAGGTCGCCTTCTTGGAAAGATCTTGGCCTGACCTTCCTGTTGTGGTACCGGTGCAGGCTCTGCTGGTAGATGCTGGACCGGCTGAGTGCCAACAGCCGGCCCTCTTCCCGCAGATCGACGCCGTCTTGTCGTGCTTCTTCTGCTTCCTCCTTGGTGTACATGGTGACTCGTGGGGAGTCGAACTCTATGTCTGTTGGGATGACGACTTCGGCACCATGGACGAGGAAGAAGGGCGTGAAGCCGGTTGACTTGTTTGGAGTCGTGCGCAGACTCCAGAGGACGGCTGGCAGCTCGTCGAGCCAACAGCCAGCCGAGCGCTCCAGAGGCTCGATCAACCGAGGCTTGATGCCGGACAGGATGAGGCCGTTTGCTCGCTCCACTTGGCCGTTTGACTGCGGGTGGGCGACGGACGCTAGGTCCAGTCGGATGCCTTGTGTTGCGCAGAAATGGGCCAAGGCGCCTTTGGCAAAATTGGTGCCGTTGTCGGTGATGATGCTGTGTGGTATGCCGTACCGAATTGTGATATCGGTGATGAAAGTCACGGCAGTTGGACCGTTCAGTTTCTTAATTGGCTTCGCTTCTATCCACTTGGTGAACTTGTCCACTGCGACAAGTAGGTGAGTTAAACCACCTCGTGTTGTCTTGAATGGTCCCACCAGGTCTAGACCCCAAACTGCGAAAGGCCAGGCAATGGGGATGGTCTTGAGCGTAGAAGCCGGCTAGTGCGGCTTGGAGTTGAACTTTTGGCATCCTTTGCATTTTTGGACCAACTCCTTGGCCTCTTCTAAGGCAGTCGGCCAGAAGAAACCGTGCTGAAAGGCTTTGGCGACGAGTGCTCTTGAAGCCGCATGGTGGCCGCATTCGCCTTGATGGATGTCTTTGAGAATCGCTTGGCCTTGCTCTGGCTCTACGCAGCGCTGGTAGACACCAGTGACGTTGCGCCTGACCAGCTCTCTGTTGACTATGGTATAGGCTGCCGCCCAGCGTTGTACTTGCTAAGCTGAGGTCTCATCAGTTGGTAGCTCTTTGTTCACCAGGAATTTGAGGATGGGCTGGGCCCATGAGGGTGCTGCTATTTCTTCGTCAACCAGAACTGCGACTTGGACGAGGGCGGCTGGGCTGGGAGGTGGCGGGTTGGAGTCAACAGCCGCTTGCTGGGTTGATGAAGTCCCCAGGCCGACTGGCGCGGTCCTTGGGCCAAGTTATGGAATCTTCAAGTCCGCCACCGCAGTCCCCGGGCCGGGTTCCGTAGTCCCTGGGCTAGCCTCGACTGTGGCGGCTCCTTAGTCATCTGCCGAGATCCTCGTGCCGCCTGCCGGGGCTCTGGAGTCGGATCCGACGTCTTCGGGAGGAGCCGGTACGAAGATGGAGTCTGATTCTGGCGAGGGCTTGACGGACGGCTTGAGAAGGCGTTGAAGGGCGACACCAGATGGTATTGCTTGGCAGGTAGAGCCGATTCATGCTAATGCATCTGCTTGGTCGTTGTCATTCCTTGGTATATGAAGGAACTCGCATCCTTCGAAATACCCGCTGAGTTGCTGCACGAGGAAACGGTAGCTCGCCATGTTTGCATTTTTCGCGTCCCAGTCGCCGGATGATTGCTGGACCACTAAGTCCGAGTTACCATAACACAAGATCCGGCGGATGCCAAGCTCTTTGGCAAGCCGGAGCTCGTGGATGAGCGCCTCATACTCGGCAATGTTATTGGAGGCGGCAAAGTGGATTTGCAGCGCATACGTGAGCTTGTCGCCTTTGGGAGAGGTGAGGACGACGCCAGCTCCCAAGCCAGTGCGCATCTTGGAGCCGTCGAAATGCATCCGCCAATGGGTGGAATCAGGTGCTGGAGGCAGGTACTGGGTCTCGGCCCAACCGACAAGGAAGTCGGCCAGTGCTTGTAATTTGATAGCGGTGCGGGGCTGGTAGTAGATGGTGTAAGGAGCCAGCTCTATGGCCCACTTGGCCACTCGACCAGAAGCATCTCGGCTACCGGTGATCTCGGCAAGTGGGGCCGTGCAGACCACCATGATTGGATGCTCTTGAAAGTAAGGCTTCAATTTCTTGGCAGCAAAGTGTACGCCATAGCACATCTTCTGGTAGTGGGGGTAGTTCTGCTTGGAGGTCGACAATACCTCGCTCAGGTAATATACTGGTCTCTGGACAGGCAGCGCCTTGCCTTCCTCCTTGCGCCCCACTACAATGACCATGCTGACTACCCGGCTGGTGGCGGCGATGTACAGGAGCGTAGGTTCCTTGGGAGTCGGAGCCGCCAGGACAGGCGGAGTAGTCAACATATTCTTCAACTGGTGAAAAGCTTCGTCCGCCTTATGGTTCCACTCGAAAAAGTGGTCTTCTTCATGAGTTGGTATAAGGGGAGAGCTTTCTCGCCCAACCGACTGATGAATCGGCTGATGGACGCTAAGCAGCCGGTGAACTTCTGCACATCCAGCAGTCGGCTGGGTACCTCCATTCTCTCGATGGCCTTGATTTTTACTGGGTTGCATTCTATGCCGCGTTCAGAGACCAGGAAACCTAGCAGCTGGCCGGCTGGTACTCCGAAGACACACTTCTCGGGGTTGAGCTTGATCTGGAACTGGCGCAGGTTCTCAAAGGTCTCCTTGAGGTCTTCCAGCAGTGTTCCACGCTTTTTCGTTTTCACCACTACGTCGTCCATGTAGACGTGGGTGTTCCTACCGAGCTGCTTGAGGAGACACTTCTGCATGCAACGCTGAAAGGTGGCGCCGGCATTCCTCAAGCCGAACATCATGATGAGGTAGCAGAATGCTCCAAACAGCTTGATTAAGGTGGTCTTCAATCTGTCAGCCGGGTTCAGCTTGATCTGGTGATATCCTGAGTATGCATCCAAGAAACTCAACAGCTCGCATCCGGCTGTGGAGACTATCACCTGATTGATTCTTGGTAGAGCAAATGGGTCCTTGGGGCAGGCCTTGTTGAGGCTCGTGTAGTCAATACACATTCGCCACTGCTTGTTCTTCTTTAGTACCAGGACTGGATTTGCCAGCCACTCCGAAAAGAAAACTTCCATAATGAAGCCGGCTGCTAGGAGTCGGGCTATCTCTTCTCCGACAAATCTTCTCTTCTCTTCTGATAAGTGGCGCAGGGGCTGCCTGACCGGCTTTGCATTAGATCGGACATGTAACTTGTGCTCGGCGAAATCCGTCGGTACACCTGGCATGTCTTTGGGGGACCATGCGAAGATGTCCTGATTCTCACGGAGGAAATCGACGAGCTCGCCTTCCTATTTGCTGTCGAGGTTTGCACCTACGACGGCGTACCTCTCTGGGTGCTCCGGATCCAAGGGTATCTTCTTTGTCTCTTTAGCCGGCTTGGACGAACCCTCAGCCTCCGACTCTTTTGGGCTGGGCGATACCTTAGGCTGCTTGCCGGCCATCGCCACAACTCGCTCAAGGAGCCGCTTCTCAGCCGCGATTACCAGGGACTCGGCCAGCCGACTGCTCTCAGCTGCGCAAGCAGACGACTTCTGGTAGTCGCCTGCCACAGTCAGAATTCCCCTGGAACTGGGCATCTTCATCTTGAGGTAAGCGTAGTGGGGGACCGCCATGAACTTGGCCAAGGCGGGTCGGCCAAGTAGCGCATGGTATGGGCTCTCAAGGTCCACCACCTCAAACCAAACAGACTCTCTTCGGAAGTGATCTTTGTCCCCAAAGAGGACGTCCATCAGGATCTTGCCGATCGGCGAGCAGGAAAGCCCAGGTACAATGTCATGGAACACTGTCCGGCTGCTCTGAAGCTGTCTTTGCTTGATTCCTAACTTCTCCATGGTATCCTTGTACAGGATATTGATGCTGCTGCCCCCGTCTATCAGAACTCGCGAGAAACGCGCGGCCCGTTTGTCCGTAGCAAAGGTGGCGTCCAGGACCAAGGCGTAGGAGCCCGGACTCGGCATCACTTCTGGGTGGTCAGCCCTGCTCCAGCTGATGGGCTTCTCAGACCAGTGCATGAACTCTGGCGTCTCTGAGGCTACTGCGTTCACCTCTTCTCGCTGCAGCCGCCTGCTGCGTCGATCATCAGCCATACTGGTGAACACCATGTAGGCTCCGTGTTCTTCAGGGTATTCGTCTTGTACTGCGCCGACTGGCCTGACTGCCGGCTGCTGGGGTGGAGGCGGAGGCGGCTGCCCAGCAGGCGGGGGTGGCAGGAGGCCGTCTCCCTTGGCGATCCTGGTGAGCCAGTGGCCCTTCCGGGTGGTGTGATTCGACGGCTTTGCGCCGCTGTGGAACTTGCAAGGTCCATCCAAGGTCTGCTCATAGGAGAAGGCCTGCAACCAGTTAGGCTTGCCGCCTTTCTGTCACTTGGGCGGAGGCTGCTCTTCTGGCTGCTGGGCTTCAACGGTCGCGACCTGCCGGCTGCGGGGCCTTGCGCTTGTTGTCACCCTGCTGTTGTTGCCGGCTGGCGTCTGCCGCCGGAGTTCTTGGAGCTTGAGGAGCCACTTTGCCAGTTGTGCTGTTTTGAATTTCCGCCTTCATGGAGGAGTCGGCCGTGGCGTACTTGTCCGCTATGATCAGCAGCTCGTCGAGGGTTTCTGGCTCGTCGCAGAGGAGCTTGTGCTTGAGGAGGGTGCCTTCTCGGCACCCGACTGTGAAGTACTCGATGGCATGCACCTCGTGCACGCCCTCGCAGGAGTTCCGGAGCTCAGCCCAACGCGTGAGGTAGTCGCGAGTCGACTCGTCAGGACCTTGCACGCACAAGGAGAGCTGACGAGGCTTGGGAGGACGCTTGTACGTGCTGGTGAAGTTGCGGACGAACGCTTCGGTGAAGTCGACCCAGCTGTTGATGCTGCGGGGCTTTAGGCTGTTCAGCCATGTCCGGGCCATGCCCTGGAGCATGAGCGGAACGTACTTTACGGCGACATGCTTGTTGCCGTTTGCTATGCTGACAGCCATGGAGTAGTCGACTAGCCAGTCTTCCGGCTTCATGGAGCCGGTATACTTGGGCGTGTCTCTTGGGAGCGTGAACCCTCTGGGAAAGGGCTCGTCCCGAATGCGGGGCCCGCAAAAAGGCGGACCCAGCTCGACTTCTTCTTCCAGCGCCAGGGACTAGTGAAGTTGGTCGATCCGGTGGCGGGCGTCATTCTCTCCAACTCCCTCTCGGCGGCCAAGGCGGTCACCGAGAGTCGGATGGTCAATAGGCAGCGGGGAGACTCGCCTCTCCTTACGGGGAGGGGGAGGCGCACAGTCATCCCGTCGTTCCATTGCTCTCGGGCGGCCATCTCGGTCGCGCTCTATGGTAATGCGAGTCCGACTGTGGTTGACAGCCGGCTCCTTGTCCTTTCTTCCTTGGGCGCCGCCAGTCGGCGTCCGAGACGTCGCGCCTTGATCTCGGTGCGGGTCGTCGTTTGGCCGCTGTGGCGCCTCCGTGCGGCAGCCGGCCTTGTTCTGCGCGGCGGCCGCGTCGAGGAGCCGCTGGACTCGCTCCATCATGATGCGGCATTCTTCGCCCTCGAAATTGTCCAGCTCATCCGCCGCTACCTAGGCGGCTCGGATGTTCTGCGCTGGTGTACCGTACACGGGGCGGCTAGCCCCAAACAGGCTGGCGATGGCTACGCCGCGCTGCTGGACCGCGCCAAGGCGGCTGGGCCCTGCCAGGGCCGGCGAGCCGCCAATGGCGCGATCCATCTCCCGCTGGTAAGCTTCTGACAAGCATCTCATGCTGGCCAACTTCTTCGCGCCTTCAACGAGCTGAAGGCGGCACGCTTCTAACGTCTCTGCGTCAGCATCTTCCGGAATGGGCGCAGTTAGGTCTTGCAGCGCCGCGCCGAGTGAGTCGGGCGCTCCTCCGCCAGGGAACTCGTCATGACTGATGACTAGCACCTCAGTGACGGTGCTTCCGTCGCTCTCTGTGTGGGGGAGAGGTTCGTCGTAGACCACCACGTTGGTGGGGAACGCGTCAAGCGACGCGGTGTCGGAGTCGACCAGCATCGGGTCGGTGGAGCCTACGGACTCCAAGTCTACGGCAGGCCCGCCAGAAACGTGGAGTTGATCGAGGAGGCCCGCGAGGAGGTTCTCGGGGCCGCCCGTGCCTGCGTCGGACGCAGGTTCGTCGGAGAGGTGGACCTCGCCGACAAGTTCGGCCAAGGAGCTGGCTGCGCAGGCGATCTCAACGCCGCGCAGCGCGTCGATGCAAACTTCGTCTGGCATGCCTGGCTGGCTGCGCTCGCCAGGGAGGAAAAGGGTTCTCGTCCAGAACAGATCTCCGGACGGCGGTGCACCAGGCCCCACTGTGGGCGCCAAATGTCGGTGGTTTGGTGCGACATATGCCAACGGATGGCTTATCATGGTGGGGGCGAGTAGAACGTCGCCGGTGCCTGGAAACGGGATGAGGCGAAGACATGCACGCCGGCGAATCTTACCCAGCTTCAGGGCTCTCCGGGGAGATAATACCCCTACTAATGCTCTGCGGGGTCTCCGCATGATCACTATGGCCAAGTGTTTACACGGTTGCTCCTTGAGCTGTTTCTTAGAGGTAGGAGAGGGCAAGGCTAGCTCTCTCCTTCTATCTGGTATGGTCTAGAGCTACTGGGTTCCAACCCTTTGCATGGGTGCCCTGGGGGGGTTTATATAGGCCTACCCCCAGGGGTACAATGGTAATTCATCTGGGCGCGGGCCCAGCCGTCAGTGCCTTTGGCCTCCGATTTCTCCGCTGACTGCTGGGGCCCGCCGGTTGGTGGGCCCCGCCGACTGGTCTGGTACGGAGCCGACAGGCCGCGTCCGCCGCGGGCGGGTCTTGCCAGCTGCTGATTACTGTAGCCGTGCTTCTGATGACGCGGGCTTGGTCATGGGGTCGTGGCAACAGTCCCGCCGCCTGGCGGGTGATCACTATTGCCACTCCCCATCACATCATGATCAATGGCGCATGGGGCCCAGGGGAGGGCTCGGCTGACTCCCCAGGCCGACTCCTGACGGATCCGACTGGCGGTCCTCTCGCCGTCTCCTAGGGTCTCACTGACTGGTGGGACCTGCTGCTTCCAGGCCGTTCATACAAGCTATCGTGGGTGCAGGACTCGGTACTGTGGTGCTGATGTCAGGGCCGGCAGGGCAACAGTGCCACGCCGCACGGAGATCTTCCCGAGTACGGCGTGCTGTGGCCATGCCTGCCCTTGGTAAGGGGCGGGAGTGGGCTTCACTGTAGCCACTCCCCTGCCCCGTCACCTTTGATGAGGTCATGGGTTTGTTGGAGTCGCCGGCTGACTCCCCAAAGCCGGCTTCTCTGGAAGTCGTCCCTGGGACTCGGCCGTGAGCGGGCAGTCGGCCGCCCTGCCGTCGACTCCTCAGGAGGCGGCTCTTCGCCCTGGGGTCTTGAGGGGCGCAGCCTGCCCCGATGTCTTGAAAGGTTATGGGACTCGGGTTGGCCTACCCGTGGCCCATTACTCCGACAATTTCCTTCCTATCCGTCAGATATAAATCAGACGGCCTATATTGCAGGATGGCAGGCACACCATCATCACCAACTCTGTTTTTAGTAAGAGTAGAGTAGATACACGCCGACAGGTGGGCCCAATGGTAGTGAGATAATGTTATGCAACACTAGAGGTGCCACGTGGAGCGTTTAACTAGTCAACTAGTCGTGTCTTGAGCAAATACAAAGATGTACGGTGAGCCCCATGACTGTATAATAACCACAAAACATAAATGGTGACCATAATGAGTGAATTCTGAAGTCCAATGTACGTTTCATGCTTTCACTTCAAATACAATGATCGTCACTGTATATATCGCGAGAGAAAGATGAAACATGCGTGAATATGCTAGGGGCGTACTTTTAGAGGACCTGAAGATAGTTTGTGTGCGTACGTGAAAGGGGCGTAGAGGGGGTGTATGCGATGGAGAGAGAGATGCTCTTCGTTTCTCTTTATTATGACTAACTTTATATATATTATAAAAATATAAAATTTCACAGTGCAAAATAAATATCATTGTGGGCACCATGCAATGCAAATTAACGTTCATATTCCTCCATACAACTTTGTAATTTTGTATATATGTAGAAATTCTAAAATAATTTTTTGGCCACACTTTGTGTGGTTTTATTCAAAAGGAATGTTGTATGCGAAATAAACGTGAATAGAGGGCTTTTTAGATCAATGGGGTACGTGATGTAACATGTGTGAATGTGTAGTTGATGCATTTGGCAAGGCCTGGAGAGGTATGTTTGTGTATTACGCATTCGAGAGAGGCATGGATAGAGGGGTTGACGGGGGAGGGGCATGGGAGAGATAGCACAAGAAATGAGAGTGTTCTAGAGAGAGAGAGACGAATATGACGTCACGGCGAGAGATTCCCTTGAGTGTGTATATACAAGGGGGGAGGTGATAGAGGCACGAGGAGAATTTTTTTGTGTGGTGTCTGTGTTGGTATGTGTGGGTGTGAGAAGATAACGAGACCTGGGGGTAGAGGGTGTGTTACCGGGTGAGGTCCGGTGGGCCGAGGTGAGGCCCTTGGTTCGGTTCCATCCTGCGCCACATTGATCGGCCCGTGGCGCATTTTGGGAGACCCATGGAGGACTAGTCGTAGAAGACAAAGATAGTAGAGTCGTGAAGGACTCTGTGTCCACTGACAAAGCCGTCTAGGATTTGTAACCCTAGGTCCTCGGACTAAGGTAACCCCTTATCTCTGATATTACTATTCATCCAACCTAACTTTAAGGGGCATCCTACAGAATGCTCTGCTAGAATCATACTCGTCAATTAGGAAGAGAGGTGGAGACAATGCGTGAGAGAGAGGCCTAAAGATAATGTGCATGCGGGAGACACGTAGGCAGGTTTATGTATATAGAAAGGGTCGATGGGGATTGTGCTTGTGTATGCTTGAGAGAGGAAGAGTGCTTGTGATAAAGGTTAGTGAAAACATTCGTAAATGGTTACAAGAGGGAGGGTTGGTTATATCGAGAGCATGTCTGCCAGAAAGACACCTCGGGAGAGAGTGTGTGAGCTTGTGTGAGAGACCACCGATGGAGAGTGAAACTACACATAAAAGACGGATGTACACATTGATTAAAATATAAATTATATCCAAATATTAGGATGGGATCATGATATTTTTGCAATTCGCATAAGGAACGGTCATTGATCCATCAGACATCTATATTCAATCGAATTTGAGCATGTCTCTGTTATTATTCGACATAATTGATCCACATAGTTAGTATTTTGAACTCCAGACAATGCATCTCTTTACCAATCGAATATAAACATGAGTATAGTTCATGTTGTGTGTGTAAAGCACATTATACATACACAAGTTACACAATGAACATTATAAATAGCTAGCTATGAACTAGCATACATTTGAATTCAACTTAAGGTGGTTTAAAAAATTCGAATTCAACATGAAGTCCATTCAATTATTTGAATTCGATATCATGGCATTTGTAAATCATACCTAAATTATGGGGCACCAATCTTTGTTCTGCTTTTGTACATAATAGCATATATAGTCATGTACAAAATAGATTCAAATTTACCTCCTCCATTCCAAAATAATCATAGTTATAGGATTTTCAAGTGTCAAAATTTCAAAAGAAGCGCATAATTTAATGAGGTTTTCAAACATAAAAGGTCAAATTTAACGTTGTCTATTTAGGTCAATCCTCAAAGTTCAAGAGTACTCTAAACGTGAATGCTTCTGTTTCAAAATTTTGAATGAAGTGCCAAAAGAGCCCCTGCTCGCCCGAAACCATGTGAGACCAATGTTTGGTAGAAGGAAATTACTTTTCTAAATCCGACATGTGAAACCTACCGGCCCGACGTCCAAAGGTCTAAACCGGGGTAGGTTTATAGCTTCATCTAGACGCCACGCAAACGCCTCCGAAAAACATTCATACACAATGGCCACCTAAGCACACATGTGCGCGGCCGAAATCGCTCCCGCCCACAATTTGGGACACCTGGGATTACCATCCAACCCCCGACCTGCAGTAGGTCCAAAATTTAAGAGGGGGGCAAAGTTTGTACTTTCCCCAAATTTCAAACAAGCACGTTCCATCTATTCAAAAAAACCAAAACAAGCGCGTCCCATACCGAAACATGGTTCTCCCTTAGCTCCCCCACCCCCCGTCTGATTCCCCATTCGTACTCCATGGGCGCCAAAACTACCTCTCCACTAGCCGAGAAACCCCGGCGTCCTCCGTCCACCACCCCATCCCACCCATCAACGCTGCCCTCCTCCATCACGCAGAAGCCGATACTCCAACGTCGTCATCCACCGCAATCGCAACGCCCTCGGCGGCTAGTAGTTGAAGCCGAGGCCAAGCTGCCTCCAGGACGCCGATGTGTGCCGTACCCGAGCCAGTTCAACCATGTCGTCCTACACCTCACCGCTGCTGCTCCAACTTCACCACCGTCCACCACACCAGAGTTGTTCCCGCTACGCCATCCTTCGCCGCCTCGGATCTGCTTCCCCTCCGCCGACAGATGGCCACCGCAACACAGTCAACAATTTTGCCATGGGTTCATCCATGGATCCACCCTCCTCCAAAACATCGGTTCCCCTGGTAAAAACAAGAAAATTGCCACAGCATCAGGAGTACTGGCAACCAGAAATGGTACTCATCTTCCCTTATTCGTGCAAATCTTACGTGTCTGCTTGCACGGTATTCATCCCACATAAGACACATGTTGATCGCTTCTTCCTGATACTAGATGTTCCTAGTAACTCGCGATGCACAAGGTTTCTCCTCATATATTATTTCACCTTAGCTAGAGGTCCGTCGCCCCCTGGATTTCAATTCCTGGTCAATTGATTCCATATTAAAGGAAGCATTCCCCGATGTAACAGGCGCTAGTCCGCCTATTACACCAGGGAAGCAGCGCCTCAGTGTTTATCTTAGGGGTGTGTGGGGCCTAGGAGTTGTTGGCACCCAATCCGGAGGTCGGCCGGGATTAAAGGGATGACATGGGAGTGCTTCCAAGCACGGCGGTGGTGTGAGGTCAAGGGGAGGACGAGGTAGGGTAGCGGAGGCAGGGGTCTGGGCTGGTGGTCACTGGCGGTTCGAGAAAGATTATCAATAGTGACTGGCGGGAGACAGATGAAGGCCATCTGCCCATTCCTTATAGATCGGACGGTTCATAAAAAAATTGACTAGCCTATTTATTTTCAGTCGACTATTATTTTGATAGGACCACATGTGGTGGTGTGCTGGAGGAGTACCTGCATTTCCTAGCCATCCCTGTGCTCATATATTACAAAATCATACGAAGTAGAATCTAATTTTGTTTGCCATGCAATGTTGTAGAGCTAACATATGTCTCCTGTCATTTATTTGTTAGCCACCTGCTATCTTCTACTTTTACAGTGCACTAGTTCTGCACACACTTCACCCATACTCTCACTATTGTTTTCTTATGAATCGGTATTTCAGACTCTACCAACCGGTTGATAGAAGCACGAAATAAAAGAGATAAGCAGCTCCAGATTTCTTCGGGCTTAGGCAAGACACGTTTCAGCCTTATGAAGGGTGCAGTCTCAGCAGATGGAGACGGTAAACGTAGCTCTAGAGTTGATGACCTCGGTCGCCATAAATCACCATCCCAGGTGCTTGCTTTAACTTCACGGTGTCATATGTGGTTGCATGTTGGATATGGTGTCTAGCTTGTATTCAAAAGGCCGAAGTCGGTCTTTATTAAGATAAGGAAAGATATTTTTTACATGAACTACCATCCAGGGAGCACCGTAAGACAAATAGCTAGTCAGGGCACTGGCCGAGCCAGTGACAAGCCCAGCACAGACAGGCATCACCTGGAAGCCAACTAAAAAGCCACGATGGTGGCAAAGCAGCCCACCTCCCACCAGGATCTTAGGTCCTCGATGATCATGCTCACCACTCTAGCCAGATGTCTAGCTTGTATTGCTTCCAATTTGGTTAAATTCCATCTGCTTAGCTTACACATTATACCTTCGAATATGACATGCCTTCCTGTTTTTGGTACATAGTAGTACATCTGTCTATTAACCATGTTCTTACATCAAGCTAATGTTCTTGTGTATCCCTCATCAATCACTTATGATGAGACAGTCACCCCAGTGGGTTACTGTGAGAAAATATGCTCTTTAAAAGAATGCAGCGTGAGCCTCCCCACATGATTCTCAAGAAACAACAAGCCTAGATGAATATAGTGGACGTAGCTCTGTAGTTGATGACCGCATTTCCCCTACACCAGCATCACAGGTGCTTGCTCTAACTTGGCAGCGTGATATGTGGTTGCATGTTGCATATGGTCTCTAGATTGTAATTCTTCCAATCTGGTTAAATTGCATGTGCTATTCTGCTTAGTTTATACATTATACCTGTTAATGTGACATGCCTTCCTATTTTTAGTACATAGTACATCTGTTTGTTAAGCATGTCCTTACATAAAACTATTGTTTTTTGTATCCCGCATCAATCAATATGACGAGACACCTTTAGTATATGTAGTGTGATATTAGTTGCATCTTTCATATGATTTATAGCATGCGCAACTTCTAATTTGTTGAAACACCATTTAAGATGGGATGCTTTTAACTTGGCAGAGTCATATTGGTTGCATCTTTCATGTGGTGTATAGCTTGCATGGCTTCTTATTTACTGAAAAGGCTTCTGCTTAGTTTACGCATGCAAACAGTTGTGAGTATGCCATGCCATCCTGTTTTTCGTACATATTCCATCCTGGTATCATGTGTTTGCCTTACATCAAAGTAGTGATTGCTAGCATCATGCATGAATGAGTTCTGAAGAGTGAATTTTATTGATTTTTCTTGTCGGGTATACTTGACAATTCAAAATCAACAAAGAGGAAGGAAATTAGCAAGGCAGTGATAAAGGCGCTCCTTCCAAATGGAGGGCCTCTACAGATTCTACTCCGCCACCCCCCAAGATTATTTGCAAGACACACATGCATAGACACTCAACGTAGTTGTGTTGATGATGAGCACGTCTCCCCTAGTGCACCATCACAGGTTCTCCCTCTAACTTGGCATTGTTATATGTGGTTGCATGTTATGTATGATGTCTAGCTTGTATTGCTTCTAATTTTGTTGAATTCAATCTGCTTACTTTACACATTATACTTGTGAATAAGACACGTGTTCCTATTTCTAGAACATAGAATATCTATCTATCACACCATGGTCTTAAATCAAAGTACTATTGTTGTGTCACCTACAACAATCACTTATCATAAGACACGTTTGACTTGGGAGTGTGATATAGGTTACATATCACATTCTTTTCTAGCTTGTACTACTTCTAATATGTTGAAATGGCACTTATGACGAGACAACTTTAACTTGGTAGAGTGATATTCGTTGCATCTTTCATATGGTGTGTAGCTTTCATTGCTTCTAATTTGTTGAATGCCTTCTGCTTAGTTTACACATCATAGCTATGAATATGCAATGCTGTCCTTTTTTCTTACACATTCAATCATCCTATCATGCGGTCGCCTTACATTAAAGTAGTGCTCGTCAGCATCGTGCATCAATGGGTTCTGAAAAGCGAATTCTTATTCATTTTTCTTGTGGGTTTGACTTGACAAGGCAATGCAATTAAGAATAGGAAGGAAAAAATAAGGCAGGGACTGATGGCGGTCTTCCGGCGAAACCAACATCCCAGGTTCTTTCTCTAGCTTGGCAGTGTGATATTGGTTGCATCTTTCATGTGGTGTCTAGCTAGCATTGCTTCTTATTTGTTGAAATGGCTTCTGCTTAGTTTACACTAACATTTGTGAATATGCCATGTCGTCCTGATTTTTGTACATATTCCATCCTGGTATCATGTGTTTGCCTTACATCAAAGTAGTGATTGTCAGTATCATGCATGAATGAGTTTTAAGAGTGAAATTTATTGCTTTTTCTTGTCGGTTTTACTTGACAATTCAAAATCAAGAAAGAGTAAGGAAATTAGCAAGGCAGTGGATAAAGGTGCTCCTTCCAAATGGAGGGCCTTTACAGATTCTACTCCGCCACCCCCAAGATTATTTGCACGACAACACATGCATAGACACTCAACGTAGATGTGTTGATGATGAGCACGTCTCCCCTAGTGCACCATCACAGGTGCTCCCTCTAACTTGGCACTGTTATATGTGGTTGCATGTTATGTATGATGTCTAGCTTGTATTGCTTATAATTTTGTTGAATTCCATCTGCTTACTTTACACATTATACTTGTGAATAAGACACGTGTTCCTACTTCTAGAACATACAATATCTGTCTATCACACCATGTTCTTACATCAAAGTACTACTGTTGTGTAACCTGCAACAATCACTTATCATAAGACACGTTTGACTTGGGAGTGTGATATAGGTTACATCTCGTATTCTTTTCTAGCTCATACTACTTCTAATTTGTTGAAATGGCACTTATGACGAGACCATTTTATCTTGGTAGAGTGATATTCGTTGCATCTTTCATATGGTGTCTAGCTTTCATTGCTTCTAATTTGTTGAAATGCCTTCTGCTTAGTTTACACATCATAGTTGTGAATATGCAATGCTGTCCTTTTTTCGTACACGTTCAATCGTCCTATCATGCGGTTGCCTTACATTAAAGTAGTGCTCGTCAGCATTGTGCATCAATGAGGTCTGAAAAGCGAATTCTTATTCATTTTTCTTGTGGGTTTGACCTGACAAGGCAATGCAATTAAGAATAGGAAGGAAAAAATAAGGCAGGGACTGATGGCGGTCTTCCGGCGAAATCGGCATCCTAGGTGCTTTCTCTAGCCTGGCATTGTGATATTGTCTTGCATGTTGCATACAGTGTCTAGCTTGCATTGCTTCTCATTTGTTGAAATAGCTTCTGCTGAGTTTTCACAAACAGTTGTGAATATGCCATGTCGTCCTGTTTTTTTGTACATATTCCATCCTGGTATCATGTGTTTGCCTTACATCAAAGTAGTGATTGTCAGTATCATGCACGAATGAGTTCTGAAGAGTGAATTTATTGTTTTTTCTTGTCGGTTTTACTTGACAATGCAAAATCAATAAAGTGGAAGGAAATTAGCAAGGCAGTGGATAAAGGTGCTCCTTCCAAATGGAGGGCCTCTATAGATTCTACTCCGCCACCCCCTAGAAGATTTGCAAGACAACACATGCATAGACACTCAACGTAGCAATGTTGATGATGAGCACGTCTCCCCTAGTGCACCATCACAGGTGCTCCCTCTAACTTGGCACTATTATATGTGGTTGCATGTTACGTATGATATCTAGTTTGTATTGCTTCTAATTTTGTTGAATTCCATCTGCTTACTTTACGCATTATACTTGTGAATAAGACATGTGTTCCTGTTTGTAGAACATACAATATCTGTCTATCACACCATGTTCTTACATCAAAGTACTATTGTTGTGTAACTTGCAACTATCACTTTTCACAAGACGCGTTTAACTTGGGAGTCTAATATAGTTTACATCTCGCATTATTTTCTAGCTTGTACTACTAATTTGTTGAAATGGCACTAATGACGAGACAGTTTTAACTTAGTAGAGTGATATTCATTGTGTCTTACATATGGTGTCTAGCTTTGATTGCTTCTAATTTTTCGAAATGTCTTGTGCTTAGTTTACACATCATAAGCTGTGAATATGCAATGGCACTAATGATGAGAGACCTTTAACTTGGTAGTGTGATGTTGTTTGCTTCTTGCATATGATTTATTTCTTGTACAGCTTCACATTTGTTTAAACGCCGGTTATGACGAGACACTGTTAACTTGGCAGAGCGATATTTGTAGCATCTTTCATATGATGTCTACCTTCTATTGCATTGCTTCTAATTTAGTGAAATGCCTTCTGCTTAGTTTACACATCATAGTTCTGATTATCTCATGTCGTCCTGTTTTTCGTACATATTACATCCTCCTATCATGTGGTTGTCTAACATCAAAGTTCAGTTCGTTTGTATCACGCATCAATTTGTTCTGAAGAACTAAATTTTTATTGCTTTTTCTTGTCGGCCTAACTTAACATGGCACAGAGAAAGAGGAAGGAACACAGAATGACAGGGGATGGTGTTAGTACCGAGGACACACGGAAACGGAAGCGGAACAATTATGCAGATTCTGCTGGTACTGCTGGTGCAATAGAAGGTCAAAGTCCAGCGGAAAATTGTACAAACAGGGTATCCCATGCTACACGAGCTGCAAAACAAGCCAAACAGAAACCAATAGCTGCCACCAAACAAGCAGAGACAACCATAGTTGTTGCAACACCTTCCACAGTACCACCAGCTGCACGAGTTACTCGTTTGTCAACTCAGCTAGCAGCATGTTCCCAAGCTCCCTTGCCACCTAACACTACTTCCGAAGCACTCTTGACATAAGACGAGTTGGCAAGATCAGATGAACCTTGTGAGCTTCAACAACACGAAGGTAGTTGTTGGAGTCAAGTTATAGTTGCATGCTTCTTTATATGTAGTCTCACAGTTTGATGTACACTAACACTTCCTATGTTCGTTGTTGGACTAGCACTTAGGCGCAAGAGGAAGCAAACATTAGGGATAATGCTTGATAGGTTAACTAAATCTAGAGGAGGAAGAATGGAGATCCGTTTTGAGGCAGGTTTAAAAAGGCCATATGATGCTACAGACTCAGCCAAGTTAGTATCAGAGATATCGGTTGCCGTTAGGTGTCATGGACGTATCCTCCCAACGTGGATTCAGTACAGGAATGACAAAGACGAAACCAAGTTCAACACCTTCCTCGACCATTTATCTGTAAGTATGGTTATGTATGGAAACTAGTAATATCGTCTTGCTCTGTCCCATACTTTCAAGGTTGTTGATAATGAGACTCCCATACTTTTCAACAAATGAGGTTCAAGTTGGATAGCCAAGATAATGCAACCAGACACGCTTGCACCCATGTTTTCAAGTTTGGTCTACGACAGTATCGGTATAACTTGAGGAAAACTCAATTTGAAGGCAAGGCTGACAGCGAACTTGCCCAAACATCTCTAGTGGAAAATATATCGGATGAAGACTAGAGAGGCCTCGTTAAACACTGATCTAATCCAAAGTATCAGGTATGTTATATGTATGTGATCGGATCACATGTTTAAATCATATTTACGCAAGTGCCTCACAAATCTATCTTCTTGTAGATGAACTATTCAAAGAACAAGGCCAACCGTACGAAAGTGAAATTCCAACAGATGGCAGGATCTCGTAGCTATATTGCACACTGCGGGGCTCTTGTAGTTAGCTGTTGTTTCACTATTTTCACTGTGCCATATTATTAGATCTATATTGACTTGTTCCAAATGCAGAGGGAAGCCCGCAAGGACCAAAATGTACCTGAACCAAATTCTATGGAAATCTTCAAGGACTGTCACACCAGCAATACGAAGGGCATGACTACACCAGTCATAGCCGCTGTTGTAAGTCCTTAATCCTCATGCCTTTTAACTACTACTTACTCTGACTCATGCATTGAACTGCATGGTTTGTAGCCAATCTATATTAATCTTCTCAATTTTATACACAATTGTCTTAGTGTATCATTGCACCTTACAAGGTTTAAAAGAGAGGAGTGATGTTCCTTTGATCTTGATCTGTAATCTAGTTCCATGCTAGACTTGCCCACACAACGTTACAATTTCCTGTTTGTTTGTTCTGAGTTGTTTTGTTTGATATGAATGATGTCATACTATGCTTACCATATTATAGACTTTGTTTCTTTATCCTTAATTGTCAATACAATGTGAAGAAATAGACAATACATTGGCCATGGTACATGGTCATATGTTTGGAACCTGGTTTTATTATGTACTTTGCAGTAAAATACAACTAATATTTTACATGGGTTCACCAGAGTAAGTTCTGTATATAGACCAAAGCTATTTTGTTTGGTTTTGTTGCCTCCTTAATATCTTCTGTTCTGGTACTACTAATGTAAAAACTCAACTTTTCAGCAAGCTATGGAAAAAATGGTGGAACTGCCACCTTCTGAAGGTGACGAGGCAACTATAACCGCAATGTCACCTCTTGCTATAGTGGGTCAGTACCTATCCACTAATAGTGCCAAAAGCACGTTCCTGCATAATGCTGGGTTGGTTGTTAAGGCAATCTCGTCCAAACTGCCTGATGATCAAGATATGCAAGCTCAAAACAATGTTATATCTGCGCTCTAGACACAAGTCCATTCCCTAACAGAGACCCTTTATGAAACAAGGACATCCATTGTTCGATGTCGTCAAGATATGCATAGTTTTGAAACCAGACTATCAGACATTTGCTATGTTGTTCAGGAGCCTAGGAGAAATGAAGGGGAAGGTTATGGTGCTCCATCGGATAATACAACATGAAAACATAACAGTCAGGTCAAATGAACCGAGCTTCTAAACTTCTAGTGGTGCATTTATGTGCCATACTGTTAACTTTTATGCCAACCTTCCTTTTGTTTTATGGTTGAAATTTGTTTTGTTGCCATACAAATTTTGTTCTTAATGTGAAGCCACCGGCTGAAGAAAACAGCAAGCCATTTTTGTATAGTGTAGGGTGTTCCCTATATTTGCACTGGTGGCGAACTTTGATGCCCAGTGGATGTAATCTGTGCAATTGCCATAATAGCCCAGCGTTAGTTTAGGGCTTATTTATTTCCTACTCTTCTTTTTCCCTGGTTTGTTAGTTGTCGCAACAACCATGGGCCATATACGGACCGTGGTAACCTTCACCCTGCTAAAGGCCGTAGGATCCACGGGCCTCCTACGAGCCATCAGATAAATGGGCCTCCAACGGGCCGTATAATCGGTGGGCCTTAGGCCGTCAGATAAATGGGTCCACATGGGCCGTAAAAGGCTGTATTTGGTATCGAGCCAGCACGGTAACGGGCCGTTAACAGGCCGGAAGACAGCAAATGCTTAATTTTGTCACAGGCATAATGGGTCATTAGTGGGCCAATATAGGCAGGCTGGAAATGGCGCAATGGGTTAACAGGCCACAAACGGGCCGATTATAGCCACGTGCCGAATTTGGCCCATTAGGGGAACAGGCCAGTAACGGGCCGATTATAGCCACGTGCCGAATTTGGCCCATTAGGAGAACAGGCCAGTAACGGGCCGAAAGTAATCGAGGGCCGGAAAGGAGCCCAAGAACGTATGGGCTGTTAGTAGGCCGAAAGCTAATACAGGCTGGAAACGACCCATGTGAATCATGGGTCGTTAATTGGTACAAAGAAATTTATTGTTCACTATGGGCTAGAGTCACCGTGGGCCACTAAAGGGCCTAAAAGATACAAAAGGCCTCATATGGGCCGAAAGACGCCGTTGGCCATACATGGGCCGAAAGTGAAACGGGCTGGTGTTATAGTTGACGGCCCACATGACGTTGTTAGGCCGATTTTGGGAAGGCCCTAATGGGCCGTGAGTTACCGGGCCGTAAAATGGGCTATATGCGAATAGACCGTTAAGAGGCTTTTCATGCGCCGGCCCGCTAACTTTTGACCAAGTCAAACGGGCCAGCCTTTGTAAGCTAAATGGGCCAGTGGTGGGTCATCGCACGTGTTGCTTTGTTCCGGTTCTCTATTAAAAGGAGGCATTAATATCCCTTAGTTTCCAATTGGACCCCGCTACCACGGGAGGGTAGGACAAAATATGACATGCAAGTTCTTTCCACAAGCACGTATGACTATTTATGAAATACATGCCTATATTATATTTATGAACTGGAGTTAGTGCCGTATAGCCCTATGTTATGACTGTCACATGATGAATATCATCCAACAAATTATCGATCCAATGCCTACGAATCTTATATTGTTCTTGCTAAGTTACTACTGCTATCGTTACTGTTGCACTTGCTACAAAAATACTGCTATCATTATTACCGTTACTATTGCTGCTGTCACTACTATCAAAACTATCATACTACTTTGTTACTGATCACTTTGCTGCAGATAATTAATCTCCAGGTGTGGTTAAATTGACAACTCAACTGCTAATACTTGCAAATATGCTTTGGCTCCCCTTGTGTCGAATCTATAAATTTGGGTTGAATACTCTACAATCCGAAATTGTTGCGATCCCATATACTTGTGGGTTATCAATGAAGGTGTAGTTTGAAGCGTTTCTCACAACCTCGGGTTCGCACAAGGGACTCCCCCATACCTGGCGCGCCAAATATGTCAGGGTGGAACACGATCACCTATGGGCCCATCAGCCCCTTGTGGTTCGGCAAGGGGGCAGGGTGCATTGCACAAAGAGCGGAGGCCATGGAATAGCACGGCGGGGATGACACTAGTGGTTTTTACCCAGGTTCGGGCCGCTGGGAAGCGTAAAACCCTACTCCTGCTTTGGTGGATTGATGGGAGGACCGTGGTGGACACGCAGTGCTCAAGCCCGGCAAGGTCGCCTCAGGGAGAGCAGCTACGCATGTAAGAGTGTACAAGGGTCCGAATCCTTTCTTAGGTTGCCATGGCCCTCCTTTTAAAGGCTAAGGGGTTACCATAGTGGCAAATCACTCATTATCTACTGATTAGATAGCCAGCACTGCTATCATACCTAACTCTGGCAGTTAGGACAAAGTGCATTAAATGCACTACTAGGTGTCACGCTGAGGACGCAACCTGGCAAGCCTGCCGCGCCGCTTAACCACCCTCTTCCTGTCCGCATGACACGCCTCTAGACAGGTGTCATATAGGGAGAATCTCCCTTCCAAATGGCCGCCACGTGACAAATGACAACCACTTAATCACTTAGGGGCTTGACACCACACTGATAACCGACTTGCTGTAGGATCGAAAGTATGTCTAGAGGGGGGTGATTAGACTACTTGACCAAATAAAAATCTAGCCTTTTCCCAATTTTTGTTCTTGGTAGATTTTAGCAACTTAGCACAAGTCAAGCAATCAACCTACACATGCAATTCTAAGAGTATAGCAGCGGAAGGTAAAACAATTGCATATGAAGGTTGAGGGAGTCCTGGATTAGGGGGTCTCCGGACAGCCGGACTGTTGGACTATGAAGTTACAAGATTGAAGACTTCGACTTGTGTCCGGATGGGACTCTACTTGGCGTGGAAGGCAAGCTAGGCAATATGGATGTGTATATCTCCTCCTTTGTAACCGACCTTGTGTAACCCTAGCCCCCTCTAGTGTCTATATAAACTGGAGGGTTTTAGTTCGTAGGACAACATACGATCATACCATAGGCTAGCTTCTTGGGTTTAGCCTCTCCGATCTCGTGGTAGATCAACTCTTGTAATACCCATATCATCAAGAATAAATCAAGCAGGACGTAGGGTTTTACCTCCATCAAGAGGGCCCGAACCTGGGTAAAACATCGTGTCCCCTGCCTCCTGTTACCATCCGCCTTAGACGCACAGTTCGGGACCCCCTACCCGAGATCCGCCGGTTTTGACATCGACATTGGTGCTTTCATTGAGAGTTCCTTTGTGTCGTCGCCGTTAGGCTTGATGGCTCCTACGATCATCGATGGCGGTGCAGTCCAGGGTGAGACTTTTCTCCCCGGACGGATCTTTGTGTTCGGCGGCTTCGCACTGCGGGCCAACTCGCTTGGCCATCTGGAGCAGATCGAAAGTTACGCCCCTGGCCACCAGGTCAGGTTTGGAAGCTTAAACTACACGGATGATATCCACGGAGACTTGATCTTTGACGGATTCGAGCCCCTGCCTTGTGCGTCACACGGTCACGATGAGTACGACTTAGCTCTACCATCGGACAGTGTTCAGGAGATCGCACCGGCAGCTGCTCCGACCCTCAATTCGGAGCCAGTTGCGCCATCCATGGACGGGTGGATGGACCCCGCCATGGAGGCCTTATCCTCAGCGGCGATCGAGCTGAACATCGACCTTACCCTGCACGAGAGCCGTGTTGTCAAACTGCCGGTTCCTTCTCCGGCCACGGACTCCGAACCGCCTGCGCCCGTTCCTATCGAATCCGATTGGGCGCCGATCATGGAGTTTATCTCCGCGGATATTTTTCAGCGCTCGCCCTACGACGATGTGCTGAACTCATTAAGGTCTCTCTCCTTGTCAGGAGGATCCTGGCCGAACTATGTCCGGCAGGATTGGGATGCGGATGACGAAGAAATTCGCCGCCCAACCACCACCCACTTAGTAGCCACTGTCGATGATTTAACCGACATGCTCGACTTCGACTCCGAAGACATCGACGGTATGGACGACGATGCATGAGATGAATAGGAACCACTGCCCACAGGGCACCAGACGCCCACTTCATCATATGACGTATATATGGTGGACACACCAAAAGAAAATGACGACGAGGAACGGAAGAACGCAACGAAGGATTGTCCCCTCGAGAAGCAGTTAAAGCGGCGGCGTAAGTGCCTCCCCAAATCCCGCCTCGGCAGAAACAACGATCATATAGACCCAGCGTTAGAGCAGGGTGAACAAACGCCGGACCACGGCAACACGGAGAATCAAATGGAACAACCCGACTCTATCAAAGACAATAATCCGGACGACATCACACCGGACAGACACCCGGAGCAACAGAATGCCCATCAAAGGCTTGTTGCCACCGCGAGGAGTCTAAAAAAGCAGAAGCAAAGGCTCAAGGCTGCGCAAGACACACTCAGAAACAGATGGAGTAAAGTACTCAGCACAACGGCGAAGTACGGCGGTAATCGCCACACCAAGAGCTACGCGAAGCGGAAGTTGCTACCTGAATTCGATGAGGAGGCCTTAGATCCCCCGCAACCAAAAATTAAAATGGCCATTCGGCTAGATAGATGACCTCACGGGCAACATAGAGCGGCAAACAACGCCGCACATAAGCCAATACACGATCCACGCGAGGGCTCGCATCAAAAGAACGGCGCAACCAGATCCATTTATGGACCACGCAAGCGCGCTCCAGCATACGATGCAACACAACAAACATCCGAACACCACGGTACACCCAGATACAGGGGTGCCGCACACCCCCTATGTTTCACCGACGAGGTGCTGGACCATGAATTTCCAAAGGGATTTAAACCCGTAAACATAGAGGCATACGACGGAACAATAGACCATGGGGTCTGGATTGAGGACTATATCCTCCATATCCATATGGCTCGAGGAGATGATCTCCACGCCATCAAGTACTTACCCCTCAAGCTCAAAGAGCCAGCTCGGCACTGACTTAAAAGCCTCCCCGAAAACTCCATCGGAAGCTGGGAAGAGCTTGAAGACGCTTTTCGGGCGAATTTTCAAGGGACTTATGTCCGACCTCCGGATGCGGACGATTTGAGTCATATAACTCAACAGCCCGGAGAGTCAGCCCGAAAGCTTTGGAACATGTTTCTTACTAAAAAGAACCAAATAGTTGACTGTCCGGACGCCGAAGCCTTGGCAGCCTTTAAGCACAGCGTCCGAGACGAATGGCTTGCCAGACACCTCGGCCAAGAAAAGTGGAGAACAATGGCAGCATTAACAAGCCTCATGACCTGCTTTTGCGCGGGCGAGGACAGCTGGCTAGCCCGATGCAGCACTAGCGATCCAAGTACGTCCGAAGTTAGAGACGGAAATGGGAAATCACGACGCGGCAAAAATAATAAGCGCCGGGACAAAGAAGACAACCCGAAGAACACGGCGGTAAACACCGGATTCAGAAGCTCTCGGCCAGGTCAGCAAAAGCCGCCCTCTAAAGGCGCCAGAGATGAACTGTCCAGCTTAAACAAAATTCTGGACCAAATATGTCAGATCCATAGCACCCCCGATAAACCTGCAAATCATACCCACAGAGAATGTTGGGTCTTCAAGCAGTCCGGCAAGCTCAACGCCGAACATAAGGGACAGGATACACCAAGCGAAGACGAGGATGAGCCTCACACGCAAAACACTGGGGAACAGAACAAATTTCCACCAGAGGTCAAAACAGTAAACGTGTTACATGTGATAAAGGGGAGAAGCAAAGCGGCATTCCCAAATAAACATGCCCAAGGGCCTATCACCGCGGAGTTCTGCCACTGGCTGTCTCAGCCAATCACCTTCGACCATCAGGATTACTCAGCAAGTATCCGGAGTGCGGGATGGGCTGCCTTGGTATTAGATCCAATAATTGACGGATACCACTTCACACGAGTCCTGATGGATGGCGGCAGCAGCTTAAACCAGATATATCAGGACACAATCCGCAAAATGGGGATAGACCCAACGAAAATTTGCCGCAGCAATACCACCTTTAGAGGAGTAACGCCGGGCCCAGGGGCTCATTGTACGGCCTCCCTGCTACTAGAGGCTGTATTCGGCTTCCCTGACAACTTCCGTAGCGAAAATTTAACCTTCCACATTGCTCCGTTCCAAAGTGGCTATCAAGCACTACTTGGACGCGAAGCTTTTGCTCGCTTTAATGCAATACCGCATTATGCTTCCCTCACGCTTAAGATGCCCGGTCCACGTGGCATCATTACAATACATGGAAATATTGAGCGATCCCTACGCGCCGAAGAGAGTGTGGCTGCCTTGGCAGCCGCACACTAAAATGGCCTCACCAACTAAAGCATTTGATAGGTCGTCAAGACCATGGACAAGGTTAGACAAGTCCGGTGCAGCTATATGTAATTCACACAGGTTTGATGGCTACACCCCTAGGGGCTCAACGCGCGTAGACAAGTGGCAATTTTTACTTATCTTGAACTCTACATGGCTTCTTTAAACCTACCTTTTTGCACGACAACTTTTCACCTAAGTTCCTCTCATTTACATATGACCATCGTGCTACACCCGTCTAGGATACGGCACAACGGAGACACAGGCGCAGACGTGCAGCAGGGACCTGCTCCAAGGATTCTTTTTAGATTAAGACCCTGTGTCAACCTTTTTTACTGTCTCTTGTTGACACACATCCCTCGGATTCTCTGTACAATTGAGAAGGATGCTGACGTCTTGGCATGTGGCCACGTCAGAATAATGCACGTACCTGGACAATAGGGGCTTCTTACAAAGGGCACTGTTTAGGTCCTGTGTTTTGGTGCCTTACGTTCCGCTCTATCGGCTAAGGTAGCACCAGGTGAACTACTGCGATTGTGCCCTGGGTCATCCGGACGAGCACCTCAGTAGAGAAAGCCGAAAACTGACTGTCATGATATAGTGCGAGACTGGTCAACCACTCGATGACCTAGCGGAATCTTAGAATTCCTCCACCTTAACGAAGGGCCGTTTCCCGGCCGAGCATGTACGCACCCCGAATTTGGGTAAGTGCGGAGCCACCAGGGGCTATATAGTAGCCTCACTGTCAAACTCCTATGGCTAAGTGAAAGTGTTAAAGCATTGTAGTCCGGTTGCCTAGTTTGCTGCGCTATCACCTCCTTATTAGGACCAAGACGTTAGATTAAGTGTGAATACGCGTCTTCTGCGAACACCCCCGCATTATATGCGTGGGGGCTGAAGCCGACGACTGCAATCTTTCAGGTTATACACATGTATACATAAACGGCCGCACAGGAGGCATCACAATACTTTTCGGCACAAGTATAAATACAACCTTGATAAATGCAATAAAACAATGTTTTTACAATGGGAATACATGTCACTCAAACATAATATTCTTCGAGCACTGGGCCTCCATCAAACGAGCGCCTTCAAGAACTTCTTCAAAATAGTGCTCGGCAGCCACTCGGCCTATGGCCAAACCCTGCGCCGAAACGATGGTAGCATCCATCTCCGCCCAGTATGCTTTGACACGGGCAAGGGACATTGGCGAACCTTCTATACACGCCGACCTCTTCATCACATTGATGTGCGGCACCGCACCAAGGAACTGCTGCACTAAGCTGAAATAGCTGTTCGGCTTTGGCTTTTCCGGCCACAGATGATCTACGACGGACCTCATGGCAAGTCCGGACAATCTATTGAGTTCGGCCCATTCGGCAAGCTGATCAGTTAGTGGAAGCGGACGCTCTAGAACATTATACTGCGACCAGAATAGCTTGTCCACTTCACGATCTATTTTATCTCAGAAGTATTCGGCCGCATCGGCAGCACTCCCCGTCAAATCCAGATATGCGTCTGCCGAACTCCATAACCGATCCAGAGGGGCATACCGCGGATCTCCGAACTTCCTCCGCAGCAAAAAGGGCTTCCCAGCCACAATATCACCGGCTTCACGCAGCTCCTCCTTCTTCACTCTCATGGCAGAGTGGGTGTCTTTGGTTGCCATCGTGGACTTTTCGAGGTCCGTCGCCTTCGCTCAGTTTTCTTCTTCAAGGAACTGGCAACGGTCGGCAGTGTCTTTTAACTTTGCAGCCATCTTGGCCATTTTCTCTTTGCTCTCGCAATGTGCGGCCTTCTCGGCTTTCAACTCTTCTGCCGCCTTCAAAGCAGCCGCATTACTACTCCTTGCTTGTTCTTTGGCTCGGGGAAGTTCCGCCCGAAGGGTTTCCACGGTGGCGGCTCCATCTGCAGTCACAAAATATTAAAGATACCGGCATCATGCTTCTCTTACTATGTGACATTCACTAGAAAATATCACTTACCCTGTGCCTTGTCAAGCCTCTTGTTAACATGCTCGATGTCGGCATCCGCCGCATCCAGTTGCCGCTTTAGTTCGGGAAACTCATGAGCCCAGCTAGCCACCGGAGCTTCCACTACCTGCACATTAAAGCTGTATGGTTATCACCTGGGACTACGATCCTTTGCTTGCCGCCTTTCTCGGTGACAACCAGAGTCTCAGGGGCTACTATCTACACAGGGCACACCTAAAAATGTGCGGTACTATCACAAATGTATATCATTTTATGTACCTCAAAGCCCGTTAGTAGACTCATAAAGGCGCCATGCAACCCGCTTTCGGCGGACGAAATCCTTTCCATCACCGTACCCATCAACGTACGGTGTTCTTCCGAGATGGTCACTCGCTTTATCAGATCCCTCAGTGCGTCCGACCGCATACCAGACGGCGCCGGACTCCTTTGTTTGCTCACTTCAAGAGGCGGATGCTGGGGACTTTGGGTGACTATAGGATTATCTTCTGGCCTCACCGGATTTGGAGAGGCCCTCCGTGACGACACTTCAAGGTCGCCCGCTTCTTGAGCGGGGGAGTCCGGAGGAGGCGTTTCGCTCTCCATCATCTCCGGAAGAAGGTCCCCTGAAGACAAGCTCTGTTGAGAAGGGCTAAGATCCGAATTGCAAGACAAACACTTCTGTTATTTTCCTCGGAAGTAAGGTAGAATATCTTTACTATTAAGTATTTTTTTGATCACTTACGGCTCGTTAGAGGGCTGATCCCCACGCGGACTTTGTGCGGCAAGAGCACCCCCCAAGGCAGGACCCTCTGTTGGAGACTTCTTCTCCCGTTTGGAAGCCTTGGTTTCCGGATCTTATGAGGCAGTCCTCTTCATTCCTCGGAGCGAGAGAAGGTCAGAATCTTCCCCTTGGTTATCCTCCCTCATGGAGGCGCTCATTCCCTCGGTTGGAATTGGTAGCGATGGGGCCCGCTTTCGCCCTCATTATTCCCCCTTTTATCTTCCTTTGAGGGCTCCGGGCAAGGTGCTAGCTCGAGCATCTTTTCCAGTACTGGATTGTCCAAACCCTCAGGGAGGGGGGCCGAATACCGAATCATCTTCGCCTTTGTTAGCCAGTCCTGGTCAAAAAGCGATTTCTCAAAATGACGTCATGATAAATGAAAGACGGTGTGTTCGGCTAGAGGATTACTTACTTGGTCGGCGGTGCGGTTGCTGCTCAGGCCCACGTCCTCGGTAGTATCCGGACACTCCATTTGAGGTCCGAAGAATGATTTATACATATCCTCGTGTGTCAGGCCGAGGAAATTCTGAATAGCGCGCGGTCCTTCGGGGTTGAATTCCCACAAGCAGAGGGGCCGACGTTTGCAAGGTTGGACTCGACGAACCAGCATGACTTGCATTACCATAACCAAACTAAAATCTCCCTCCAAGAGATCCAGGATGCGGCTCTGCAACATGGGCACATCCTTGGCTGGACCCCAGCTCAGCCCCCTGCTGATCCATGACATCAGTTGTGGTGGAGGGCCCGAGCGAAAGGCGGGGGAAGCTACCCACTTGACACTTCTGGGAGCGGTGATGTAGAACCACTCCCATTGCCATAATCCGGACACCTCTGGAAAGGAACCTTTTGGCCATGGAGCTCCTGCAATCTTGCTTATTAATGCGCCTCCGCACGCTACATGCTGCCCTTCGACCGTCTTCGGCTTCACATCAAAGGTCTTGAGCCACAGGCCGAAGTGAGGGGTAATGCGGAGGAAGGCCTCACATACGACAATAAAAGCCGATATGTGGAGAAAGGAATCCGGGGCTAGATCATGGAAATCAAGCCCGTAATAGAACATCAAACCCCTTACGAAGGGATCCAGAGCGAGGCCTAGTCCTCGGAGGAAGTGGGAGATGAACACGACGTCTTCGTTGGGTTCAGGAGTAGGGACGACCTGCCCTTGGGCAGGCAGCCGATGTGGGACTTCAGCAGTCAGGTACCTTGCCTCCCTCAATTTCTTGATATCCTCTTCCGTGACGGAGGAGGGCATCCACCGGCCCTGAAGGCTGGATCCGGACATGATTGAAGGTCCGAAGCACCTGACCTAGGCTTTGGGTGTTGGAACTCGAGGCGGGGGAAGGATTCAATTGAGCATGGGAGGAAAAAAAGTAAAAGCCTTGTCCCTTTATAAAGAGGGTGAATATCAAGCGTCCTCCCCGTGGCCGTTTGGGACTTGCCTAAAATCTAGGAGTCCTAGGCACGGTTGGGTTACCCACGTCCGTATTGATGAGAATCCCCTAATAAGGGGAACACGATCTCTGCTTTGACAAGACGTGTCAAAAAACTGCCTCGCGTTATGTGCGGGGCTAGTTAAAGGAAACGGTTCGAATAAACACCGGGCCATGGCATAACGGCATGTTGCCAAAACAAGTCAGCAAATTATATTTGTGGAAATATTATTCTCTCTACGGTGGAATGTGGAACTTATTTTGCAGGGTCGGACACTATCCTTGTATTCAAATTCTTCCGTGATGTATTCGGAGGAGGAACCCGCCTTGCAATGCCGAAGACAATACTGTACACTGGACTTATCGTCATTGAAGCTTGCTCCAGGGGCTACTGAGGGAGTCCTGGATTAGGGGGTCTCCGGACAGCCGGACTATATCCTTTGGCCGGACTGTTGGACTATGAAGTTACAAGATTGAAGACTTCGTCTCGTGTCCCGATGGGACTCTACTTGGCGTGGAAGGCAAGCTAGGCAATACAGAGGGTTTTAGTCTGTAGGCCAACATACAGAACAACAATCATACCATAGGCTAGCTTCTAGGGTTTAGCCTCTCCGATCTCGTGGTAGATCTACTCTTGTACTACCCATATCATCAATATTAATCAAGCAGGACGTAGGGTTTTACCTCCATCAAGAGGGCCCGAACCTGGGTAAAACTTCGTGTCCCTTGCCTCCTGTTACCATCCGGCCTAGACGCATAGTTCGGGACCCCCTACCTGAGATCCGCCGGTTCTGACACCGACATTGGTGCTTTCATTGAGAGTTCCTCTGTGTAGTCGCCGTCAGGCTTGATGGCTCCTACTATCATCGATAGTGATGCGGTCCAGGGTGAAACTTGTCTCCCCGGACAGATCTCTGTCTTCGGCGGCTTTGCACTGCGGGCTAATTTGCTTGGCCATCTGGAACAGATCGAAAGCTACGCCCCTGGCCGTCAGGTCAGTTTTGGAAGTTTAAACTACACGGCTGACATCCGCGGGGACTTGATCTTCGGTGGAGTCGAGCCACTGCCGAGCGCGCCGCACTGTCACGACGGGCATGATCTAGCTCTGAGGCCGAACAGTGCCGTGGAGGCCGCACCCGCATCGGCTTTGACCCTTAATTCGGAGCCAACTGCGCCGATCGAGGATGGGTGGTTGGACGCCGCCTCGGGGGCTGCGATCCCAACATCGATCGAGACTCACACCAGCCCCGCACTCCACGAGACTCGTGACTCCAAGGAGCCGGACTCCTCCCCGGACTCCGAACCTTCCGCGCCCCTGCCGATCGAATCCGATTGGGCGCCGATCATGGAGTTTACCGCCGCGGACATCTTTCAGCACTCGCCCTTCGGCGATATTATGAAATCGCTAAAGTCTCTCTCTTTGTCAAGAGAGCCCTGCCCGGATCATGGCCAGCAGGATTGGGATGCGGAAGACGAAGAAATTCGACGCCCACCCACCACCCACTTTGTAGCCACCGTCGACGATTTAACCGACATGCTCGACTTCGACTCTGAAAACATCGACGGTATGGACGATGATGCGGGAGGCGAAGAAGAACCACCGCCCACAGGGCGCTGGACACCCACCTCATCATATGATGTATATATGGTGGACGCACCAAAAGATGACGACGAGGAGCGGAAGGACGCACCGAAGGCTTGTTCCCTCGAGAAGCAGTCAAAGCGGCGACGCAAGCGCCGCCCCAAATCCTGCCTCGACAGAAATAACGATCACACAGACCCAGCGCTGGAGCAGGGCGAACCGCTGCTGGACAACGGCAATCTGGACAATCAAACCGAACAAACAAATTCTATCAAGGATAATAGTCTGGACGACATAACGCCGGACAGGCACCCGGAGCAGCAGAATGCCCGTAAAAGGCTTGTTGCCACCGCGAGGAGTCTTAAAAAGCAGAAGCAAAGCCTCAAGGCTGCGTAAGACACACTCCAAATCAGATGGAGTAAAATACTCAACACAGCAGCGAGGTACGGCGACAATCGCCCCTCCAAGAGCTACCCAAAGCGGAAGATGCTACCTGAATTCGATGAGGAGGCCTCAGACCCCCCACAACCAAATATCAAAGCAGCCACCTGGCCGGATAGACGACCCCTCTACCAACACAGAGCGGCAAACAACGCCACTCACAATGCAACACGCGACCCATGCGAGGGCTCGCACCCAAAGGACGGCGCAACAAGATCCATCTATGGACCACGCAAGCGCGCCCCAGCATACAATGCAACACGACAAACATCTGAACAACGCGGTACACCCAGCTACAGGGGTGCCGCACACCCCCTATGTTTCACCGATGAGGTACTGGACCATGAATTTCCAGAGGGATTCAAACCCGTAAACATAGAGACATACGACGGAACAACAGACCCTGGGGTCTGGATTGAGGACTACATCCTTCATATCCATATGGCTCGAGGAGATGATCTCCACGCCATCAAGTATTTACCCCTCAAGCTCAAAGGGCCAGCTTGTCACTGGCTTAAAGGCCTCCCCGAAAGCTCCATTGGAAGTTGGGAAGAGCTCGAAGACGCCTTTCGTGCGAATTTTCAAGGGACTTATGTCCGACCTCCGGATGCGGACGATTTGAGTCATATAACTCAACAGCCTGGAGAGTCAGCCCAAAAGCTTTGGAATAGGTTTCTTACTAAAAAGAACCAGATTGTCGACTGTCCGGACGCCGAAGCCTTGGCAGCTTTTAAGCATAGCGTCTGTGACAAATGGCTCGCCAGACACCTCGGCCAAAATAAGCCAAGAACGATGGCCGCATTAACAAGCCTCATGACCCGCTTTTGTGCGGGTGAGGACAGCTGGCTAGCCAGATGTAGCACCAGCGACCCCAGTACATCTGAAGTTAGAGATGGAAACGGGAAATCACGGCGCAACAGCAATAATAAACGCCGGAATAAAGAAGACAGCACGAAGGGCACGGCAATAAACACCGGATTCGAAAGCTCTCGGCCAGGTCAGCAAAAGCCGCCCTCTAAAGGCACCAGGGATGAACTGTCCAGCCTCAACAAAATTCTGGACCAAGTATGTCAGATCCATAGTACCCCTGGTAAACCTGCTAATCACCCACAGAGAATGTTCGGTCTTCAAGCAGTCCGGCAAGCTCAACGCCGTACACAAGGGGGACGATACACCAAGTGAAGACGAGGACGAGCCTCCCAAGCAAGACACTGGAGAACAAAAGAAATTTCCACCAGAAGTCAAAACAGTAAACGTGTTACACGTGATCAAGGGAAAAAACAACGCGGCACTCCCAGGAAAATATACCCAAGTTCCTGTCACCGCGAAGTCCTGCCACTGGTCGTCTCAACCGATCACTTTCGACCATCGCGATTACTCAGCAAGTATCCGACGCACAGGATGGGCTGCCCTGGTATTAGACCCAGTAATTGGCGGATATCACTTCACATGAGTCTTGATGGACGGTGGCAGCAATCTAAACCTAATATATCAGGATACAATCCGTGGGATGGGGTTAGACCCAACAAAAATTCGCCATAGCAATACTACCTTTAAAGGAGTAACGCCAGGCCCAGGGGCTCGTTGTACGGGCTCCCTCCTACTACAAGTTATATTCGGCTCCCCCGATAACTTCCGTCGCGAGCATTTAACCTTCCACATCGCTCCATTCCAAAGTGGCCATCAAGCACTGCTCGGACGCGAAGCTTTCGCTCGCTTTAATGCAATACCACACTACGCCTCCCTCACACTCAAGATGCCCGGTCCACGTGGCATCATTTCAGTGAACGGAAACATCAGGCGATCTCTGCGCGCCGAAGAGAGTGGGGCTGCCTTGGCGACCGCACACTAAAGGCGCCCGGACCGGCGAAAGCATCCAATAGGCCGTCAAGACCTCAGACACAACTAATCAAGTCCGCCGCCGCTATTTATACCGAATAAATGGTCACACCCCTATTTGTCAGTACAAGGGGATCAATGCGCGCAGACAAGTGGCAATTTTTTCTCATCTTGAATTATACATGGTTTCTTTAAAAACTATCTTTTTGCACGACAACTTTTTCACCTAAATTCCTCTCTTTTACAGATGATCATCGTGCTACACCCGTCCAGGATACGGCACAATGGAGACACAGGCGCAGACGTGCAGCAAGGGACCCGCTCCAAGGATTCTTTTTAGATTAAGACCCTTCGTAAACCTTTTTTACTGTCTCTTGTTGATACATATCCACCGTTGAGAAGGATGCTGACGTCTTGGCATGTGGCCACGCCAGAACAATGCACGTACCTGGACACATGGGGCTTCTAACAAAGGCCATTATTTAGGCCCGGTTTATACCACAAAGACTGTATACCTTAGGGAGTGTTCGGCATCGCGAGTTTGGCCCTATATGCATCAGCTCCGAATCATTGACTTTGGTCAAATGTTGGGTTTTCCCGGCTCCTGTGTTTTGGTGCCTTATGTTCTGCTTTACCGGCTAAGGTAGCACCAGGAGAACTACTGCGATTGTGCCCTGGTTCATCCGGACGAGCACCTCAGTAGAGAAAGCCAAAAACTGACTGTCATGATATAGCGTGAGACTGGTCAACCACTCGATGACCTGTTGGAATGTTAGAATTCCTCCGCCTTAACGAAGGGCCGTTTTCTGGCCAGGCATGTACGCACCCCGGGATCGGGAGAGTGCGGAGCCACCAGGGGCTATCTAGTAGCCCCACTGTCAAACTCCTATGGCTAAGTGAAAGTGCTAAAGCATTATAGTCCGGTTACCTCGCTCGCTCCGCTATCACCTCCTTAATAGGACAAAGACGTTGGGTTAAGTGTGAACGCGTGTTTTTTGCGAGCACCTCCGCATTATATGCGTGGGGGTTGAAGCCGACGGCTACAATCTTTCAGGTTATACACAGGTATACGTAAACGGCTGCCCAGGAGGCATCATATTACTTTCAGGCAAAAGTATAAAAATAGCCTTATAAAAATTTATAAAAGCGTTTCGCTTACAATGAGATTACATATCACTCAAACATAATATTTTTTGAGCACTGGGTCTCTATCAAACGTGCACCCTCAAGAACTTCTTCAAGGTAGTGCTCAGCAGCCATTCGGCCTATGGCCGAATCCCGCGCTGCAATAGTGGTAGCATCCATCTCCTCCCAGTATGCTTTAACACGGGCAAAGGCCATCTGCGAGCCCTCTATGCACGCCGACCTCTTCATCGCATTAATGCGCGGCACCACGTCAAGGAACTGCTGCACCAAGCTGAAATAGCTGTTCGGTTTTGGCCTTTCTATTCATAGCTGATCCACAACAGACCTCATGGCGAGTCCGGACAACCTATTCAGTTCGGCCCATTCGGCTAATTGGTCAGTCAATGAAAGCGGACGCTCAGGAGAATGGAATTCTGTCTAAAATAGCTGGTCCACTTCACGGTCTGTCTGACCCTGGAAGTACTTGGCCGCATTGGCAGCGCTCGCCGCCAAATCCATATACACATCCTCCGAACTGCACAGCCGATCCAGAGGGGCATACCGTGGATCTCTGAACTTCCTCCGCAACATAAAGGATTTCCCAGCTACAATATCCCCGGCTTCCTGCAGCTCCTCCTTCTTCGCCCTCATAGCAGAGCGGATGTCTTTTCTCGTCGCAGCAGCCTTCTCATGGTCCGATGCCTTCGGTAGGTTTTCCTTTTCAAGAACCCGGCAACAGTCGGTGGCGGCTTGTAATTCTATGGCCATCTTGGCCATTTTATCTCGGCTCTCGCCATGCGCAGCCTTCTCGGCTTTCAACTCTTCGGCCGCCTTCAAAGCAGCCGCATTACCAAACCTCGCTTGTTCCTTGGCTCGGGCAAGTTCTGCCCGCAAGGCTTCAACAGTGGCAGCTCCATCTACAGTCACAACATATTAAAGATACTGGCATCATGCTGCTCTTACTATGTGGCATTTACCAGATAATGACACTTACCCTGTGCCTCGTCAAGCCTTTTGTTAACAAGCTCGATGACGGCGTCTGCCGCATCCAACTGCCATTTTAAATGGGCAAACTCGCTAGTCTGGCTAGCCACCGGAGCTTCCATCACCTGCACATAGAGGCAGTATGGTTATTACCTGGGAATATGATCCTCTGTTCGTCGTCATTTCCGACAACAACCAGAGTCTCAGGGGCTACTATCTACACAGGGCACACCTAGCATGTGCAGGACTATCATACATTATTTTACATACCTCAAAGCCTGTCAGTAGACTCATAAAAGCTTCATGCAATCCGCTTTCGGCAGACGAGATTCTCTCCATCACCGTATTCATCAGCATCCAGTGTTCATCTGAGATGGCCGCTCGCCCCACCAACTCCCTCAGAACATCCGATCGCACACCAGACGGTGCCGGACTCTTTTGTCTGCTCTCTTCGGGAGCCGGACACTGGGAGCTTCGGGGGTCAATGGGATTATCTTCTGGCCTCACCGGACTCGGAGAGGCCCTCCGCGATGACACTTCGGGGTCGCCCGCTTCCGGAGCGGAGGAGTCTGGAGGAGGCGTTTCGCTCTCCATCATCTCTAGAAGAAGATCCCCCGAAGATGAGTTCATTTGAGAGGGGCTAAGGCCCGAACTGCAAAGATATATGCGGTGGTTATTTTCTCAGAAGAAAAAGATGGCGTACCTGTACTATTAAAGTCTTTCGGGTCACTTACGACTCGCTGGAGAATTGATCCCCCCGCGGACTTTGTGCGGCAAAAGCACCCCCCAAGGTAGGACCCTCTATGGGAGACTTCTTCTCCCGTTTGGAAGCTTCGGCTTCCGAATCCCCGGGCGCAGTCCTTTTCCTCCTCTGGTCGTCTTCCTTCATGGAGACGCTCGCTCCCTCGGTTAGAATGGGCAGCATTGGGGGCCCGCGTCCGCCCGTGTTATCCTCCCCAGTATCTTCCTTCAAGGGTTCCGGGCAAGGTGCGACCTGGAGCATCTTTTCTAGTACCGGATTGTCCAAACCCTCAGGGAGGGGGGCCGAACACCGAATCAACTTCGCCTTTGTTAGCCAGTCCTGGTCAAAAAGTGAACTCTCAGAAATAACTTTGTAACAAATGAGAGATAGTATGTTCGGCCGAAAGATTTCTTACCTGTTCGGCGGCGCGGTTACTGCTCAGGCCCACGTCCTCGGTGATTTCCGGACACTCTACCTGAGGTCCGAAGAATGACTTGTGCATCTCCTCGTGCGTCAGGCCGAGGGAATTTTGAATGACACGCGGTCCCTCGGGATTGAACTCCCACAAGCGAAGGGGCCGGCGTTTGCAAGGCTGGACTTGACGAACCAGCATAACTTGTATTACCGCAACCACACTAAAATCTCCATTGAAGAGATCTCGAATGCGGCTTTGCAGTATAGGCACGTCCTTGGCTAGACCCCAGCTCAGACCTCTGCTGATCCATGACATCAGTTGTGGTGGAGGGCCCGAGCGGAAAACAGGGGCGGCCGCCCACTTGGCACTTCTAGGAGCCGTAATGTAGAACCACTCCTGTTGCCACAATTCAGACACCTCTGGAATGGAACCTTTGGGCCATGGAGCTCCCGTCATCTTGCATATTGAGGCACCTCCACACACTGCATGTTGCCCCTCGATCATCTTCGGCTTTACTTCAAAGGTCTTGAGCCACAGGCCAAAGTGAGGGGTAACCCAGAGGAAGGCCTCACACACGACAATAAATGTCGTGATATGAAGAAAGGAGTCCATGGCTAGATCATGGAAATCTAGCCCGTAATAAAACATCAAACCCTTGACGAAAGGATCCAGAGCGAGGCCTATACCTCGGAGGAAGTAGGAGATGAACACGACGTTCTCGTTGGGTTCGGGGGTGGGGACGGCCTGCCCTTGGGCAGGCAGCCGATGCGAAACCTCGGCGGTCAGATATCTGGCCTCCCTCGTCTTTTTGATGTCTTCTTCCGTGACGGAGGAAGGCATCCATCGGCCTTGAAGGCTAGATCCGGACATGATTGAAGGTTCGGGGCGCCTGACCTGAACTTTGGGTGTTTGAGCTTGAGGTGGGGGAAGGATTCGATTGAGCACGGGAGGGAAAAAATAAAAGCCTTGTCCCTTTATAAAGAGGGTGAATATCAAGCATCCTCTCCGTGGCCGTTTGGACTTGCCTATAGTCTAGGAGTCCTAGAAGCGGTTGGGTTACCCACACTCGTATCGATGAGAATCCCGGAATAAGGGGACACGATCTCTGCTTTAACAAGACGTGCCAAGGAAACCGCCTCGCATGACACGCTGAGGTGGGATAATAAAACGATTTGAATAAAGGCTTGGCCGTGGTGCGATGTCACACTACGGAATACGTCAGCAGATTAGATTTGTGTAAATATTATTCTCTCTATGGCAATATGTGGAAACTTATTTTGCAGAGCCGGACACTATCTTTGTGTTCAAAATCTTCTATGAAGTACTTGGAGGAGGAACTCGCCTTGCAATGCCAAAGACAATCTGCGCGCCGGACTCGTCGTTATTGAAGCCTGGTTCAGGGGCTACTGAGGGAGTCCTGGATTAGGGGGTGTCCGGATGGCCGGACTATACCTTCAGCCGGACTCCTGGACTATGAAGATACAAGATTGAAGACTTCGTCCCGTGTCTGGAAGGGACTTTCCTTGGCGTGGAAGGCAAGCTTGGCGATACGGATATGTAGATCTCCTACCATTGTAACTGACTTTGTGTAACCCTAAACCTCTCCGGTGTCTATATAAACCGGAGGGTTTTAGTCCGTAGGCCAACATACAGAACAACAATCATACCATAGGCTAGCTTCTAGGGTTTAGCCTCTCCCATCTCGTGGTAGATCTACTCTTGTACTACCCATATCATCAATATTAATCAAGCAGGACGTAGGGTTTTACCTCCATCAAGAGGGCCCAAACCTGGGTAAAACTTCGTGTCCCTTGCCTCCTGTTTCCATCCGGCCTAGACGCATAGTTTGGGACCCCCTACCCGAGATCCGCTGGTTTTGACACCGACACCCACCATGGTCGTCACCCACAAAGGACTTGCCTCACTAGGGTAGATCTTCATGAAGTAGGCGATCTCCTTGCCCTTACAAACTCCTTGGTTGAACTCCACAATCTTGACGGAGGCTCCCAAGTGACACCTAACCAATCTAGGAGACACCACTCTCCAAGAGGTAACAAATGGAGTGTTGATGATGTACTCCTTGCTCTTGTGCTTAAAATGATAGTCTCCCCAACACTCAAATCTCTCTCATAGGATAGGATTTGGTTGAAAGATGACTTGAGTGGAAATCAACTTGGGGAAGGCTAGAGATCAAGATTTATGTGGTTGGAATGGAATATCTTGACCTCAACACAAGTGTAGGTGGTTCTCTCTTAGAAAATGTATGTTGGAAGTGTAGGCATGTTCTGATGGCTCTCTCCACGAATGAAGAATGGGTGGAGGGGTATATATAGCCTCCACACGAAATCTAACCGTTACACACAATTTACCAAACTCGGTGGGACCGAATCGTGAAACTCGGTCAGACCGATTTAGTTCATAATGTGACCGTTAGGATTTTTGGTGGAACGACATGTCAACTCGGTGAGACCGATTTCGTTAGGGTTAGGGCATAACGTAATCTTGGTGAGACCGATTACACAAACTCAGTGGGACCGATTTTGGTAATAGACAAACAGAGAGTTGGTCAGGCAAACTCGACGGGACCGATCACTCATCTCTGTTGTACCAAAATGTTACGAAAGGAGAACAGAGAGTTTGCATTGCAATCTCGGTGGGACCGAATGCTCATCTGGGTTTAACTGAAACATTACGAAAGGAGAACAGAGAGTTTGCAATCCCATCTCGGTGAGACCGAGATCCCTATCGGTAAGACCGAAAAGACTAGGGTTTCTGGCAGTGGCTATGTCAACTGAACTCGGTGGCGACGGATAGACAATTTTGGTGGGGCCGAGTTTGACTTTTGGTTTGGGACATATGTGGATGTGAGGAAGTAGTTGAGGGTTTTTGGGGCATATCACTAAGCACTTTGAGCAAGAAACTCATTAAGAAACACCTCACCCCCTCTTGATATTATTGGATTTTCCTATGGACTCAATCTGATCTTGGATCACTTAAAATGAAAAAATGTAGAGTCCTGAGCTTTGAGCTTGAGCCAATCCTTTGTCCTTAGCATTTTGAGGGGTCCACATTTCTCATCCATGCCATGCCAATCATTGAGCTTTGCTGAAATGTTTATCTTGAAGTAGCATTAGCTCAATGAGCTATATGTTGTTAGGAATTACGACAACCACCCAGGGATAGTTGCACTTTCAATCTGCCCCTTTTTGGTAATTGATGACAACATATAGATCAAAGCTTCGACAAAAGATAATAAGATTGAAAAACATCGTCGCTTTGAGAAGTATGTGATAAGCAAGAGCTCTCCCTAAATTTGTGCATTATTTAAAATTTTCTTTTGAATGCAAATGCGCAATTGATTAGGATCATGGGTTACTCTTCCATGTCACATACATCTTGGTGGAGCACTCAAAATGATAGAAGTTAAAAACATGCACTCATCACCAAGCAAGTTAATGATCATATAGGAATATAAGAGATAATATCATCCAACAAGCATTAAGAGTAGCATATGATCAAACACATGATCAAACAAGTATCTCACAAGGACATAAAGTAGTTCAACCAAAATAGCAAGAGAGATAAAAGGCAACACTCTCTCTCCAAGCCTATGATCTATACATTTTTCTCCCCCTTTGGCAACAAGTTACCAAAAAGTTTGAAAATGCATAGTGCTATACGTCTCTCAGGCTTGATCTTTGGGAGGTGGTGTAGAGAGAACTCCAAGGACGAAGGCTTCCGATGAAGTAGTTGGAGCTGATGGAGTGGGTGTTGGAGGTGGCACTGGAGCTGTAGCTGCTGGTGCTGACACTGAAGCTCTAGTATCTGTGACTGGTACTGCAGCAGACCTCTGGCTTTGGGGCACTCTAGAAAAAGCATCTGTAGTTGACTTGCCCTTCTTCTCCTCCACTTCCTCCTGAAGCTGCTCAACTGCTGACTGAATCTTAGTTACTTTGACATCAAGATCATAGAATTTATGCTCAACGATCCTCTCCAAGCTCTCCTGTTTTGAGTCAGGGTGGCCAAGCCCTTCTCAATCCTCAAAGTGGATTGGATCAGATATCCAAGCTGATCTTGCTTGGTATTCAAGAATACTTGAGATGCCTCATCAACAGTTGGCATCTTTGCAGCTTTCTCTGCCCTTACATTCTCTCTCTTCTCATGTGCTTGAGCTGATGATGGTTCATTTTCATTCATGACAACAGTGTTATCCAATAGATATTTGCCTGTGCCCATCTTGGAGTTGATGAGCTCCTAAATTTGTGGGGCATACCCACAACTTCTCTTTTGATCAGCTGCTGTCCTTTTGACTGTCTCCACAATCAGACTCGTGACTTTGAACTTTTGAGGCACATCAAACAAATGGAGCAAATTGATAGCATGTCATCTGATCATATTGTGATCACCTGACTTGGGTAGCAATGTGTGCCTTAGGATCCAGTTGATGGTAGGTAGACCACACAACAAGAAGTGGACAGATCCAAACTTATGAGTATCCAATGCATCATCTGGGATCTCTATGTACATGTTGGCCATAGAGTTATGGTGTTTCTTCTTTTCAGCATAAACATCCAAGTCATCCTCACTTTCTTCTGGGGCATTGATCAACTGAGCCCATTTTTCAATAGTAGATTGGTACCTTGTACCTTCAGACATCCAAATGATCTTCCCATCTAGGTAGAAGTGGGCAGTGGAGTAAAACTGCATGATCAGCTCATCATTCCACTTGGTGAGCTTCTGGGCAACAAATGTATCGACTCAACATGCTTTGAAGCTGTCATATACACCTGGATAGTGATCTTCATTCTCCTTGATGTACTCCCAGTTAACCCATCTCATGTCACACACTATGGGCTTCTTGTCAAGCAGAATTGTCTCATAGAAGTCTTGTTGTTCCTCAGTGTGAAACCTGTAATCCACAGCAGTTCTCCTCCTGACAGCATATGGATCCGACTGTCTGCATAATCTCTGTCCCGAATCCTTCCTGATTTTCATGTTTTCTGCAACAGGATGTGCATCATTGTGGTCAGGGATCTTGGGCTTGAGCTTCCTTAGCACTTGGGCTTCATCATCTTCTTCATCAACATTCTCAGGCACTGGGGCCTTGTTCTTTTCTGCAGCTGAAATGTTTCTAGTGCTTCTCTTTGGAGCAGACTTCTGAGCTGGAGCTTTGGGAGCAGACTTAGGCTTTGATGGAGCAGCCCCTGATCTGATTGCATCTCCCATAAGCTTCTGAGCTTTGGGTGTTGCTGCAGCATCCTCTTCTTCTTCATCATCTCTCATGCATGGATGATCTGCCAAGCACTCTGGCAGTGGTCTTCTTGACCCTTTCCTTCCTTTTCTTCCCTTCTCCAACTGCCTCTCTAGTTGGCTTGGAGGTTTCAGCAGTGGATGCTCTAGCCTTAGACATAGGAACTCTCTTTGCTGGTGCCTTCTTATGCATCCCTGGCTTAACTGTAGCAGCTGTGCCATACTCCTTTTTCAGCACCTTTTTCCTTGAAGTGGCCTCATCCTCAATGGCCACATAATCCTCATCCTTAGATTCTGAGGTTTTCTTCTTCCTGGATCTGGTTGCTGCCTTAGGTAAGTTTCTTGGAGTGCTCCTGCTTCCATCATCAGAAGAGCTGGAGGGACTAGTGCCCTCACTCATCTGAACCCGCTCTTCAGATTTGTTCTGGCTGTCACTTTGATCAGACATCTTGCAGGCAAACTGTTAGCAGACCCTGTGAATAGGTTGTAGATGAGGTAGAGTAGATGAGCATCACAAAGTAGATAGGTTTTGCAAAATAATTGAGTCAAAAATCTTAGTTTTAGTTCTCTACAGAAGTGATCTCAAAGCTACCGAATTGACAAACTCGGTGATACCGAAGCAACACTTGGAACCTAAACTAGTGAACTCGGTAGGGCCGAGTCACCGTTCGGTGGCACCGAGATTGCTAGGGTTTCACAGAATCTTGAACTGGGTCACACCGATTTGCATGTTTCGGTCAGACCGAAAAGCGCATGTGCAATGGCCAAGGCCGAATCGGTGAGACCGATTTCTACAGTTTGGTCGGTCCGAGATGAGTTCTGCGGAGAGCTAACCCTAAATTTTTTGAATCAATCTAGACCTAAGGGAGTTTTAGCTGGATGGAGCAATCTCAATCATGGCAAGAAACATGGAGTTGTCCTTGTGCTAGGAATCGGAGTGAAAAAGACAGCACAAGGGGTCGAACACTTACCCTAGAGCGGCGAGTGTTCACTACGGTGGCAACGGCGAAGCAGATTGCCGTTGACGGCGGCAGAGACCAGCGGCGGGAGGTCGCTAGCGGCGAGAGGACGATTCGGAGACCTGAAGAGGCAGAGGAGGTTACGCATGGGTGAAGGGTTTCGGAAAAAATTCCAAAATTTGACCCGTCAGTATATATAACCTGACCCTGTCGGTGTGACCGAGTGGAACAACTCGGTGGCACCGAGATGTAGAATTGCAAGCGGTTACTGCAACTCAGTGTGACCGAAAGGTTCTAATCAGTTGCAGCGAGATTGAAAACCTAGATCAACTAAGTGATCTCGGTAGGACCGAAAAGGATGAATCGGTCAGACCGAAATGCACAAAGAGGTTTTGTAAGTTTAAGTCTATGACGAATCGGGGACTCCAAGTGCTCCTCACACAGAGTGGTTCGAATCTGACTTGATCAAACTTTGTGATATAGCATGAATAGAGTTTGAGACGAGGAAAGCATAGATAGCTAGAGGGAGTTCTTAGGCATTCTTGTCCATGCATTTGGCAAAAGAGAAAAAACAATCAAAGCAACAAATGGATGTCCTCGAATGAGTAAAATATGCATCCAACATGCTCACACAATAAGATGGCAAATGAAATATGTGACAAAGCATGCACAATCACTCTAGCATCTATCAAGAAATTTGGCGATGACTAGGTCGTCTATATATGAGTATATTGACTTAGGAGTCAAATGAGAACATTTGATCGTAGGTCATACTCATCGTTTAAGCACAAGTGGGGTTGCCACTTTTACATAAAGCATTGTTGTGTTCACACCATTAGAGTTGCTTTAGCTCAATTGATTGGAGTAAAGCTGCCCCTAGATGTGATATCCCCTCTAAGAGGGATGAACTAACCTTGGGTTTTGTCGATGATGACTTCATGTAGGTGTTGAAGATGTAGATGCTCAATGTTGATGTAGATCTTTTGGAGCAATCCTTTGGAGTGAGTTGCACTTTCAATACCTACATGGGTTAGTCTCACAAGGAACAAACAAGGATATCCACAGACAAAGAGTGATGTTCACATAGAGTGATGTTCACATAGGATGATGTCCATGAAAGAATTAGCTTACCTTGTCCCTTGTCTTACCAACAAGAGGGTTTGTGACTCCTTGAACTAGTGCAAGATATGGAAGTTGTTTGCACTTGTCCTCGCCAAAATGATATGAGTGAAGTATGTCGGTGGAGTCACCCTCAAGAACTCTCTAGTTCTTCTTCTTCGGGATCCACACCATCTTGACGGGAATCCTTGGAGTTGTAGTCGTACTTGATGAAGTAGAACTTGATGTAGTCTTGGGAACCCACTTGACCAAGGACTTAGGTGCTTCTTCAAATGCATCAATCTCCTCTTGAAGCATGTCCTTGCCTTTTAGCTTGTGGTCTTGTGGTGGAATATCATCTTGAGCTTGTGTTCCTTGGAAAGAAGTAGGATCATACTTCTCTTGTTGAGGAACAAACTTCGTCTTGGGTTATTGATCCTCTTCCCACTCAACTCCATTGGCATTGAACTTTCATTCAAAACCTACACCTTGATTCTTCCGGTATCTTCCTTGCTTGCATACAATTTCCTCAAATTTCTTACTCCCGGCAAGGCTCTTGTAAACACCTTTCTGTATAATTCCCTTTAATAAATTGTTTTCATGCTCAAGTGTAACTGGGCTAAGAGAATCATTAGTGGAATCAACAGAACTACTAGAAGCAACAATATTGGATTTAGCATGATTGTTGTTACTACTAGAAGAAGAATCTTTCTTACTCTTGTTGCTAGTTTTAACTTGTTGCATGTAAGTAGACAAGAGTAAATGCTTGGCAATGTAAAAAGAACTTTTCTTGCGAAGATCATCATTGATTGCTTTTAAGAACTCATGCCCTTGCTCAAGGTTGAGTTTTTCAAAGCATAGCTTCTCATGAGTCTTTAAAAGTTTTCGATGATCTTCCAATGTAGTTTCATTAGCTAACTTAAGAGTGTTTAGTTCTTTAGTTAGACGCTCAATCTTCTTCTTATCATCGTCATTCGTTTTATCTTGATTAATAGCAAGTTCATCATAGTTCTCATAACTAGAGTTGTCAACAAGTAAATCATCATCTCCTAGCAAATCATCTTCATCACTATTGAAATCAACATACTCGGGGCGTGTTACCTTTGGACCTTTAGCCATGAAGCATCTTCCAATTCCTTCATTTGGTGAGTCAAATATGTCGTAAGAGTCGGTTGACACAAGTGCTAGACCTGCAACACCTTCATCTTGAATATATTCGGAGTCGGAGTGATAGCTTCTTCCGGAGTGATTGTCGGAGTCGGAGCCGGATACCCATTCACCAACATGAGCTTGATGTCTTCTTTTTGTGTAGCTATTTGATGATCTGTCCTTCCTCTCCGAATCCTTGCTCCTCCGAGAGGGTCTTCGTTCATAACGATCATCTCTACTCCTTCTCTCTCTTAGCGGTGATTCTTCTCTCCTACTTCTTCTTTTGAGAGAATCTTCTCTTCTTTTGTAAGGAGTCGTGCACTCATTTGAATAGTGTCCGGGTCTTCCACAATTGTAGTAGTTATGCTCACGACTAGAAGATCTTTTGTCATTGTAGGACCTTGACTTGGAACTTCTTTCCTTGCTTCTACTCTTGTAGAACTTGTTGAAATTATTCACCATTGGGCTCAATTCTTCATTGAAGGTTTGCTTCTCATTTGATGATGTGGGGGCATCACATGAGGCTTTGTAGGCACCACTTGACTTGTTGTGGAGCTCTTCCTTATCCTTGAGTGACATCTCATGAGCAACAATTCTTCCAATGACTTCCGTTGGCTTGAGATCTTTGTAGTTGGGCATCATTTGGATCAATGTGCACACGGTATCATATTTTTCATCCAAGGCTCTTAGGATCTTCTTGATGATGAATCTGTCGGTCATCACTTCACTTCCTAAGCCGGCAATCTCATTTGTAATGAGACCAAGCCTATAGTACATTTCAGCGACACCTTCAACATCCTTCATTTTGAACTTGTCAAGTTGACTTTGAAGCACATCCAATTTGGATTCCTTGACGGAGTTGGTACCTTCGTGCATATCAATCAAAGTACCCCAAATTTCCTTTGCATTCTCAGGACAGCTGATTTTGTTGAATTCTTCGGGGCACAATCCGTTGAAGAGAATATCACAAGCTTGAGCATTGTATTGCAGCATCTTCAACTCTTCCGAAGTAGCTTCACAGTTCGGTTCTCTCCCATCAAATAATTCACCTTGCAAGCCAATACACACAATAGCCCAAACGGCGGGGTTATGTTCAAGAATATGCATTTTCATCTTATGCTTCCAACTAGCAAAATTAGTACCATCAAAGTAAGGACCTCTACGGTGGTAATTTCCCTCGCTAGACGCCATAATCTCCTAGGTTGTGAAACCAAGGCTATGACCACCAAAAGCTATGGAAATCAAAGCAAATGGAGACCAACGCTCTAATACCACTTGTAGGATCAAAAGTATGTCTAGAGGAGGTGATTAGACTACTTGACCAAATAAAAATCTAGCCTTTTCCCAATTTTAGTTCTTGGCAGATTTTAGCAACTTAGCACAAGTCAAGCAATCAACCTACACATGCAATTCTAAGAGTATAGCGGCGGAAAGTAAAGCAATTGCATATGAAGGTAAAGGGAGGAGTTTGGACGGAGCAAACACAATGTAGACATGGAGATTTTTGGCGTGGTTCCGATAGGTGGTGCTATCGTACATCCACGTTGATGGAGACTTCAACCCACAAAGGGTAACGGTTGCGCGAGTCCACGGAGGGCTCCACCCACGAAGGGTCCACGAAGAAGCAACCTTGTCTATCCCACCATGGTCGTTGCCCACGAAGGACTTGCCTCACTAGGGTAGATCTTCACAAAGTTGGCGATCTCCTTGCCCTTACAAACTCCTTGGTTCAACTCCACAATCTTGACGGAGGCTCCCAAGTGACACCTAACCAATATAGGAGACACCACTCTCCAAGAGGTAACAAATGGTGTGTTGATGATGAACTCCTTGCTCTTGTGCTTCAAATGATAGACTCCCCAACACTCAACTCTCTCTCATAGGATAGGATTTGGTTGAAAGATGATTTGAGTGGAAGCAACTTGGGGAAGGCTAGAGATCAAGATTTATGTGGCTGGAATGGAATATCTTGACCTCAACACAAGTGTAGGTGGTTCTCTCTCAGAAAATGTATGTTGGAAGTGTAGGCATGTTCTGATGGCTCTCTCCACGAATGAAGAGTGGGTGGAGGGGTATATATAGCCTCCACACAAAATCTAACCATTACACACAATTTACCAAACTCGGTGGGACCGAATTGTGAAACTCGGTCAGACCGATTTAGTTCATAATGTGACCGTTAGGATTTTGGTGGGACCGACATGTCAACTCGGTGAGACCGATTACACAAACTCGGTGGGACCGATTTTGGTAATAGACAAATAGAGAGTTGGCCAGGCAAACTCGGTGGGACCGATCGCTCATCTCAGTTGTACCGAAATGTTACAAAAGGAGAACAGAGAGTTTGCATTGCAATCTCAATGGGACCGGTCGCTCATCTCGGTTTGGCCAAAACATTATGAAAGTAGAACAGAGAGTTTGCAATCCCATCTCGGTGAGACCGAGATCCCTATCGGTAAGACCAAAAAGACTAGGGTTTCTGGCAGTGGCTATGTCAACTGAACAGCTCGGTGGCGCCGGATAGACAGTTTCGGTGGGGCCGAGTTTGACTTTTGGTTTGGGACATATGTGGATGTGAGAAAGTAGTTGAGGGTTTTTGGAGCATATCACTAAGCACTTTGAGCAAGAAACTCATTAAGCAACACCTCACCCCCTCTTGATAGTATTGGCTTTTCCTATGGACTCAATGTGATCTTGGATCACTTAAAATGAAAAAATGTAGTCCTGAGCTTTGAGCTTGAGCCAATCCTTTGTCCTTAGCATTTTGAGGGGTCCACATTTCTCACCCATGCCATGCCAATCATTGAGCTTTCCTGAAATGTTTATCTTGAAGTAGCATTAGCTCAATGAGCTATATGTTGTTAGGAATTACTAAAACCACCCAGGGATAGTTGCACTTTCACTTACATCACTATGCGGTGGAGCGATGGAGTCTTGGCGGGCGATTCTCCCTTGGTGGCCCCGGCAAGCCTGTCGGGGGAATCTTGGTACTTGTCCTTGGCAAGGCCTCGACCCGACCAGTCTTGCCTGCCCGACAAGGTAGGTCTTTCCTTAGTAATATCTTGTTCCTTTGTCTTGTCTTGGTCTTCTTGATCCTTCCTTTGATTCCTCAAAGAGCTATTTCTCTGGCTTGGGGGCTTGATCTTGTTGTATCTTTGGTGTTGCTGCGTCAGAGGCATATTGTCTATCCACAAGTCAGGGGAAACATACACCTCTGTTTGTGTACCCCAACAGTTCCCTGAAAACACAATCAACACAACTATCTAGGAAGTCCCTAGAAGCATCGGTTAGTCCATTATAGAAGATATCAAGTATTTCAACTTTCTTAAGAGGATGATCAGGCAAAGCATTAAGCAATTGGAGAAGCCTCCCCCAAGCTTGTGGGAGACTCTCTTGTTCAATTTTCACAAAGTTAAATATTTCCTATAAGGCAACTTATTTCTTATGAGCAAGAAAATATTTTTCAGAGAAGTAATAAATCATATCCTGGGGACTACGCAGACAACCAGGAGCAAGAGTATTGTACCATATCTTAGCATCACCCTTTAAAAGAAATAATCTGAGAATATAGTAGTAACGAATCTTCTCATCGTGAGAAAATAGGGTGGCCATATGATTTAGTTTAGTAAGGTGTGCCACAACAGTCTTAGTTTCATAGCCATGGAAAGGATCAGATTCAACCAAAGTAATTGACTCTGGGTTGACAAAGAATTCATAATCCTTATCATTAACAAAGATAGGTGAAGTAGCAAACTTGGGATCACATTTCATTCTAGAATTCAAAGATTTCTCTTTCAGTTTGCATAATAATTTCTTAAGATCATCTCTATCATTGCAAGCAATAAAATCTCTAGTTCTCTCCTCATCCATAAAATAACCTTCACGCATCTTAGGCAATTCATATCTCGGAGAGCTAGGCCTAATAGATGTTTCAAGATTTCCAGTTTCAAGTACTTCATCAGTATCAATAATCTCATCAGTTTCAGCATTCTCAATATCTTTAGCTCTAGCAATTTGTTCATCAAGAAATTTAACTAGTGGCATATTATCATCAAGCAAGGTACTAGCATCATCATGAGTAGCATTCATAGCAGAAGTAGCATCATCAATAACTTGCGACATATCAGAATTAATAGCATGTGGTGGTGGTGCAAGCCTACTCAAAATAGAAGTTGAATCAAATGCAGAGTGTGATGGCAGTTCCTTACCTCCCCTCATCTTAGAGGGAAAAATCTTGGTCTTGGTATCCTTCAGATTCTTCATAGTGATAAATTGATAATAATCCCAAGTGACTCAACAAATATAGTTATGCTCCCTGGCAACAGCGCCAGAAAAAGGTCTTGATAACCCACAAGTATAGGGGATCGCAGCAGTTTTCGAGGGTAGAGTATCCAACCCAAATTTATAGATTCGACACAAGGGGAGCCAAAGAATATTCGCAAGTATTAGCATATGAGTTGTCAATTCAACCACACCTGGAGATTAATTATCTACATCAATATGATCAGTAGCACAGTAATATGATAGTTTTGATAGTAGTGGTAACAATAGCAATAACGGTAACAGTGATATCAATGATTTTGTAGCAAGTGTAATAGTAACAGCAATAGTAGTAACTTAGCAAGAACAATATGCGGAAAATTTGGAGGCATTGGATCGGTGGATTCATTGGATGATATTCATCATATAATGTCATAACCTAGGGCGATATGACACTAGCTTCAGTTCATAAATATAATATAGGCATGTATTCCGTAAATAGTCATACGTGCTTATGGAAAGAACTTGCATGACATATTTTATTCTACCCTCCCGTGGCAGCGGGGTCCATAAGGAAACTAAGGGATATTAAGGCCTACTTCTAATAGAGAACCGAAACAAAAATTGTTAACACATAGTGAATACATGAACTCCTCAAACTACAGTAATCACTAGAAACAATCCCAATTATTGTCACCTTGGGGTATGCGGATCATAACTTGTAATAGGTGTCTACAACTTGCAAGATAGGATCTAGAACACAGATATAATGGTGATTACATAAACGGTTCAGATCTAAAATCATGGCACCCGGGCCCAAAGTGACAAGCATTAAGCATGGCAAAGTCATAACAACATCAATCTCAAAACATAATGGATACTAGGGATCAAGTCCTAACAAAACTAACTCGATTACATGATAAATATCATCCAACTCCTCACCAACCAGCGAGCCTATGAAGGAATTACTCACTCCCGGTGGGGAGCATCATGGAATTGGAGATGGAGAAGGGTTGGTGATGATGAAGACCCAAGACCCCCCCTCTCCGGAGCCCCAAACAGATCCAGATCTGGCCTCCCGATGAAGAACAGGAGGTGGCGGCGGCTCCGTATCGTGGAATGCGATAATTCTTTCTCCCTGATTTTTTCTCCAAAAATAGGATTTTATAGTGTCAGAGGGGCCACCAGGTGGGCACAACCCACCTGGGCACGCTTGGAGGGGGCGCGCCCTGGTGGGTTGTGCTCACCCAGGGACCCCCCCCCTTTGGTGGTTCTTGGCTCCAGTATTTTTCTTTTATTTTATAAAAATTCTCCAAAGATTTTTGTTCCATTTCGAGAACTTTTATTTCTGCACAAAAACAACACCATGGTAGTCTGCTGAAAATAGCGTCAGTCCGGGTTAGTTTCATTCAAATCATGCAAATTAGAGTCCAAAACAAGAGCAAAAGCATTAGGAAAAGTAGATATGCCGGAGACGTATCAATCCATGACCAAGGCAAAAAGATAAGGGCTCAAAGCTGACCTCTGATGTAGTCCTAAATCGGGAAGTCATCAGTGTCGACATCACTTATTCGAACACTTGTCACAACATTATAGTACATGTCCTTGATGAGGGTAATGTAATTTGCTGGGACTTTGTGTTTCTCTAAGGCCCACCACATGACATTCCGCGGTATCTTATCATAGGCCTTCTCCAAGTCAATGAACACCATATGCAAGTCCTTTTGCTCCCTGTATCTCTCTATAAGTTGTCGTACCAAGAAAATGACTTCCATTGTCGACCTCCTAGGCATGAAACCAAACTGATTTTTGGTCATGCTTTTCATGATTCTTAAGTGGTGCTCAATGACTCTCTCACATAGCTTCATTGTATGGCTCATCGGCTTAATTCCACTGTACTTAGTACAACTCTGAACACCCCCCCTTTTTCTTGAAGATTGGTACTAATATACTCCGTCTCCATTCTTCCGACATGCTGTTTGCCCGAAAAATGAGGTTGAAAAGCTTGGTTAGCCATACTATCACTATGTCCACAAGGCCTTTCCACACCTCAATGGGGATACAATCAGGGCCCACCTCCTTGCCTCCTTTCATCCTTTTAAAGCCTCCTTGACCTTAGACTCATGGATTCGCCGCGCAAAACGCATGTTGGTCTCATCAAAGGAGTCGTCCAGTTCAATGGTAGAACTCTCATTCTCCCCATTGAACAGCTTGTCGAAGTACCCCACCATCTATGCTTAATCTCCTCGTCCTTCACCAGGAGTTGGTCTGCTCCGTCTTGATGCATTTGACTTGGCCAACATCCCTCGTCTTCCTCTAGTGGATCTTGTCCATCTTATAGATGTCCCTTTTGCCTTCCTTCATGCAAAGCCATTGGTAGCGGTCCTCATACACCCGACCCCTTGCTTCACTGATAGCTCGCTTGTGTCCTTCTTCGCCATCTTGTACTTCTCTATGTTGTCTGCACTCCTATCCAGGTATAGGCGTCTGAAACAATTTTGTTCTCCTTAATCACCTTCTAAAAATCATCATTCCACCACCAGGTATCCTTAGCTTCGCGTCTCCTTCCTCTAGACACTCCAAACTCCTCCGACGCCACCTTACGAATGCAAATCACCATCTTCATCCACCCATTGTCTGCATCCCTCTTCCTCGCAAGGGCCCTCCTTAATGACCCTCTCCTTGAACACCTCAGCTACCCCATTGAGCTTCCACCACTTTGTTCTAGCGACTTTAGCATGCTTATCCCGCTATACACAGATTCGAAAGCGGAAGTCAGCAAGCACCATCTTTTTCCGAGGGAAAACACTCTCTCCAGGTATCACTTCAATTTAGGCACACACCTATCTTCTCTTCTCAAGAGGATAAAATCAATCTGGCTAGAGTGTTGGCCACTACTAAATGTCACTGGATCTAATTATCTCTTTGTAAAGAGGGTGTTAGCTACGATCAAGTCATAGGCTAGAGCAAAGCTTAAGGCCTCTTCTGCTTCTTGATTCCTGATGCCATAGCAAAAGCCCCCACGCACCCCTTCAGAACATGTGTTAGATGTACCCACGTGGCCATTAAGGTCTCCTCCTATGAAGAGCTTCTCGCCAATCGGTGCACTCCTAACCATGTCCTCCAGGACTTCCCAGAACTCCCTCTTGGTGTTCTTATTGTGGCCTACTTGTGGGGCATACGCGTTGATAACATTGAGAACTAAGTCCCCGACTACCAGCTTGATCAGGATAATCCGGTCCCCACGTCTCTTGACGTCTACCACTCCATACTTGAGGCTCTTGTTGATCAAGATGCCTACACAATTTCTGTTTGTAGTTGTCCCCGTGTACCATAGCTTGAAGCCGGTATCCTCCACATCCTTTGCCTTCTGACCCCCTCCATTTGGTTTCTTGGACGCAAAGGATATCAACCCTTCTCCTCACCGCTGCATCAACTAGCTCCCGAAGTTTCCCTGTCAAAGAAACTATGTTCCAGCTACCTAAGCAAATCCTCCTAGGCTCGGCTAGCTTCCTTACCCTTCGCACTCGTTGAGTCAAATGCGAAGACTGTTGCTCAGTTTTCACTACATCCAGGCGCCGATGTAGCGCGCCCCTAAGGATGTGCCGACCCGATCCTCGCTCACTTGACACCGTATCGAGATCAAGATACGGCGCGCCATCGGGGGGTGATGGCTCGACCCTTGCCCATTTGACACCACACTCGGGTTCCGAAGTGGTGCGTCGCTAAGAGGGTTACGCCCCAACGAAAATAGTTTGGCTTTCATCTCCATAAGAGTGGCTGAGTTTTTAGTTGCCTCACAAAGCCTATCACAACGCTCCTCCTTTACCCGAGCTTGGGACCGGCTATGTTGAGACAACATAGGCGGAGTTCGCCTTTCATTGATTCTTTTTCCCAAAACGCATATATCCAGAACAAATCCAAAAAATTAGGTCATTCCTTGTCTATATAGAACAATATAAATTGTTGCCAAAACTGTGTAAAAGTGGTATGATAATAGCATGAAACAATCAAAAATTATAGATACATCAGAGATGTATCAATGGTGTCCCGGATTAGGGATCACTCATCACATCATCTCCCGACCAGGTGGGACGGGCCGAGAACCCCATGTTGGCTCACCAATGGGCCATGTCATAATGGCCCATGGCGCATGGAAGGAATATTTCTGAAGAATTGGCGCATACTTCAAGACTTAGATGTCGTCTACAACACAAATACCTTATGTGTAACCGACCTTGCTGTAACCCTGGACCATCAGTATCTATATAAACCAGGGGGTAGGGCTCATAGACTATATCATCGATCTCGTGGCAAATCAACCTATAATTTGTACACTGCTCAAAATCAATACAACACAAGCAGGGCGTAGGGTTTTATCTTCTCGGAGATCCTGAACCTGGGTGAAATCTCGTGTCTCTTTTACCACCATGCCATGGCTACTACATGATATGTCTCCAACGTATCTACAATTTTTTATTGTTTCATGCTATTATATTATCAATCTTGGATGTTTATATTCTTTATTGTTCCATTTTATATCATTTTTGGGGACTAACGTAAACTCAATTCCCAGTGTGATTTCTTGTTTTTTGCTTGTTTTTGGCTTTTCAGGAACTATGTACCAAACGAAGTCCAAACACGATGAAACTTTACAGTGATTTTTTCTGGACCAGAAGGGACCCTAGAACGTTTGGGAGGAGGCCATAAGATCTATGGGAGAGTGACGAGCTCACACAAAGCGCACCTAGGGGGGCACACCTCCTGAGCTCGTGGGTCCCACACATATCCGTTTGACCTAATTCCAGCGTTGTAAATTCCCACAAATCCTCAAACCAACAGAGAGCGACCTGAAACACTTTTTCCGTGGCCACAAGCTTCTGTTCTATCGCGATCCCATCTGGAGGCCTTTTTCGGTACTCTGCCAGAGGGGGAATCAATCACGGAGGGCTTCTACATCATCCTTGCTACCTTCCAATGATGGTGAGTGATACGTCTCCAACATATCTATACTTTTTTATTGCTCCATGCTATATTATCTACTGTTTTGGACTATATTGGGCTTTATTTTCCACTTTTATATTATTTTTGGGACTAACCTATTAACCGGAGGCCCAACCCAGAATTGTTGTTTTTTGCCTATTTCAGTGTTTCGGAGAAACAGAATATCAAACGGAGTCCAAACAGAATGAAATCTTCGGAAACATGATTTTCTCATCACATAAGATCCAGGAGACTTGGACCCTCCGTGAAGAAAGCCACGAGGTGGTCACGAGGGTGGAGGGCGCCCATCTAGGGCGCGCCCCCTGTCTCGTGGGCCCCTCGAAGCTCCACTGACGTTCTCCTTCCTCCCATATATACCTACATACCCCCAAACGATCGGGGACGGAGCCAAAAACCTAATTTCACCGCCACAACTTTCTGTACCCATGAGATCCCATCTTGGGGCTTGTTCCGGAGCTCCGCCGGAGGGGGAATCGATCACGGAGGGCTTCTACATCATCATCCAAGCCCCTCCGATGAAGTGTGAGTAGTTTACTTCAGACCTACGGGTCCATAGTTAGTAGCTAGATATCTTCTTCTCTCTTTTTGGATCTCAATACAATGTTCTCCCCCTCTCTCGTGGAGATCTATTCGATGTAATCTTCTTTTTGCGGTGTGTTTGTTGAGACCGATGAATTATGGGTTTATGATCTAGTCTATCTATGAATAATATTTGAATCTTCTCTGAATTCTTTTATGTATGATTGGTTATCTTTGCAAGTCTCTTCGAATTATCAGTTTGGTTTGGCCTACTAGATTGGTCGTTCTTGCCATGGGAGAAGTGCTTAGCTTTGGGTTCGATCTTGCGGTGTCCTTTCCCAGTGACAGAAGGGGCAGCAAGGCACGTATTGTATTGTTGCCATCGACGATAACAAGATGGGGTTTTTATCATATTGCAGGAAACTATCCCTCTACATCATATCATCTTTCTTAAGGCGTTACTCTGTTTTTAACTTAATACTCTAGATGCATGCTGGATAGCGGTCGATGAGTGGAGTAATAGTAGTAGATGCAGGTAGGAGTAGGTCTACTTGTCTCGGACATGATGCCTATATACATGATCATACCTAGATATTCTCATAACTATGCTCAATTCTGTCAATTGCTCAACATAATTTGTTCACCCACCGTAGAATACTTATGCTCTTGAGAGAAGCCACTAGTGAAACCTGTGGCCCCCGGGTCTCTTTCTCATCATATCAATCTCCATTACTTTATTATTGCTTTACTTTTTACTTTGCCTTTTACTTTTCACTTTGCATCTCTATACCAAAAATACCAAAAATATTATTTATCATCTCTATCAGATCTCACTTTCGTAAGTGACCGTGAAGGGATTGACAACCCCTAAGCGCGTTGGTTGCGTTGAGCTATTGTTTTTGTGTAGGTACAAGGGACACGCGCGTAGCCTCCTACTGGATTGATACCTTGGTTCTCAAAAACTGAGGGAAATACTTACGCTACTTTGCTGCATCATCCTCTCCTCTTCGGGGAAATCCAACGCAGTGCTCAAGAGGTAGCAAGAAGAATTTCTGGCGCCGTTGTCGGGGAGTCTGCGCAAAAGTCAGCATACCAAGTACCCATCACAATCCCTATCCCCCGCATTACATTATTTGCCATTTGCCTCTCGTTTTCCTCTCCCCCACTTCACCCTTGCCGTTTTATTCGCCCTCTCTCTCTCTATCCTCCCTCTCTTTCTATTTTTGCCTCTTTTGGCCCGTTTGTTTTTTGTTTTCTCGTGTGTTAGATTGCTTGTTGTCGCGATGGCTAAAGATAATACTAAATTGTGTGACTTCACCAATACCAACAATAATGATTTCCTTAGCACTCCGATTGCTCCTCTTACCGATGCTGAATCTTGTGAAATTAATGCTGCTTTGCTGAATCTTGTCATGAAAGATCCGTTTTCTGGCCTTCCTAGTGAATATGTCGCTACCCATCTTAATAGCTTCGTTGATTTGTGTGACATGCAAAAGAAGAAATATGTTGATAATGATATTGTTAAATTAAAGCTATTTCCTTTTCCGTTTAGAGATCGTGCTAAAGCTTGGTTTTCATCTTTGCCTAAAAATAGTATTGATTCATGGAACAAATGCAAAGATGCTTTTATCTCTAAGTATTTTCCTCCCGCTAAGATCATCTCTCTTAGAAACGATATTATGAATTTTAAGAAACTTGATCATGAACATGTTGCACAACCTTGGGAGAGAATGAAATTAATGATACGTAATTGCCCTACTCATGGTTTGAATTTGTGGATGATTATACAAAATATCAAGTAGTTCACCACAGACTACGGGTCCATAGATAGTAGCTAGATGGCTTCTTCTCTCTTTGATCTTCAATATAATGTTATCCATGATCTCCATGGTGTTCTATTTGATGTAATTCTTTTGTGGTGTGTTTGTTGGGATTCGTTGAATTGTGAGTTTATGCTTTAGAATATTCATTGAAAGTAATGGAGTCTTTGCTAAACTTTATTATGCATGATTGTTATAGCTTTGTATTCCCTCCGATCTATCCGTTTGGTTTGGCCAACTTGATTGATTTATCTTCAGTGCGACAGGTGCTTTGTGATGGGTTCAATCTTGCGGTGTCCTCACCTCATGATAGAAGGGGTAGCAAGCCACATATTGTATTGTTGCCATTAAGCATAAAATGATGGGGTTTAATCATATTGCTTGAGTTTACTTTTTCTACATCATGCCATCTTGCTTAGATCATTACTCTGTTTGTTATGAACTTAATACTATAGATGCATGTTGGATAGCGATCGATTAGTGGAGTAATGGTAGTAGATGCAGAATCATTTCGATCTACTTATCACACACATGATGCATATATACATGATCATTGCCATGAATATCGTCATAACTATGTGCTTTTCTATCAATTGCCCAACAATAATTTGTCTACCCACCGTATGTTGTATTTCAAGAGAGAAACCTCGAGTTAAAACTATGGCCCCCGGGTCTACTTTAATCATATTACTAAAATCAAAAATACATTGCTACAATTTATTAACTTTACTTTTACTTTTAATTTATCTATCTATCACTATCGGATTTAATCCTTGCAAGTAATGAGTTCAAGGGGATTGACGACCCTCTTGCGCGCGTTGGGTGCAAGTATTTGCTCTTATGTGTAGGTGTTGTTCACTAGGATTTCTGTGGTTCTCCTATTGGTTCGATAACCTTGGTTCTCACTAAGGGAAATACTTCTCTACTACTATATTGCTTCACCCTTCCTCTTTGGGGAAAATACCAACACAGCTCACAAGTAGCATTACACTACTAGGGAGAATCCTAGTAGTGGCACGGGGTAAAAGTCTAGTAGTAGCGCGGGTGCCCTCACCACTACTGCCATGCTACAACTAACGGGGTAGTAGTAGCGCGAGTGCTAGCCCGCGCTACTACTACTTAGTTGTAGCACGGGTCTAGACCCTGTTCTACTACTACCGTTGTGTATTTTTTGCATATTTATGTAGTATTTATACAACAATTATACAAGTTTTTATACAGTCCAACATATACATACAACATTGAGAGTATATGATACAACAATGTCTCATCACCATCATCATAGTGATATAACAATGTCTCATCATCATATGTTAACCACTAGCTAATTCTTATCAATCATGACTAAAAATGCACCAACTAATTGTTACCATCCTAGGTAGATAACTTCCCAGCACATAGTAGTCATAACACGATCGACGGTACAAATATCCACTAGTTAGTTAGTACTGACCATGACAAGTACTAGGACCTACTCCTCTCTTTTAGGAAAGATAAAAGAATAGGAATGGCCTTCCATCTCCATGATGGTGCACATAGATTCACCGGTTTCCAATTTCTGGCCCACAATCATTCCACTATTCGCCTCCATCCTTCAATTTTGAGGCATTCAGTCGATTATCTATATTTGAAATTGGTCTTCTCATGGCAAATAATTGTCATCTCACCTTGCACATCCATCAGTGCAGGGCAACAACACTTGGGGAGCTTGTGTTGAAGAACATAATAGTAACATAGTAAGTAATGTAGTTTATTTAAGAAGTATGTATGAAAAAGATGGACTAGTGACACAATAGTAAAAAAATATTACCATGCATTTTCTACGAATGTTAGTATCGCTCAACTTGTGGAATAGTGGCACGTATCATCTAGATTTCAGCCAGCTCCATAAATGCCCTTAAACGACTCGACAACATTAACAAAGGAGACAAGATAATTCTTCTCCTCCCAAGTACGCTCTAAGCCAGCAGTGTAATAGGTTGTGTCTACTATATTCTGTGTTTTTTTTCTTGGAGATAGAAAATAATTTGTCAAATTTAAAATAAACAAGTTAAGTTAGGAGTAAAAACAACCATTTTTAAATAAGCAATATAGATTATTTAACAAATTTGTTTTAGAAACTCACACGGAGGAAGAATTGGAATCATATCCAGATCCACCTAAATGTCTTGATCATATTGAGAAAGTGACTAGAACATATCGAGGAACGATGCCAATATCGAAGGTTATGCTCACACCCACCTTAAATCTGTAAGCCTTGCATAATCCTTTCCAATTTGCACAAGCAAAATATCGGTGACCTACATCATTGTAGACCGTAGCCTCGAAAATGAAACCATGTTTCGTCTTAAGGTAAGTTGTCCTCTCATCCACCTTATCCATATCATCGAAATAGAGCTTCTCTAGGACATGATGTCTTGCATAGCAGGGGATGCACTAGTCAAATTATAAAAAAAATAGAAATTACACGTTAAAAGCAAAAAACTTAAGCTATGCTTAATTAAGAAGAAACATGTGCAGAACTATATAACATATAATATTTGAAGCCCTCTTTAAGCGTGAGGGAGAAGCACCTATCGTTTTCCATGTGAGTATCATCACACACACACCCCTCATCGGTATAGTCATCGCACTCGACGATCCTACCCTCGTCATCCATTTGACGTGTTCATAATTGAAAGATTAAAAATCAACGACAAATTCAGTAAGTCAACACACAAATCACTATTCATCATGGGTTGAATTTTAGTCTGTCGAGTCTCCCTTGAACAACTCTCATCTCTGAAGTGGTGGTATATATGGTGGGCATTCACGGATATTTTGACTGTCAGTGATGGTCGCTCCTCTTGCTTCCCCGAGTGCATTAACAAAAGGTCTAGCACAAGGAGAAGAAACAAAAGCAACCCCCGCGATAACAGTCGGGATGCTTCCCTCAAGAACATAGATCTACATGAGTACTAACAATGTTGGTGTATATATGGTGGACACTCCCTCGCTGATATTTTGACCGTCGTTGATGGTCGCTTCTCCTCCTTCCCCTAGTGCATTACCAAGGTCTAGCACAAGGAGAAGAAAGAGAAGCGACCCCACAAAAACACTTGGGATTCTTCCTTTAAGAACATCAATCAATCACACAGGGAGCCCCACCAGACTGAAAGTCAACCCTAATTAAGCATCAATCAACATTACGTTTATCAAATAATGACATAAAAATATTTACGAGTTCCAAACTTCAACATTGCACTGGCACCGGAGGACAACTTCTATTGGGCTAGAGCCAACATTTTTATTTCCACATATATTTTCTTTTCTTTCTTATTTATGAACTTCCAAACCACCACTAGTTTTTTCTATGGCTTCTTGAAGCACCAAAATGTAGGCACTCGTGTATGAAGTATATGTACTCTATTCAAACTTGCATATTTTGGTAGTTCTTTCTTCCATGTTCATGTTTGGCAATGAACTCACATGAACCTCCGTGGTCACATATTAATACTACTACATGCCAATATTTGAATAAAAACAATAAATATTGCATGCCAATGTACAAAAACAAATCAATACTACATGCCAACATTTGAAAAAAACAGTGAAGCTGCTCCTCACTTTTCTCCCATACGGGAACGACCAAGAAGGGGTCAAATTCACTGGAGTGGAGGTCCAGCCGAACAGGGAGGAATTGGGGTCCGTCGGTGGGGCGTCATCCGTTAAACTAGACTGCAGACAGGAGAGTAGCCCACCTGCTGTTTAAAAATTGCAAAGGGGGTGCGAGGTCGGCGATGGCAAGGCCCTCGAGCAACATGGGGTCGGGCGGAGGTGGGAGAAAGAGAGGCGGTGCTGCCTGAGGGAGTCCAGGATTAGGGGGTCCTCGGGCGTCCGGGCTATGTGATATGGACCGGCCTAATGGGCTGTGGAGATACAAGACGAAAGACTTTCCCCGTGTCTGGAGGGACTCTCCTTGGCGTGGAAGGCAAGCTTAGCGTGCGGATATGAAGATTCCTTTCTCTGTAAACCGACTCTGTACAAACCCTAGCCCACTCCAGTGTCTATATAAACCGGAGGGGTTAGTCCTTAGTGTTGGGGAACATAGTAATTTCAAAAAAATTCCTACGCACACGCATGACCATGGTGATGCATAGCAACAAGAGGGGAGAGTGTTGTCTACGTACCCTCATAGACCGTAAGCGGAAGCGTTTATCAACGCGGTTGATGTAGTCGTACACTGAGGGAGTCCTGGATTAGGGGGTGTTCGGGTAGCCGGACTATACCTTCAGCCGGACTCCTGGACTATGAAGATACAACATTGAAGACTTCGTCCCGTGTCCGGATGGGACTTTCCTTGGCGTGGAAGGCAAGCTTGGTGATGCGGATATTCAAGATCTCCTACCATTGTAACCGACTCTATGTAACCCTAACCCTATCCGGTGTCTATATAAACCGGAGGGTTGTAGTCCGTAGGCAATCAACTCCATATACAACAATCATACCATAGGCTAGCTTCTAGGGTTTAGCCTCCTTGATCTCGTGGTAGATCTACTTTTGTACTACCCATATCATCAATATTAATCAAGCAGGACGTAGGGTTTTACCTCCATCAAGAGGGCCCGAACCTGGGTAAAACATCGTGTTCCCTGCCTCCTATTACCATCCGGCCTAGACGCACAGTTCGGGACCCACTACCCGAGATCCGCCGGTTTTGACACCGACATTGGTGCTTTCATTGAGAGTTCCTCTGTGTCGTCGCAATCAGGAAGGATGCCTCCTCCCGTTTTTAAAGACGGCACCATTGCTAAGGGAGCCTTGGCTGTTAGCCAAACTCTCCGGCTAGGTGGTTTCCTCATGACTGCCTGTTCGGCTGTTGCGCCGACGGTGACCTCTCAGGTCATCAAAAGCAACCTACACGTCGGCTCGGAGCTCGTCGAGCAGCTAGATCCAATGGAGCTCTCTTCCGTAAACGAGCTCTTGGATCGTATCACCGCCCTGGGGGTCGCTACAGATTACGACCAGGTTGGGCTTAAACCCGATCTAAGAGAAATTAACTCTCCCCAAGTCACCCACCACGTTGCCGTGGTAGAGGCGCAGAGCAGCGACCCTTCATCTATTTTAAGGACTAGCTACGTCAGAATTCCCGACTCCTCCAAGCCGGATACCCAGGGAGAGGAGGATATAACTCAAGACCTGAGCTTAGGATCAGGCAGCAGGCTAGATTCGTTGGACAACATCCAAGAATTCAAACTTCAGAGTTCGGAAACTCTTCGGCCTCCGAATCTTGGATTGGGTGAGGTTTCAGATTCAACGACACCCGCCCACCCGAACATAAGCGATCTCTCCCAAATCAGGCAGAGGCCCGAGGAAACAGTACATCATTACTGGGCCAGATTCCTCCTGGTTATGAACAGGATAAAGGATTGCCGCGAGGGAGACGCAATCTCAATTTTCTGCAGTAATTGCACGGACGAGGGAATCCTTAACGCTGTAAGTCGTCATGATATTACATGCTTCGCTAACTTGGCGTCCATAGTACAAAAATACTGTGTGATGGAAAGCGCCTGGAAAACCGAAATAAAATTTTGGGATAATCCGGCCTTGAATAGTAATCCCGTCCGAACTAAGAGGGTGCATCATCATAGGACACCCGGGATAAACACCAAAAAGCCAAAACCCTCTACAGGGCATGGAACCGTACTGGAAAGGTGGCTTGATGGACCCTGTAGAATCCACAGTACAGAGGACGCCACACCTACTCACAGCCTTAGAGCATGTTGGATACTCCGGCAGGTGGCCAAAATTGGCGAGGACCTCTTAATTCTGGAGGCCGCAGAAAGCCAGCCCGAGGACACCAGTACCGTTCTCACAGTCTTCGAGACTTTCGCATCAAACAGTATGCGAAAAAGAACACTCCGCAGCCTCGCCGAAGTCTATCAAGTTGCAACAATAAATCCATGGAGCGACACTGCTATTACCTTCAACGCAAGTGATGAACCTAGATTCCGAACAGCCCGAGCACCAGCCGCATTGGTCCTCAGTCCCATAGTGGACGGCTTTCGCCTCACCAAGGTGCTCATGGATGGAGGCAGCGGACTGAACCTCATTTATGAGGAAACCCTTCAAAAAATGGAAATAGACTGGAACCGCATCGAGCGAAGCAGCACAACCTTTAGAGGAATAATCCCCAGTCGGGAAGCGCGCTACATAGGAAAAATCACACTAGATGTGGTGTTCGGCACGCCGGATAATTACAGGTCCGAAGAAGTCACGTTTCAGGTGGCCCCATTCAAAAGCGGATATCACGCTTTACTGGGACGGGAAGCATTCTCAATCTTCCAAGCAATACCCCATTACGGGTACATGAAGCTTAAGATGCCCGGGCCGAATGGAATTATCACTCTAGCTAGTGATCCGGACGTAGCACTCCGCGCCGAAAACAAGACGGCCGCATTAGCCCTTGAGGCACTATCCGAAGCCTTAGCGGCCGAGGAACTGACTGCGCTGCGCTCCACGGTTAACAGGGATGATGTGATACTCGATAAGAGATCCAAATCCACATCCTTCAAGCTAGCTGACGAAATAGTCAAATTCCAGGTCCATCCAACGGACCCCAATAAAACAGCTTCCATTGGGGCATGACTGAACCCTGATGTAGACGCCGCACCGCGAGAGTTCCTACGAGAGAACTGGGACATTTTCGCCTGGCACCCTTCAGACATGCTAGGGATCCCACATAGGCTGGCCGAACACAGCTTAAATATCCTAAAAGGATTCAAACCTGTCAAACAAGCCCTTCGGCGTTTTTCCGAACCCAAGAGACAGGCTATGGGAGAGGAGCTAGCCAAGCTATTGGAGGCCGGATTCATTAGAGACATAAAACATCCGGACTGGCTAGCAAACTTGGTGATGGTACCAAAGAAGGACAAATCCTGGCGCCTGTGTGTCGATTTTAAAGACCTCAACAAGGCTTGCCCAAAGGATCCCTTCCCCCTCCCCCGTATCGATCAAATTATCGATGCCACCGCAGGACACGACTCATTGTGTTTCCTCGACGCATACTCCGGATACCATCAAATCAAGATGGCAGAATCAGACCAAGCTGCAACAGCATTCATCACACCATACGGCCCATTCTGCTTCAACACAATGCCCTTCGGGCTGAAAAACGCCGGCGCAACATATCAGCGCATGATCCAGACATGTCTGGCAAATCAGATCGGCAAAACAGTGGAGGCGTATGTTGATGATGTGGTCGTCAAATCAAGACATGTCGAATCTCTAGTAGACGACTTGAGGCTTACATTCGATAACCTCCGAAAATATGACACCAAGCTCAACCCGAAAAAATGCGTCTTCGGCGTTCCAGCTGGAAAGCTCTTGGGCTTCATTGTATCCGGTAGAGGAATTGAAGCAAATCCAACCAAGATCCGAGCTTTGTCACAATTGGATATCCCAAAGGACCTCAAACAAATACAAAAATTAATCGGATGCGTGGCGGCTTTAAGCCGCTTCATCTCCCGCTTGGGAGAAAAGGCACTACCCCTCTATCGCCTCCTTCGGCGCACCGAACACTTTGAGTGGACGGAGGCCGTCACGGCTGGACTTGATGAAATAAAAGCCATATTGGCAACAAACCCAGTCCTGGCCGCGCCGAACACCGGCGAACCAATGTTATTGTACATTGCAGCAACACATCAAGTTGTCAGCGCAGTGCTCGTTGTCGAGCGGGAAATGGATGGACACAAATTCCCCCTTCAAAGGCCGGTCTACTACGTATCCACTGTCCTCACTCCATGCAAATCACGGTACCCGCATTATCAAAAGATTGCATACGCGGTATTCATGGCACCCCAGAAGCTACAACACTACTTTCAAGAGTGTTCCATAATAGTAGCCTCGGAAGTACCACTCAACGATATTATCAACAACCGTGACGCAACGGGCCAGATTGCAAAATGGGCCATCGAGCTTCTCACGTTCGATATAACCTATAAGCCACAGCGAGCTATTAAATCGCAAGTTTTGGCCGACTTCGTCGCAGAATGGACGGAGGCCGAGCTCCCTAAAGAGTACGGCACATATTCAAACTGGATTATGCATTTCGACGGCTCCAAAATGTTGGCCGGACTGGGGGCTGGCGTCGTCCTGACATCCCCCACAGGAGACACAGTCCAATATGTGCTCCAAATCATGTACATGGATTCCAACAATGCAGCCGAATATGAGGCCCTCCTACATGGTCTCCGGATAGCAGTATCCATGGGTATCCAGCGCCTAGAGGTACGTGGGGATTCAAACCTCGCGATACCCCAAATAAATGGAGACTTCGACGCCAAGGACCCAAAAATGGCAGCTTACCGCAACGCCGTCCTAAAAATGTCATCTCGGTTCGAAGGGCTGGAGTTTCACCATATAGCCCGAGAAAACAATCAAGCAGCGGACGTCCTGGCGCGCATTGGAGCAAAACGCGATGCAGTCCCCCCCCCAACATCTTTTTGGAAAGATTGTTCAAGCCATCTGTAGCATGGGAGGGGGAACCCGCAAATAATAGCCCGGACCCAGACGCACCACTCGACGCCGAACAATCTGACACAATTGGAGGCTCTGCCAATGAAATTACACCTTCAGCCCACGTAATAATGGCGGTCATCGCCCCGTGGACAGAACCATTCCTAGCCTACCTTACTAGGCAGGAATTCTCGGAGGACCAAAACGAGGCCTGCTACATAGTGCGGCGATCTAAAGCCTATAGAGTCCATGAGGGAGAGCTTTATAAGAAAAGCACTACCGGAGTCCTTCAAAGGTGCATCTCCGAAGAGGAAGGGCAGAACCTTCTGGCTGAAATTCATGCCGGACTCGGTGGTCACCATGCCGCTGCTCAGTCCCTCGTTAGCAAGGCTTTCCGTAAAGGCTTTTATTGGCCGACGGCCCGGGCAGACGCTCAGGACCTAGTCCAACGATGCGCTGGTTGCCAACTTTTTGCCAACCAAATCCATATGCCACCCACCGCACTCCAAACTATACCCATCACCTGGCCTTTTGCGGTCTGGGGGATTGACATGGTCGGACCCCTTAAAGGTGGGACCGATAGGAAAAAATACTTACTAGTCATGGTGGATAAATTCACCAAATGGATAGAAGCCAAGCCTATAAAAATGGCCGAATCCGGACCTGTGATAGACTTCATATCTGGGGTTGTACACCGTTATGGCATCCCCCACAGCATCATAACCGATAATGGTACAAACTTTACCGCCAACGAGGTAAAACTCTGGTGCAAAAACATGGGCATCAAGCTCGATTATGCTTCCGTCTATCACCCACAAACCAACGGCCAGGTCGAACGTGCAAATGGTCTTATCATGAGCGGCATTAAACCCAGACTGGTGCGGTCCCTCAAGGAATCTAACATGCACTGGGTAGAGGAGCTCGACTCCGTGCTATGGGGGCTGCGGACCACGCCAAATCGCACCACCGGATACACACCATTTTTTATGGTGTATGGCGCAGAGGCAGTTCTGCCCTGTGACATAATTCATGACTCACCTAGAGTGCGCATGTACGAAGAAAGAGAAGCCGAGCTCGATCGGCAAGACAACTTGGACGCCCTGGAGGAGGAGCATGACGTGGCAAAAGCCCGTTCCGCATTTTATCAATAGCAGGCCCGAAGATATCAAAGCAGAGAAGTACGGGCCAAAAATTACAATGTTGGCGAACTAGTTCTACGCCTGCTGGATAAGAAAAAGGACAAACTCAAGCCCAAGTGGGAAGGTCCATTCATAATCGACCAAGTCCTGACTGGCGGGGCGTACTGCCTGCGAGATGCGTCGGATAACCGACTCGAGCCGAACTCGTGGAACGCCACCCGTCTCCGAAGATTCTATGCCTAGCGCCGGACTCTGTGTTCGTCTCCTTCCTCTGTCCATTTTTTGCATTTTTCTGTCTTACATTTCTCTCCTTCCCCTCTTTTCTTTTATAGCCCTTAAAGGCTCATCTAGTGACGCGCCACTCGCGCTCATTAAACCTGGGGGCTTCTTTAACAGAAGCTTATTTATACGGACTTCACGCCCAACACATGCGTCAAACTTCCGCATGTACCTTTTTCTTCACCATTATATGCATCGATATGACTTAAGTTTTGGCCAAGCTGGGTTGCCTGGCTCCTGTGCTTACCCCTACGTTCCCGATTGTTCGGCTAGGCGGTAAAGGGAGCACATCTGCGATTGTTACTGCCGGGTGAGCCGGATGTGTACCTCAGACTGGGTGAAGCCGAAAGCTAGCGTTCTTAAGGGAATATTCGGTCGGTGAGATAAAAGATGATCTTTTTACTCATTTTATGCGCCCCCAGATGCTTTTTCTGCGTCTTTTTACGCAGTCCGGACATGCACTTTAGGGCATGCCTCCCAGCGAAAGGAACCCCTAACGGAACTATTCTCTCTGGAAGATGTTTCTTACTAACCATGTAATATAACATAACTAGTTGGGCACTTGTCTGATAAAGCACTAATGACCCCTACGCCTGGTCTCCACGCATACCATGGTTCTTATATAACCGCTATGGTATTCGGACACACTCCGGACCGTCAGGTCCCGAGGTTGAAGCGAAAAGGTCGGCAACGACAAACGATCTACAATCCGGCTAGAAGGCATTACACATGTCAATTCAAAATTACATAGTCATTCTGACTGATTGTATTCCTCTTCTATACCATCTAACAGGCTGTCTAATTTACAGTCCTGCTGGGAATACTTCGCGGCCAACTCTACTTGGCCGTATACTAAGCTCACAGGGATCTCCTTCCCGTCAGGCCCCACTGGTCCGACCTCGGCCATGTGGTTTGGGTCAGACTTCGTAAAACGAGTCTTCACCATGGCCCAGGCTTCCCTAGCGCCTTGTCGGCAGGCCGATATCTTCCACAACCGGAAGCGCCGCCGAGCTTCCTTCAGCTTCTCCGCAAGCTCTCCAAGGCCCTCGGGCATGGAGTGGGCAGGCCATAAGGCTTGGGCAACACCTCGCATCGCCTGCCGAATTCGCTCTTGCAGTTGCATGAGTTCGGGAAGAAGGTCACCCGTAGAACCGGGCATCTCCTTTGTAGGACGACCTGTGAGCATACCTACAGACATTACTCTGTTAGTCGACTTCCTCGCCGAACTCTTTTTTCAAAGTTCGTTCAAGCACTTACTAAAAATGTCGTGTCGAAGCCGCTGATTCTCCTTCGTGGAGTCCGACAGCTGGCCACGAACATCTTTAAGTTCGACGTCCAGCTTGGTGTTGGCATCCTGAAGATCATTCTTCTCTCGCCTCACCTTTGTCAACGTACTCTCACCGGCCTTTAGCCGGCGTAAGAGTTGTTGCTTGTCCGGATCGAGTCCGGCGCCATCTGCAATATGATTTGTCAGATTTGCACCCACACCGCACAATACTAATCTTTCGAAGTGTATCTTACCTGAGGGGGTCTCTTTGGGCTCCCCTGCTGCGGCTAGTGCGGCCTCTAGTTGGGCCTTGCACTTTTCTAGTTCCTGGGACAGTACGGTATTCTTCTCTGTAGGAAGCTGCATACTAAATGATCCTTAAATCAGTTGCTCTAACTGCTTCAAGTCTCGGGGGCTACTGGCATATATATATATATATAACCAAAATTTTCTTACCCGTATGTCTTTTACATACTGCTTCGTGGCTCTGGCTAAACCATTTTGAGCGGCATGGAGGTACGCATCTCCCGAATTAAAGGCATCTAAAGCCTCTTGGGAGAAACAAGCGTCCCGTAGAATTATCCGGCGACGCCTGTGGTTCATGGCACTCTCCACTTCAGAATTTGTGGCAGACAGCCTGTCCGCATCCTCTGTCGGAGGAGCCTCCGGTGTGCGCCTTGTGCTCGCCTCCGCTTCCTGGCCAGACATTGGAGCCTGGCTGGTGGAGGCGCGATTGGCAACCTCTCCGAATGTAGTCCGGCGAGGTCTCTTCGTTCCGAAGATAGCACGAACGTTAATATGCCCTGACAGAATAACTCCAGGGAAACAGAGGGTGCACTATACCTTTGCACCGGCATCTCAGTCCGGACTTCATTCCTTTTTGCCCCACGGGGCCCTGCGGCCCCTCGTTGGCTAGCCGTCGCAGGTTCGGCCTCCTGCCTCGGAAATCTCCCCTGCAAAACATGGCTGTCATCAGAAACACCGAGCTACGTGAGGGTGGAATCTCTTTCAAGGGAATAAGACCCCGGTTTCTGTCACCTGGGAGGCCGGGATTAACCCTGGGTAATCCGCCGTAATGGCTACCAAGGTATTGTCCTTGCTTAGCTAATGGAACACCCCGTCGATAAGCTCCACCGATATGTCCGGATCCTCTTCGGAGTCTAGATTGAGGGACCGTTCTGGGTCCTTTGGCTGTGGAGGGCGGCTGCTTATATCCTTTACCTCCTGTCGCAGTTCCTGCATTGAAGTCGTTAGACTACCTATCTAACCATGGGAGTATAAAACAAACGGGCAAGAGCAATTGTTCACTTACCCAACTTGGAGGATCGTACATACTGAATCCGGCCCGCGGGTTGACGCAGAGGAATTCCTCCTTTTCTCCCTTGTACAAAGAGGATAAGATCTTTACTAAGGCGGCGGCTGAGGCCGGCCCCTTACGACCGTAACATGTGGCGTCATCCTCCCCGTTGAAATCCCACATGGGGTGGCCTCTATATTGAAGCGGTTGCACCTCCCGCATAATGCATGCGGCCATGACTCCAATCATGGTTAGTCCAGAATGAGCCAACAGTCTTATTCGGCCCATCAGGTAAAGGACGTCTCTGTCGTTTTCTCTCTGAGAGCTCCGCGGACGCCAGCTCAAGCGTTTCTTCAATGGAGCACTGTTGAACTCAGGGAGACCGGCCCGGATAGGGTTCGGTAGCGGGACGTCATCTATATAAAACCATTCGGAAGGCCAGTCCTCGGACGCCTTCTTTGGGGTTCCGGATAGGTATCCAGTCCCGGCGATGCGCCATACTTTGGCTCCGCCCACTTGGTATATAGACCCCTCTTGAGAACGGGGCACCAGGCAGAATAACCTCTTCCACAGCGCGAAATGAGCCTCAACGCCTAAAAATAGCTCGCAAAGGGCGACGAAACCCGCAATATGCAATACGGAGGTGGGCGTAAGATTGTGCAGCTGGAGGCCGTAGAACTCCAGAAGCCCGTGGAGAAATGGATGAATTGGAAATCTCAGTCCCCTTATTAGATAGGGGACGAGGCACACGCGCTCTCCTTTAGAAGGATTGGGGGTGCTCTCTGCTTGTTTTCCGCCATTTTAGGTGCCGAGACCGGCTTGGACCGGGACCATGTATGCCTGAGGGAGAAATCCCTTGGCCTGAAGCGACACTAACTCGCTATGCGGGATGGTGCAACTCTCCCAGTCCCCGGGTTTGGGACCGGAGGGGCGAGGGGAGGAGCTACGACGGCTGGTCATGTTGGAATGGAACTTTGCTGGAAGCGCTCTGATGATAACTCGCGGAAAGGAGAAGATGTGGTTTGGACCTAAATCCCCATCCCGTTAAATAGGCGGCTCGTTTATACGGCTAGGGGTGTGGATATAAAAACGCCCCGGCTTTTCGCATTCGTTTGACACGTGGAAGATGGCCATTATTGGGCATGGAAGCCGAGGAGCACTACATTACAAAAATCGGACATTATTCCTACAGGTACACGGGATTTGGAGAAGAACCCGCATTGCAATGCCGAACAATCTGTGCGCCGGACTCATCGTCATTGAAGCCTGGTTCGGGGGCTACTGAGGGAGTCCTGGATTAGGGGGTGTTCGGGTAGCCGTACTATACCTTCAGTCGGACTCCTGGACTATGAAGATACAACATTGAAGACTTTGTCCCGTGTCCGAATGGGTTTTTCCTTGGCGTGGAAGGCAAGCTTGGCGATGCGGATATTCAAGATCTCCTACCATTGTAACCGACTCTATGTAACCCTAACCCTATCCGATGTCTATATAAACCGGAGGTTTGTAGTCCGTAGGCAATCAACTCCATATACAACAATCATACCATAGGCTAGCTTCTAGGGTTTAGCCTCCTTGATCTCGTGGTAGATCTACTCTTGTACTACCCATATCATCAATATTAATCAAGCAGGACGTAGGGTTTTACCTCCATCAAGAGGGCCCGAACCTGGGTAAAACATCGTGTTCCCTGCCTCCTGTTACCATCCGGCCTAGACGCACAGTTCGGGACCCACTACCCGAGATCCGCCGGTTTTGACACCGACATACACCTTCACGATCTGTCCTGATCAAGTACCGAACGTACGGCACCTCCACCTTCAGCACACGTTCAGCTCGATGACGTCCTCGCCTTCTCGATCCAGCAAGAGGGGTGAAGTAGTAGATGAGTTCCGGCAGCACGACGACATGGTGACGGTTTTGGTGAAGAATAATCTCCCCAGGGCTTCGCCTAAGCACTACGAAAACTATGACGGAGGATAAACTAGAGGGGACGGGGTAGCCGGCACACGTCTTGGTGTTTCTTGATCTGTCTTGGGTGCTAGCCCTACCCCTCTATTTATATGTTGAGCCTTGGGGTCGAAACTAGGAGTGAAAGACTCCTCAAAGTCGGTTTCACCCGAAAGGCAAGAGTCCTTCTCGGACTCCAGGGCCAGACGCCAGGGTTCCCGATGTCTGGACCCAGACGCCAGGGACCCTGGCGTCTGGCCCCTGGACTCAGCAAAACTTCCTTTTGCGCTTTCCAAAAACCTTGTGGGCTTTCCCCTTTGGCCCAAATAAAGTGTTCTCGTGCCCAAACATTTCGGGAAACATTCGGAACCCCTTTCGGTGAATTTCGGAACCCTTCCGAAGACCAAACACTATTATCCCACATATCAAACTTTATCTCCGGACCATTCCGGAGTTCCCCGTCATGTCCGTGATCTTATCCGGAACTCCGAACAACATTCGGTTACCAACATACATAACTCATAAATACTATATCGTCAACGAACGTTAAGCGTGCGGACCCTACGGGTTCGAGAACTATGTAGACATGACCGAGACATTTCTCTAGTCAATAACCAATAGCGGAACCTGGATGCCCATATTGGCACCTACATATTGTACGAAGATCTTTATTGGTCGAACCGCATAACAACATACGTTGTTCCCTTTGTCATCGGTATGTTACTTGCCCGAGATTCGATCGTCGGTATCTCAATGCCTAGTTCAACCTCATTACCGGCAAGTCTCTTTACTCGTTCCGCAATACATCATCCCGCAACTAACTCATTAGTTACAATGCTTGCAAGGCTTATAGTGATGTGCATTACTGAGTGTGCCCAGAGATACCTCTTCGACAATCGAAGTGACAAATCCTAATCTCGAAATACGCCAACTCAACAAGTAACTTCGGAGACACCTGTAGAGAACCTTTATAATCACCTAGTTACATTGTGACGTTTGGTAGCACACAAAGTGTTCCTCTGGTAAGTGGGAGTTGCATAATCTCATAGTCATAGGAACATGTATAAGTCATGAAGAAAGCAATAGCAACAAACTAAACGATCAAGTGCTAAGCTAACGGAATGGGTCAAGTCAATCACATCATTCTCTGAATGATGTGATCCCGTTTAATCAAATGACAACTCATGTCTATGGTTAGGAAACATAACCGTCTTTGATCAACGAGATAGTCAAATAGAGGCATACTAGTGACACTATGTTTGTCTATGTATTCACACATGTATCATGCTTCCGGTTAATACAATTCTAGCATGAATAATAAACATTTATCATGAAATAAGGAAATAAATAATAACTTTATTATTGCCTCTAGGGCATATTTCCTTCAGTCTCTCACTTGCACTAGAGTCAATAATCTAGATTACACAGTAATGATTATAACACCCATGGAGCCTTGGTGCTAATCATGTTTTGCTTGTGGAAGAGGCTTAGTCAACGGGTCTGCAACATTCAGATCTGTATGTATCTTGCAAATTTCTATGTCTCCCACCTAGACTTGATCCCGGATGGAGTTGAAGCGTCTGTTGATGTGCTTGGTTCTCTTGTGAAATCTGGATTCCTTTGCCAAGGCAATTGCACCAATATTGCCACAAAAGATTTTCATTGGACCCGATGCACTAGGTATGACACCTAGATCGGATATGAACTCCTTCATCCAGACTCCTTCATTCGCTGCTTCCGAAGCAGCAATGTACTCCGCTTTACATGTAGATCCCGCCACGACGCTCTGTTTAGAACTGCTCCAACTGACAGCTCCACCGTTCAATAAAAACACGTATCCGGTTTGCGATTTAGAATCGTCCGGATCAGTGTCAAAGCTTGAATCAACGTAACCATTTACGATGAGCTCTTTGTCACCTCCATAAACGAGAAACATATCCTTAGTCCTTTTCAGGTATTTCAGGATGTTCTTGACCGCTGTCCAGTGATCCACTCCTGGATTACTTTGGTACCTCCCTGCTAAACTAATAGCAAGGCACACATCAGGTCTGGTACACAGTATTGCATACATGATAGAGCCTATGGCTGAAGCATAGGGAACATCTTTCATTTTCTCTCTATCTTCTGCAGTGGTCGGGCATTGAGTCTTACTCAACTTCACACCTTGTAACACAGGCAAGAACCCTTTCTTTGCCTGATCCATTTTGAACTTCTTCAAAACTTTGTCAAGGTATGTGCTTTGTGAAAGTCCAATTAAGCGTCTTGATCTATCTCTATAGATCTTGCTGCCTAATATGTAAGCAGCTTCACCGAGGTATTTCATTGAAGAACTCTTATTCAAGTATCCTTTTATGCTATCCGGAAATTCTATATCATTTCCAATCAACAATATGTCATCGACATATAATATTAGAAATGCTACAGAGCTCCCACTCACTTTCTTGTAAATACAGGCTTCTCCAAAATTCTGTATAAAACCATATGCTTTGATCACACTATCAAAACATTTATTCCAACTCCGAGAGGCTTGCACCAGTCCATAAATGGATCGCTGGAGCTTGCACACTTTGTTAGAACCTTTTGGATCGATAAAACCTTCAGGTTGCATCATATACAACTCTTCTTCCAGAAATCCATTCAGGAATGCAGTCTTTACATCCATTTGCCAAATTTCATAATCATAAAATGCGGCAATAGCTAACATGATTCGGATGGACTTAAGCATCGCTACTGGTGAGAAGTTGTCATCATAGTCAACTCCTTGAACTTGTCGAAAACCTTTCGCAACAAGTCGAGCTTTGTAGACAGTAACATTACCATCAACGTCTGTCTTCTTCATGAAGATCCATTTATTTTCGATGGCCTGCCGATCATCGGGCAAGTCAACCAAAGTCCACACTTTGTTCTCATACATGGATCCCATCTCATATTTCATGGCCTCAAGCCATTTGCGGAATCTGGGCTCATCATTGCTTCCTTGTAGTTCGTAGGTTCGTCATGGTCAAGTAACATGACCTCTAGAACAGGATTACCGTACCACTCTGGTGCGGATCTTGCTCTGGTTGACCTACGAGGTTCGGTAGTAACTTGATTTGAAGTTTCATGATCATCATCATTAGCTTCCTCACTAATTGGTGTAGGTGTCACAGGAACCGGTTTCTGTGATGAACTACTTTCCAATAAGGGAGCAGGTACAGTTACCTCATCAAGTTCTACTTTCCTCCCACTCACTTCTTTCGAGAGAAACTCTTTCTCTAGAAAGGATCCATTCTTAGCAACGAATGTCTTTCCTTTGGATCTGTGATAGAAGGTGTACCCAACAGTTTCCTTTGGGTATCCTATGAAGACACATTTCTCCGATTTGGGTTCGAGCTTATCAGGTAGAAGCTTTTTCACATAAGCATCGCAGCCCCAAACTTTAAGAAACGACAACTTTGGTTTCTTGCCAAAGCATAGTTCATAAGGTGTTGTCTCAACGGATTTAGATGGTGCCCTATTTAACGTGAATGCATCTGTCTCTAAAGCATAACCCCAAAACGATAGCGGTAAATCAGTAAGAGACATCATAGATCGCACCATATCTAGTAAAGTACGATTACGACATTCGGACACACCATTACGATGTGGTGTTCCAGGTGGTGGGAGTTGCAAAACTATTCCACATTGTTTCAAATGTAGGCCAAACTCGTAACTCAAATATTCTCCTCCACGATCAGATCATAGAAACTTTATTTTCTTGTTTACATGATTTTCTACTTCACTCTGAAATTCTTTGAACTTTTCAAATGTTTCAGACTTATGTTTCATTAAGTAGATATACCCATATCTGCTCAAATCATCTGTGAAGGTGAGAAAATAACGATACCCGCTGTCGGTGTCAAAACTGGCGGGTCTCGGGTAGGGGGTCCCGAACTGTGCGTCTAGGATCGATGGTAACAGGAGACAGGGGACACGATGTTTACCTAGGTTCGGGCCCTCTCTATGGAGGTAATACCCTACTTCATGCTTGATTGATCTTGATGAATATGAGTATTACAAGAGTTGATCTAGCACGAGATCGTAATGGCTAAACCCTTGAAGTCTAGCCTATGAATATGGTAATGAGTATACGCGGTGTCCTTTCCGGACTATCCCCTACAGTTTATATTGACACCGAGGGGATCTAGGGTTTACATGGAGTCAGTTACATAAGAAGGAATCTTCAGTCGCCAAGCTTGCCTTCCACGCCAAGTAGAGTCCAATCCGAACACAGTGTAGTCTTCGATCTTCATGTCTTCATAGCCCATCAGTCCGGCCCATAGATAACAGGCCAGACGCCCGAGGACCCCTTAGTCCAGGACTCCCTCAGTAGCCCCCGAACCAGTCTTCAATAGTGAAGTACTCGGCACACAAGTTGTCTTTAGTATTGCAGGGCGGGTTCCCCCTTCAATGATCTCCAAGTAATGTATTCGGCCATTGACCCTAATGTCACCTCCTTAGCTTCTATGCGTTGAATAATCTTCATCCTCCACGTGTCGAGCAAATGTGGAAAGTCGGGGTGTTTTTTGCGAATAACACCTCATCCATGCGAGAAAGAGCGCCTATTTAACGAGATTGGATCCTAGATCCATTCAGCACTGCGTAGAAGAAATCCCCAGAGACTGCTTAGGAGAAACCATTCCAGCATGGCTAGTGTCCCCAGCTCCTCTGCTCGTCCCATCCCAGAGAAAGGCAAGTGGGAGAAGTGTTCCGTGTCTTATAGCCATTTGACAAAATTGCAAACGCAGGGATACCTTCCCCACGCAGATCTAGTCCCTGTTCGAGCAGGGCTAGCTTCCTTCAATGAGGGGACTCAGGCAAAGGACTTCCCCAATCCGTCCGGGGGAGAGCGAGTGTGTTTGGTCCCCTACCTGTTAAGACACTACAAAAAAAAGACACATCCGTGACATTTTGGGCCAAACGAATTTTTTTCTATCATACATATGATACTTCTATGACGATAATTGTGACAAAACCTGGTATCATCATAGATGTGGTGGGCTCCTACTTCTATGACAAAAAATCATGACATAAAATGGGTTTTTCGTCTTGGGCGGGCCGGAGACGCAGCTGCATGACATTCTTTGGGCCGTCGATGACGGAAAAAACCATGGTAGAAGCGAGGGCAAGGAAAATTTCGGGGAGTTCCCGATTACGGTGGGAGGTCGGGGGCCGAGCGATGCGCGTTTCTCTCGTACACGTACGCGCGTGTGTGCGAGGCATTGGCTCTAACTGAACCCGAGCGATTGCACTACAGGCTACGCGTTACTGAACCCGAGCGATCGATCGATGGCTGTTAACTGAACCCGATCGAGCGATTCCTTCACTACTGTTGCTAACTGAAGCCGATCGATTAGATGAACAGTGAGCGTTGCGGGGGGGTGGATGAACAGTGAGAGGTGGCGTTGCCTCTGGATGAACAGGACCCCGTGGTGTGGAGGGCTGGATGAACAGTAGAAGGTGGAGGGGTGCCTGTGGAGGGGTGGTTGAACAGGACCACGTGGTGTGGAGGGCTGGATGAACAGTAGACAGTGGAGGGGTGCCCGTGGAGGGGTGGTTGAACAGTAGCCGGTGGAGTAGCACGCGGTGGAGGCTGGATGAACAGGAGCCCATGGAGGCTGGAGGAGGTCGACGGTAGCCCGTGGAGGCTGGAGGAGGTCGACGATGGAGATGAACAGTATCCTGTGGAGTCCCATTTTGCGGTATGCCACACCCCTCCCGATGAACAGGACCCCCGTTTCGACCGTATGAGGTCCGTTTCGTCCGTTTTGCGGTACGCCACACCCCTCCCGATCAACAGGACCCCCGTTTCGACCGTAGGAGGTCCGTTTCCTCCGTTTTGGGGTACGCCACACCCCTCCCGATCAACAGGACCCCTGTTTCGACCGTAGGAGGTCCGTTTCCTCCGTTCTGCGGTACGCCAGGCCTCGTTTCCATCGCCTGTTCCGTCCAAGCCCTCCCGATGAACATGACCACGCATTCCGTTCTGACCCAGCCGGTTGGCTCCCACGCGTTCCGTTGCCTCCCGATGAACATGAGCATTCCGTTGCCTCCCCATGAACACGACGCATTCTGTTGCCTCCCCATGAACATGACAACAACGATGTTTCTCCGTTCCGACCCAGCCATGTACACGAGCCCTGGCCGTACGTATGCGCGAGTAGGCGTTCGAGACCCCACCCGTATCTACACATACGTGGCCGTATTTTCTTTCTTGCACCCTGGCCGATGTACGTACGTGTACATGCTACGTGCGCGCCTCTACTACGACACATGCGCGCCTCTACTACGACACGTGCGCGCCTCTACATCGACCAGTATGTACATACACGTTCGCGACCAAAATGACAATGCTATGTACGCTTCGACCAGGTGGGTCCCGATTGTCAGGCACTTCCCTGCGTGCGAAGATGTAGCTGGTGGGTCCCAGCAGTCAGGGGGGCGAATCATTTTGTTTTTTTGCCCGAACGCACTTCCTTGCGTGCGAAGGTGTAGCTGGTGGGTCCTAGCAGTCAGGGGGGAAACATTTTTTCATGAAATACGGTGGCCTGTCCGGTGGGTCCCCACTGTCAGGTGGAGGAATAATTATTTTGCATGTAATAAGGAGGCACTTCCTTGTTGCGATCGTGGACCCAGCTGTCAGCCTCTCCACGTACAGTCCACGTCCGATGGAAGCCGTTCCTTGACCATGTTGACCACGCCGCGCCGAGAGCACTAGGGCGGTGGACGATGGCGAGGCCTAGGAAGGGGATGACGCGGAGCCGGGGAAGACACGGTAGTGGATGCCCACACGTAGAGGAGTACGAGGGTTCACTGGTTCGCTGCGGTGTGAGGTTACCGTCGCCGCAGAATAACAGGGTGTGTGAGTGAGTAGAGGGATGGCCTGGCTAGCGGTGGGAGTAGTAGGGGGGCGGTGAGGCCTCCGCCGCATCGTAGCCGGCCATGGGAGGCAGGAGCACGAGGCACGACCGGCGCTGGTTTGGGCGGCTGGAGCAAGAAGACCAGAGGTTGAAGAAGCACTACGGGGATGCCTGATACGTCTCCAACGTATCTATAATTTTTTATTGCTCCATGCTATATTATCTACTGTTTTGGACTATATTGGGCTTTATTTTCCACTTTTATATTATTTTTGGGACTAACCTATTAACCGGAGGCCTAGCCAAGAATTGTTGTTTTTTGCCTATTTCAGTGTTTCGAAGAAACGGAATATCAAATGGAGTCCAAACGGAATGAAACCTTCGGGAACGTGATTTTCTCACCGAATGTGATCCAGGAGACTTGGACCCTACGCCAAGGCATCAGAGAGGCGGTCACGAGGGTGGGGGGCGTGCCCCTGCCTTGTGGGCCCCTCGGAGCTCCAACGACGTACTTCCTCCTCCTATATATACCTACGTACCCCCAAACGATCAGAACAGGAGCCAAAAACCTAATTCCACCGCCGCAACTTTTTGTATCCATGAGATCCCATCTTGGGGCCTGTTCCAGAGCTCCACCGGAGAGGGCCGTTATCACGGAGGCCTTTTACATCATCATAGCCCCTCCGATGAAGTGTGAGTAGTTTACCTCAGACCTTCGGGTCCATAGTTAGTAGCTAGATGGCTTCTTCTCTCTTTTTGGATCTCAACACAAAGTTCTCCCCCTCTCTTGTGGAGATCTATTCGATGTAATCTTCTTTTTGTGGTGTGTTTGTTGAGACCGATGAATTGTGGGTTTATGATCAAGTCTATATATGAATAATATTTGAATCTTCTCTGAATTCTTTTATGTATGATTGGTTATCTTTGCAAGTCTCTTCGAATTATCCGTTTGGTTTAGCCAACTAGATTGGTAGTTCTTGCCATGCGAGAAGTACTTAGCTTTGGGTTCGATCTTGAGGTGTCCTTTCCCAGTGACAGAAGGGGCAGCAAGGCACGTATTGTATCGTTGCCATCGAGGATAACAATATGGGGTTTATTTCATATTGCATGAATTTATCTCTCTACATCATGTCATCTTGCTTAAGGTGTTACTCTATTTTTAACTTAATACTCTAGATGCATGCTGGATAGCGGTCGATGAGTGGAGTAATAGTAGTAGATGCAGAATCGCTTCGGTCTACTTGTCACGGACGTGATGCCTATATACATGATCATGCCTAGATATTCTCATAACTACGCTCAATTCTGTCAATTGCTCAACAGTAATTTGTTCACCCACTGTAGAATACTTATGCTCTTGAGAGAAGCCACTAGTGAAACCTATGGCCCCCGGGTCTATTCTCATCATATCAATCTCCATCACTTTAATCTTGCTTTGCTTTTTTTACTTTGCCTTTTACTTTTCACTTGCATCTTTATGCCAAAAATACCAAAAATATTATATCTATCATATCTCACTCTCGTAAGTGACCGTGAAGGGATTGACAACCCCTGATTGCGTTGGTTGCGAGTAGCTATCGTTTTGTGCAGGTACGAGGGACTTGAGCGTGGCCTCCTACTGTATTGATACCTTGGTTCTCAAAAATTGAGGGAAATACTTACGCTACTCTACTGCATCATCCCTTCCTCTTTGGGGAAATCCAATGCAAGCTCAAGAGGTAGCAAGAAGGATTTCTGGCGCCGTTGCCGGGGAGTCTACGCAAAAAGTCAACATACCAAGTACCCATCACAATCCCTATCTCTCGCATTACATTATTTGCCATTTTCCTCTCGTTTTCCTCTCCCCCACTTCACCCTTGCCGTTTTATTCGCCCTCTCTCTCTCTATCCTCCCTCTCTATTTGCCTCTTTTTCCCGTTTGCTTTTGTTTGCTCGTGTGTTGGATTGCTTGTTTGTCGCGATGGCTCAAGATACTACCAAATTGTGTGACTTCACCAATACCAATAATAATGATTTCCTTAGCACTCCAATTGCTCCTCTTGCCAATACTGAATCTTGTGAAATCAATGCTGCTTTGTTGAATCTTGTTATGAAAGATCAATTTGCCAGCCTTCCTAGTGAAGATGCCGCTACTCATCTGAATAGCTTCGTTGATTTATGTGATATGCAAAAGAAAAAAGATGTCGATAATGATGTCGTTAAATTGAAGCTATTTCCTTTTTCGCTTAGAGATCGTGCTAAAGCTTGGTTTTCGTCTTTGCCTTAAAATAGTATTGATTCTTGGAACAAGTGCAAAGATGCTTTTATCTCTAAGTATTTCCCTCCCGCTAAGATATCTCTCTTAGAAACGATATTATGTACTTTAAACAACTTGATCATGAACATGTTGCACAAGCTTGGGAGAGAATGAAATTAATGATACGTAATTGCCCTACTCATGGTTTGAATTTGTGGATGATTATACAAAAAAATTATGCCGGATTGAATTTTTCTTCTAGAAATCTTTTAGATTCGGCCGCGGGAGGCACTATTATGGAAATCACTTTAGGAGATGCTACTAAACTCCTAGATAATATTATGGTTAATTATTCTCAATGGCATACTGAAAGATCTTCTAATAAAAAAGCGCATGCGATAGAAGAAATCAATGTTTTGAGTGGAAAGATGGATGAACTTATGAAATTATTTGCTACTAAGAATGTTTCGTTTGATCCTAATGATATGCCTTTGTCTACTTTGATTGAGAATAACAATGAATCTATGGATGTGAATTTTGTTGGTAGGAATAATTTTGGTAACAACGCTTATAGAGGGAATTTTAATCCTAGGCCATATCCTAGTAATCCTTCTAATAATTATGGGAATTCCTACAACAACTCTTATGGAAATTATAATAAGATGCCCTCTGAATTTGAGAATAGTGTTAAAGAGTTTATGAATTCACAAAAGAATTTTAATGCTTTGCTTGAAGAGAAATTGCTTAAAGTTGATGATTTGGCTAGGAACGTTGATAGAATTTCTCTTGAGATTGATTCTTTAAAGCTTAGATCTATTCCTCCTAAGCATGATATCAATGAGTCTCTCAAAGCCATGAGAATTTCCATTGATGAGTGCAAGGAAAGAACCGCTAGGATGTGTGCTTCCAAAGATGCCTTTATTAAAGCGTGTTCTTCCAATTCCCATGAAAATCAAGATGAAGATCTAAAAGTTATTGATGTGTCTCCTATTAAATCTTTGTTTTGCAATATGAATCTTGATGAAACTGAATATGATCTTCCTTTACCTAGAAGGCATTCTAAAAATTCGGAGTATTTAGATCTTTATGATGAAATTGATGAAAGTGGGATTGAAAGAAATAAAAATCTAGATGTTGCTAAACCCACTATATTGGATTTCAAGGAATTTAATTATGAAAGTTGTTCTTTAATTGATTGTATTTCCTTGTTGCAATCTGTGCTAAATTCTCCACATTCTTATAGTCAAAAGAAAGCCTTCACCGAACATATTGTTGATGCCTTGATGTAATCTTATGAAGAAAAACTTGAGTTGAAAGTTTCTATCCCTAGAAAACTCTATGATGAGTGGGAACCAACTATTAAAATTAAAATTAAAGATCATGAGTTTTATGCTTTGTGTGATTTGGGTGCTAGTGTCTACACTATCCCCAAAACTTTGTGTGATTTGCTAGATTTCCGTAATTTTGATGATTGCTCTCTAAACTTGCATCTTGCGGATTCTACTATTAAGAAACCCTCGGCACTGTCTTGGCAGCCTCCGGCACCTCTCCCTGTTCTGGGAGGGTCCTTTGGGACGACACCTTGGTGTTGTCTACTACAGTGGGGGAGGAAGCTGGTGGAGGCGACTCGCTCTCCGTCATGTTCGGACCTAGTGAGTTCCCAGAAGAGAAAGATTGCTAAGGGAGGACATGAACTAGACTGCAGCATGCAATTTAAAACGCATTACAACCATAAGGCAGAAAAACCGGATATATATATATACCTTTGAGTACTTACGATCCGGCCAGGGGCTTCGGCCTGGGGCACCACTCATCTGCGTCCGACTCAGAGTCATCCGTAAGGGAGGCACTCCCTTTCTTGGATGCTTCCACCTCTATATCTGCGGAAGCTACTGATACGTCTCCAACGTATCTATAATTTTTGATTGTTCCATGCTATTGTATTATCAACCTTGGATGTTTTATATGCATTTATATGCTATTTTATATGATTTTTGGGACTAACCTATTAACCTAGAGCCCAGTGCCAGTTTCTGTTTTTTCCCTGTTTTAGAGTATCGCAGAAAAGGAAAATCAAACGGAGTCCCATTGACCTGAAACTTCACGGAACTTATTTTTGGAAGGAAAGCAACCCGGGAGACTTGGAGTCCACGTAAGGGAAGCAATGTGGAAGCCATGAGGCAGGGGGGCGCCCACCCCCCTGGGCGCGCCCTCAACCCTTGTGGGCCCCTCGTGGCTCCCCTGACGTACCACTTCCGCCTATATATATCCATATAGCCTAAAACGGTCGGGGAGCATAATAGATCGGGAGTTCCGCCGCCAGAAGCCTCCGTAGCCACCGAAAACCAATCTAGACCCGTTCTGGCACCCTGCCGGAGGGGGAATCCCTCTCCGGTGGCCATCTTCATCATCACGGTGCTCTCCATGACGAGGAGGGAGTAGTCCACCCTCGGGGCTGAGGGTATGTACCAGTAGCTATGTGTTTGATCTCTCTCTCTCTCGTGTTCTTGATTTGGCACGATCTTGATGTATCGCGAGCTTGGCTATTATAGTTGGATCTTATGTTTCTTCTCCCCTCTACTCTCTTGTAATGGATTGAGTTTTCCCTTTGAAGTTATCTTATCAGATTGAGTCTTTAAAGATTTGAGAACACCTGATGTATGTCTTGTCGTGCGTATCTGTGGTAACAATGGGATATCACATGATTCCCTTGATGTATGTTTTGGTGATCAACTTGCGGGTTCCGCCCATGAACCTATGCATAGGGGTTGTCACACGTTTTCGTCGTGATTCTTCGGTAGAAACTTTGGGGCACTCTTTGAGGTTCTATGTGTTGGTTGAATAGATGAATCTGAGATTGTGTGATGCATATCGTATAATCATACCCACGGATACTTGAGGTGACATTGGAGTATCTAGGTGACATTAGGGTTTTGGTTGATTTGTGTCTTAAGGTGTTATTCTAGTACGAACTCTAGGGACATTTGTGACACTTATAGGAATAGCCCAATGGATTGATTGGAAAGAATAACTTTGAGGTGGTTTCGTACCCTACCATAATCTCTTTGTTCGTTCTCCGCTATTAGTGACTTTGGAGTGACTCTTTGTTGCATGTTGAGGGATAGTTATGTGATCCAATTATGTAACTATTGTTGAGAGGACTTGCACTAGTGAAAGTATGAACCCTAGGCCTTGTTTCCTAGCATTGCAATACCATTTACGCTCACTTTTATCATTAGTTACCTTGCTGTTTTTAAATTTTCAGATTACAAAAACCTTTATCTACCATCCATATACCACTTGTATCACCATCTCTTCGCCGAACTAGTGCACCTATACAATTTACCATTGTATTGGGTGTGTTGGGGACACAAGAGACTCTTTGTTATTTGGTTGCAGGGTTGCTTGAGAGAGACCATCTTCATCCAACGCCTCCTACGGATTGATAAACCTTAGGTCATCCACTTGAGGGAAATTTGCTAATGTCCTACAAACCTCTGCACTTGGAGGCCCAACAACGTCTACAATAAGAAGGTTGTGTAGTAGACATCAAGCTCTTTTCTAGCGCCGCTGCCGGGGAGGTGAGTGCTTGAAGGTATATCTTTAGATCTTGCAATCGAGTCTTTTAGTTTCTTGTTTTATCACTAGTTTAGTTTATAAAAGAAAATTACAAAAAATGGAATTGAGTTTGCCTCATACGCTTCATCTTTTTAATATCTTTCGTGAGTATGATGGAAAGGAAAATTGCGCCAAAGTGTTAGAAGAAGAATGCATTAAAATGTTTGGCACTAAATATTTGAATGATGAGCATGATTGCAATGTTGTTAGTATGAATTTCTTGAATATCCATGATGCTAATGATATGCAAAGCCACAAGCTTGGGGAAGCTATGTTTGATGAATATGATATCTTTTGTCCCCCAAGCTTTGATGCGCAAATTTATTATGACGAAAGCATGCCTCCTATTTATGATTATTATATTGATGAAAGTGGATTTGGAGAGGTCATGACTTTATTTAGTGATGAATCCACTATTTCGGAAGAGGTTCCAATTGATTATGAGAACAAAGTTGCTATCTATGATGATTATTGTGATGACTTGTATGCTATAAAGAATAATGATATCCATGAAACTTGTCATCATGATTTTAGTTTTCAATTGGATTATGCCTCACATGATAATTATTTTGTTGAGTTTACTCCCACTATTATTCATGAGAAGAATCTTGCTTATGTGGAGAGTAATAAAAATTCTATGCTTGTAGATCATGAAAAGAATGCTTTAGGTGCTGGTTATATTGTTGAATTCATTCATTATGGTACTGAAAATTATTATGAGGGAGTAATATATGCTTATAGTAATTGCAATAATATCAAGTTTCCTCTCTATGTGTTGAAAATCTTGAAGTTATGCTTGTTTTACCTTCCTATGCAAGTTGATTCTTGTTCCCACAAGTTGTTTGCTCACAAAATCCCTATGCATAGGAAGTGGATTAGACTTAAATGTTCTAGTCATATTCTTCATGATGCTCTCTTTATGTTACAATTCTTATCCTTTATGTGAGCATCATTGAAATCATCATGCCTAGCTAGGGGCGTTAAACGATAGCGCTAGTTGGGAGGCAACCCAATTTTATTTTTATTCCTTGATTTTTGTTCCTGTTTAGTAATAAACAAATTATTTATCCTCTGTTTTGGTTGTGTTTTTTGTTTTTAATTAGTGTTTGTGCCAAGTAGAACCGTTGGGAAGACTTGGGAAAGTCTTGTTGAACTTGCTGTAAAAAACAGAAACTTTAGCGCTCACGAGAACTGCTGTCATTTTTATTTGGAGAGTGCTATTTAGTCAATTCTTTTTGCAGATTATTAATAGATAAATTCCTCACGTCCAGCAATTTATTTTAGAATTTTTGGGGTTCCAGATATTGCGCTAGCTACAGATTACTACAGACTGTTCTGTTTTGACAGATTCTGTTTTTCGTGTGTTGTTTGCTTATTTTGATGAATCTATGGTTAGTAAAATAGTTTATAATCCATAGATAAGTTGGAATACAGTAGGTTTAACACCAATATAAATAAAGAATGAGTTCATTACAGTACCTTGAAGTGGTTTTTTGTTTTCTTTCGCTAACGGATCTCATGAGTTTTCTACTTTAAGTTTTGTGTTGTGAAGTTTTCATGTTTTGGGTGAATTCTTGTGATGGATTATGGAACAAGGAGTGGCAAGAGCCTAAGCTTGGGTATGCCCATGTAACCACCAAGATAATCCAAGGACACCAAAAAGTCAAAGCTTGGGGATGCCCCGGAAGGCATCCCCTCTTTCGTCCACTTCAATCGGTAATTTACTTGGAGCTATATTTTTATTCACCAACATGATATGTGTTTTGCTTGGAGCGTCTTGTATTATTTGTGTCTTTGGTTGTTAGTGTGCCACAATCATCCTTGCTGTACATACCTTTTGAGAGAGCCATACATGAATTAGAATTTGATAGAATACTCTATGTGCTTCACTTATATCTTTTTGAGCTAAGTAGTTTTGCTCTATGTGCTTCACTTATATCTTTTTGAGCTATAATTTTTGCTCTATGTGCTTCACTTAGATTTTTTAGAGCACGCTGGTGGATTTGATTTAAATAAACTATTGATCTCTCATGCTTCACTTAAATTATTTTGAGAGTCTTAATAGCATGGTAATTTGCTTAATAATAACATGCTTGGTATTCAAGATTTGTGAAACTTTCTTTTGAGTGTGTTGAATACTAAGAAAAGTTGATGCTTGATAATTGTTTTGAGATGTGGAGGTAGTAATATCAAAGTCATGATAGTAGAGTAATTATGAATTTAAGAAGTGCTTGAGTTAAGGTTTGCAAGTCCCGTAGCATGCACGTATGGTAAACGTTATGCAACAAATTTGAAACATGAGGTATTATTTGATTGTCCTCCTTATGAGTGGCGGTCGGGGACGAGCGATGGTCTTTTCCTACCAATCTATCCCCCTAGGATCATGCGCGTAATAATTCGGTTTTTGATGGCTTGTAGATTTCTGCAATAAGTATATGAGTTCTTTATGACTAATGTTGAGTCCATGGATTATACGCACTCTCACCCTTCCATCATTGCTAGCCTCTATGGTACCGTGCATTGCCCTTTCTCACATCGAGAGTTGGTGCAAACTTCGCCGGTGCATCCAAACCCCGTGATATGATACGCTCTTTCACACATAAACCTCCTTATATCTTCCTCAAAACAGCCACCATACCTACCTATTATGGCATTTCCATAGCCATTCCGAGATATATTGCCATGCAACTTTCCACCATCCAATTTATCATGACACATTCATCATTGTCATATTGCTTAGCATGATCATGTAGTCGACATAGTATTTGTGGCAAAGCCACCGTTCATAATTTTTTCATACTTGTCACTCTTGATTCATTGCATATCACGGTACACCGCCGGAGGCATCCATATAGAGTCATACCTTGTTCTAGTATCGAGTTGTAATCATTGAGTTGTAAATAAATAGAAGTGTGATGATCATCATTCAATAGAGCATTGTCCCAAAAAAAGTCCAAAGAAAAGAAGGCCCCAAAAAATAAAAAATAAAATAAAAAGGGGCAATGCTACTATTCCTTTTTTCCACACTTGTGCTTCAAAGTAGCACCATGTTCTTCATATAGAGAGTCTCTTGAGTTATCACTTTCACATACTAGTGGGAATTTTCATTATAGAACTTGGCTTGTATATTCCAACAATGGGCCTCCTCAAGTGCCCTAGGTCTTCATGAGCAAGCAAGTTGGATGCACACCCACTTAGTTTCTTTTGTTGAGCTTTCATACATTTATAGCTCTAGAGCATCCGTTGCATGACAATCCCTACTCCTTGAATTAACATCAATCGATGGGCATCTCCATAGCCCAATGATTAGCCTCGTTGATGTGAGACTTTCTCCTTTTTTGTCTTCTCCACACAACCCCCATCATTATTCTATTCCACCTATAGTGCTATATCCATGGCTCACGCTCATGTATTGCGTGAAAGTTTATGAGTTTGAAATTATTAAGGTATGAAACAATTGCTTGGCTTGTCATCGGGGTTGTGCATGATGAGAGCATTCTTGTGTGACGAAAATGGAGCATGACTAAACTATATGATTTTGTAGGGATGAACTTTCTTTGGCCATGTTACTTTAAGAAAACATAATTGCTTTGTTGGTTTGCTTGAAGTATTATTATTTTTATGTCAATATGAACTTTTGTCTTGAATCTTCCAAATCTGAATATTTATACCACAATTAAGCAGATTTACATTGAAATTATGCCAAGTAGCACTCCGCATCAAAAATTATCTTTTTATCATTTACCTACTCGAGGACGAGCAGGAATTAAGCTTGGGGATGCCTGTTACGTCTCCAACGTATCTATAATTTTTGATTGCTCCATGCTATATTATCTACTGTTTTGGACTATATTGGGCTTTATTTTCCACTTTTATATTATTTTTAGGACTAACCTATTAACCAGAGGCCCAGCCCAGAATTGTTGTTTTTTTGCCTATTTCAGTGTTTCGAAGAAACGGAATATCAAACGGAGTCCAAACAGAATGAAACCTTCGGGAACGTGATTTTCTCACCGAACATGATCCAGGAGACTTGGACCCTACACCAAGGCATCAGAGAGGCGGTCACGAGGGTGGGGGCGCCCCCCCCCTAGGGTGCGCCCCCTGCCTCGTGGGCCCCTCGGAGCTCCACGACGTACTTCTTCCTCCTATATATACCTACGTACCCCAAACGATCAGAACAGGAGCCAATAACCTAATTCCACTGCCGCAACTTTCTGTATCCACGAGATCCCATCTTGGAGCCTGTTCCGGAGCTCCACCGGAGAGGGCCGTTATCACGGAGGGCTTCTACATCATCATAGCCCCTCCGATGAAGTGTGAGTAGTTTACCTCAGACCTTCGGGTCCATAGTTAGTAGCTAGATGGCTTCTTCTCTCTTTTGATCTTAATACAAAGTTCTCCCCCTCTCTCATGGAGATCTATTCGATGTAATCTTCTTTTTGCGGTGTGTTTGTTGAGACCGATGAATTGTGGGTTTATGATCAAGTCTATCTATGAATAATATTTGAATCTTCTCTGAATTCTTTTATGTATGATTGGTTATCTTTGCAAGTCTATTCGAATTATCCATTTGGTTTAGCCAACTAGATTGGTAGTTCTTGCCATGGGAGAAGTGCTTAGCTTTGGGTTTGATCTTGCGGTGTCCTTTCCCAGTGACAGAAGGGGCAGCAAGGCACGTATTGTATCGTTGCCATCGAGGATAACAAGATGGGGTTTATTTCATATTGCATGAATTTATCTCTCTACATCATGTCATCTTGCTTAAGGCTTTACTCTGTTTTTAACTTAATACTCTAGATGCATGCTGGATAGCGGTCGATGAGTGGAGTAATAGTAGTAGATGCAGAATCGTTTCGGTCTACTTGTCACGGACGTGATGCCTATATACATGATCATGCCTAGATATTCTCATAACTACGCTCAATTCTGTCAATTGCTCAACAGTAATTTGTTCACCCACTGTAGAATACTTATGCTCTTGAGAGAAGCCACTAGTGAAACCTATGGCCCCCGGGTCTATTCTCATCATATCAATCTCCATCACTTTAATCTTGCTTTGCTTTTTTTACTTTGCCTTTTACTTTTCACTTGCATCTTTATACCAAAAATATTATATCTATCAGATCTCACTCTCGTAAGTGACCGTGAAGGGATTGACAACCCCTAATCGCGTTGGTTGCGAGTAGCTATCGTTTTGTGCAGGTACGAGGGACTTGAGCGTGGCCTCGTACTGGATTGATACCTTGGTTCTCAAAAACTGAGGGAAATACTTACGCTACTCTGCTGCATCATCCCTTCCTCTTCGGGGAAATCCAACGCAAGCTCAAGAGGTAGCAGTACTGTTGCATCACCCAGTTGGTCCTCTGCTGGTCGAAGTTCTTGTTGGTGTGCAGCACCAGAACCTTTTTTGTTGCCCGTCTGCCGGCCGTTGACCATCACTGGCAAGGTATTGCCGGTCTTGTGCCACATCGCGTGCATGCCGCACTCCGACTGTATCTTGCGATGCATCCACGTGCCCCTTTTGAACGCCCTGGAATTGTGCTGGAAGAAATGCTTCCTTAGGCCACTCAGTGTGATACCTGCAGTATTGTGGAATACAGGTTTTAGTGTACCTAGTTGGCATTTTCATAACATCTTTGGCATGTTGCAGTCACTTGTTTCACTTTTTATTAACTGTCAAATTGTAATTGCTTCACCAGGTCTATGTCTAAAAACAAAAATATAGCTATAAACAAAGGAATATGTTTGTGCAAGTAGACGGCCGATCGGTGTCTTACCTGGAAGTTTCTCAGGTTGGGTGTAGCATATGCCGTGCTCGCTGTCGATGGTTGGTATGAACAAATCGATGACAGACTGAAATCTCGCGCTGTCAGCACTCACTTTGGCCTCAAGGTGCTCGATCAGCTCCTGATCCGTGGGATCGAACTTGACGCCAGCCGGCAGCACCGGCCAATCCTTCTTCGACTTGCATCGGTAATTCCAGTTATATGGTACTCAATGTATGATCAATCGACTGTTTTAAGTGAATGATGAAAGATTTGACAGATAAGTGGTACTCCGAATCTGAAGTCCAGAATACCCGAACACGCCGCCGGGATTCTTGTGTCACCTCACGCGCAGCGTGTTGTCACGTCAATTCAATGTGTGGACATGATGAATAATTTGACCGACGTATACTAGTACTGCTACTGTACTACTTACTAGTCGTATTTAGTGTCACAATTTATACATAGGTTTAACTAACAAGTACGCACTTGAAGCCTAACTGATATATATATATATATATGGCTTCTACACAGCATCTCCATCATCATTATCAGTACATCCTACCCAGGTGAGTTAGGATGCACTTGATCCCAGGAAGGTATCTATCCTTCAAACCAGAGGAGTGCTTCAAACTAACAATAGTACATAATATCCAACAAAAGAGGGTCGTGCTACAGTAGCAGAATACATGGCTCAGTCTAGATATCAGCACGAATCAAGTTGTGCATATTTGTCGTTGTCATGAACCACATCGCCGCATGTCGGGTTTGCAAAAGCCATCCATCGCATGGAAGCTTGATGCCTTTCACACACTGAAGATTATCTGGCAACAAGCTGTGTCGATGAATCTCTGGATATGGTGATTCATGAAACCCATGGTATGATGTGTAAACACAGCCCCCCCCCTCGCGAATGGAAGTTGCATAGCACAGTAATCTTCCATATGTGCTTAAGTTATTGATCTCACCCGGAAGATAGATCATAATTTGTTTACTGTACTTTTCTTGTGTGTACCAAATCGTAGTGGCTAGTTGAAAGCAAACATTGGTTGCGAAGTAGCTTTGTCCGGTTTGCACCTTCAGATCCGCCATGGCACGGGCACTATACTCATAAATCTTATGGTTTCCCCCCTTTATATTCACTACCATCACCGTAGGTGCTTCGTGTCGTGCCAGCACTGCTCCTCAAGACCTCAACCCAAAGGTTACATGTTGAAATACGAATCTGATATGATGCTCATATCACTAAAATAGAGAACGTTTAATTGGTCACCTATTGTTCGTATATTCGTTTCGAAAAGCATGTGCGCCGCCCACTGGTCCAGCTAGTTCCACTTTCCTGATTTTTCTCTTGATGTTAGGGTTTTCCCCTTTTATCTACTCTACTATGATCTGCGTAGGTGCTTTCTGTCGTACTAGCATTACTCCACCCTTCAAGCTAAACAACACAACACTCAGAATTTGAAAGCTTAGTTGTTCAAATATGATTGTGATATGATACTGATATTAGTTAACCGACACATTTAATTGGTTAGCTAAAGGTCCCACTTGAGTTTCCAAATGCATGTCGCGACATATAGAGAGACAGCATAATTGCATTTCTTTGTCACTTGTTGACCGTACTTTCTTGTCCATACCAAATCTTAGTTGTTATTTCAAAGCAAACATCGGTTGCTAACTACCCTTTGCGCGGCTTGCAGCTTCAGATCTGCCATCCCACTACCACGGTCAACATTGTACTCATCATGCTTATGTTTTCCCCATTTTATGACGACCACAATCAGCCTACGTGGTTCGTGTCGTAATAGCACTGCTCCACCCATCGAGCTAAACAAGCTTAGTTTTACAAACTGAGAGATGTTTAATGGGTTAGCTAAATGTTCCTACTTTAGTTTCGAAATGCATGTGAGCCACATATGGAGAGACCCGAAAGAATAGTATTTCTCTGTGTGCTCTGGTTCATCATGGGTGGCCAACCGACATTGTATTGAAAGACTTGTAATATCTTCAATTTGCTTGCTCTTCTGCTCTTCTTTAAGATGATACTCTTCTCTTGCGGTCGACTGGTCAGGTCGAGTTGTTCTCCCTTAGTATATTTTGAATCTGCCAGGTCAGGTCGACTTGTTCTTCTTTACTATATGTTGAAGCTATCATCTTTGAAGTGTCATCACTTCTGGAGCTCTCATATTTTTAGTAGTAGGCCACATTATATTAATGCACACAACAAATTACAGCATGCATGGCATCTTTTAAAAGAATTGCAGAGATAGCACAAAGGGGTTTACAGGGAGGCAGCATTGGATTAGAATCACTTCTGCATTACAAAGAAAATCTCACTTGTTTTTATGTTTTCATGCATGTCAGATATTGAACATTATCAAATTGAATATGAGAATGGGTGCACGAGAGGAATATTGCGGAACAATCCACTGGCTAACAAACTTGGCATGGTGGAGGATGGCCTATCTTATTCACCCATCAAGGTGTTTGCTCTAACTTTGCAAAGTTGTATTGGTCGCACATATTTTGCATCTGACCTCTTGCATTACTTCTACTTTGTTACACCATCTGCTTAGTTTAAGCATCATATATGAGTATATGCCATACATATCCATTTTCTGTACCTATTCCATGTGTCGTCACACTATGTTTTTCCAGTCAAATGTTGTTCTTTTGTAATAGATGTCCAAAAGGAAGAGGGTGAGTGCAGATCCTCAAGGAGTACAAACTAGGTATTTGGAAAAGGTAGTGATACATGTTAAATCAGATAGATCAGCAGCCATAGAAAACACAGGCCCAACTGTACCACACTTTACCCCTACTCCAGTGGCCAAACCCCTATTAGAACTGCTGGGAGCCCAGCGTCAGGTACTGTCTATGATATCAATTCAAAATTTGAACTCCTAAATTTCTGCTTGTGCCATACCTTCTCTCTTGTATGAAAACTAATTTCAGATGAATCCCCTTGCTCAAAGGATCATACGATCTCAAAACAATAATGGGCTCTGCATTGCTCTTGTCAGTACCTCTCTCCCTTTTGCCTTGTAACGTTTTACTTAATTAATTGCTATTTGATTATGTATCATCAGTCTGCACCTGAGCTTCATTATCCTCTGTTTCTTCCAATATTATTTGATCTATATTTACTCTTTGCAAAATGTAGAATAATGGCAACGCTTATAAAGAATTTTCTTTGGGGAATTTATTGAATTATCCTTCCATCAACATGGAGAAGGGCTTTGTCCAGCCCATGTTAACATGTAATGTAAGTTCATCCTTCTCAAGCCTTCAAACTTTGTTCTAGTATAGATTTGGATAGGCATCATTTCTTCCACTACTGTTTGCTTTGCTATTTACATCTGATTGGATCTTTGCAACAACTACCAGTTTCAAATTGTACTTATAAAAACATGTTCCTTATGTAGAACAGGTCCATTTATTTGCTTATATCATTGTGAAACCTGTTACGTATCTCCTTGTTTCTCTTCCAGACTCGTATCTCTTACGCCAGGCAGAACTTTAGGGAAGATAGTGAGCCAAACCATCTTGAGGACAGCGAGATGACCCCCAAGGTCCTGTATTGATGAAGACAGTGAGTTGAAGCTACTCACCAGCAGGTGTGAGACAACCTCTGTGCAGTCGCTGCCTCAATCAGTTCGACTTCTTCAGTCTCAACTTAAAGCGGAAAGGCTTGCTTCAGATCAGCTCCGACTTGAAGTCAAAGATGCAATGAAGATGTCAGAGGACTGCCGTGCGCACCATCATGCCTTATATCTAGTTGAGGGAGTCCTGGATTAGGGGGTCTCCGGACAGCCGGACTATATCCTTTGGCCGGACTATTGGACTATGAAGATACGAGATTGAAGACTTCGTCCCGTGTCCGGATGGAACTCTACTTGGCGTGGAAGGCAAGCTAGGCAATACGGTTATGTATATATCCTCCTTTGTAACCGACCTTGTGTAACCCTAGCCCCCTCTGGTGTCTATATAAACCGGAGGGTTTTAGTCTGTAGGACAACATACAATCATACCATAGGCTAGCTTCTAGGGTTTAGCCTCTCCGATCTCGTGGTAGATCAACTCTTCTACTACTCATATCATCAAGAATAATCAAGCAGGACGTAGGGTTTTACCTCCATCTAGAGGGCCCGAACCTGGGTAAAACATCGTGTCCCCTGCCTCCTGTTACCATCCACCTAGACGCACAGTTCGGGACCCCCTACCCAAGATCCGCCGGTTTTGGCACCGACATTGGTGCTTTCATTAAGAGTTCCTCTGTGTCGTTGCCATTAGGCTTGATGGCTCCTTCAATCATCGATAGCGATGCAGTTCAGGGTGAGACTTTTCTCCCCGGACAGATCTTCATATTCGGCGGCTTCACACTGCGGGCCAACTCGCTTGGCCGTCTGGAGCAGATCGAAAGTTATGCCCTTGGCCACCAGGTCAGGTTTGGAAGCTTAAACTACACGGTCGATATTCGCGGAGACTTGATCTTTGACGGATTCGAGCCCCTGCCGAGTGCGCCACACGGACTCGATGAGCATGATTTAGCTCTACCATCGCACAGTGTTCAGGAGATCGCATCGGCAACTGCTCCGACCCTCAATTTGGAGCCAATTGTGCCATCCATGGACGGATGGATAGACCCCGCCACGGAGGGCGTACTCTCAGCGGCGATCGAGCCGAGGATCGACCTTACCCTTCACGGGAGCCGTGACGCCGAACTACCGGATTCTTCCCCGGCCATGGACTCCGAACCGCCTGCGCCCGTGCCTATCGACTCCGACTGGGCGCCGATCATGGAGTTTACCTCTGCGGATATCTTTCAGCACTCGCCCTTCGGCGACATACTAAACTCATTAAGGTGTCTCTCCTTGTAAGGAGAGTCCTGGCCGAACTATGTCCGGCAGGATTGGGATGCGGATGACGAAGAAATTCGCCGCCCACCCACCACCCACTTAGTAGCCACTGTCGACTATTTAACCAACATCCTCGACTTTGACTCCGAAGACATCGACGGCATGGACGACGATGCAGGAGGCGAACAAGAACCACTGCCCACAGGGCACTGGACAGCCACCTCATCATATGATATATATATGTGGTGGACACACCTAAAGAAGGCAATGTCGATGGGACAACGGAGGATAACCCCTCCAAGAAGCAGCCCAAGCGCCGACGTCAGCGGCGCCGCTCTAAGTCACGCTAAGGAAAAAGTGGTGATACCGGCACAGGAGATAATAGCACTCCGGACAGTGCCGAAGATGGTAACAATCCCCTCCAGTAAGATTTAGGGCCGAAGGATGGAGAAGCCAGCCCTCCCGAGAGAGCGGCAGATGGAGAGGCGGAGGATGATAATTACATGCCTCCCTCCGAAGACGAGGCAAGCCTCGATGATGACGAATTCGCTGTGCCTGAGGATCCCGTCGAACAAGAGTGCTTCAAGCGCCGGCTTATAGCCACGGCAAATAGCCTTAAGAAAAAGCAACAACAGCTTCAAGCTGATCAAGATTTGCTAGCCGAGATGGACTGAAGTCCTTGCGGCCGAGGAATATAAACTCGAAAGTCCCTCCAAGAGTTACCCAAAGCGCAGATTGCTACCCCAACTGGAGGAGGAGGCACCAAAACCTACATCTCCAGCGTATGACGTGGTTGATCGGCCACCTATTGGCCGCGACAGAGAGGCATTCCAGCCAAAAGCTCAGCCCGCACCCCGACACCATTCAAATAAAAATATCAAGGCATGGGGAAATACGCCAGACCCGCGAGACATATTGGAGGACAAAGCAAAACACGCAAGATCGATCTACGGATCACGAGGGCGCGCCACTATGCGAGACGATAACCGTCACGCCGGATACAGTAAAAGTAAATTCGGCCGGGCCGAACACAGCGGACAAGACTCACTTGAGCTGCGTCGCGATATAGCCCAATACAGAGGCGCCGCACACCCCCTATGCTTCACAGACGAAGTAATGGATCACCAAATCCCAGAGGGTTTCAAACCCGTAAATATCGAATCATACGACGGCACAACAGATCCTGCGGTATGGATCGAGGACTTCCTCCTGCACATCCACATGGCCCGCGGTGACGATCTACACGCCATCAAATACCTCCCACTCAAACTCAAAGGACCAGCTCGGCATTGGCTCAACAGCCTGCCAGCAGAATCCATTGGCTGCTAGGAAGATCTGGAAGCCGCATTCCTCGACAACTTCCAGGGAACTTATGTGCGACCACCAGATGCTGATGACTTGAGTCACATAATGCAGCAGCCAGAGGAATCGGCCAGGCAATTCTAGACACAGTTCCTAACAAAGAAAAATCAAATCGTCGACTGTCCAGATGTAGAGGCCCTAGCATCTTTTAAGCACAACATCCGCGATGAGTGGCTCGCCCGGCACCTTGGCTAGGAAAAGCCGAAATCTATGGCAGCCCTCACGACACTCATGACCCGCTTTTGTGCGGGAGAGGAGAGCTGGCTGGCTCGCAGCAATAACATATCAAAGAACCATGGTACTTCAGATACCAAGGATGGCAATGGCAGGTCACGTCGCAACAAACATAAGCGCCGCATCAACAACGACAATACCGAGGATACGGTAGTCAATGCCGGATTCAAAGGCTCTAAACCCGGTCAGCGGAAAAAGACATTCAAAAGAAGCACTCCGGGCCCGTCCAGTTTGGACCCTATACTCGATCGCTCGTGTCAAATACACGGCACCCCCGACAAGCTAGCCAACCACACCAACAGGGATTGTTGGGTGTTCAAGCAGGCTGGCAAGTTAAATGCCGAAAACAAAGATAAGGGGTCACATAGAGATGACGAGGAGGAGCCCCGGCAGCCGAACACCGGAGGACAGAAGAGGTTCCACCCACAAGTGCGGATGGTGAACATGATATACGCAACCCACATCCCCAGGAGGGAGCGGAAGCGTGCGCTCAGGGACGTATATGCGTTGGAGCCAGTCGCCCCAAAGTTCAACCCATGGTCCTCCTGTCCAATCACCTTTGATCATAGGGACCACCCCACTAGTATCCGTCATGGCGGATTCGCCGCACTGGTCCTAGACCCAATCATTGACAGATTTCACCTCACTCGAGTCCTTATGGATGGCGGCAGTAGCCTGAACCTGCTTTATCAGGACACAGTGCGCAAAATGGGCATAGACCCCTCAAGGATCAAACCCACAAAAACGACCTTCAAAGGCGTCATACCAGGTGTAGAGGCACATTGCACAGGCTCAGTCACACTGGAAGTGGTCTTCGGGTCCCCGGATAACTTCCGAAGCGAGGAGTTAATCTTCGATATAGTCCCGTTCCGAAGTGGCTATCATGCACTGCTCGGGCGAACCGCATTTGCGAGATTCAATGCAGTACCACACTATGCATATCTCAATATCAAGATGCCAGGACCTTGGGGGGTCATCACAGTCAATGGAAACACAGAGCGCTCCCTTCGCACGGAGGAGCACACTGCGGCCCTCGCAGCAGAAGTGCAAAGCAGCCTCTTAAGGAAATCCACCAGTTCGGCGATTCAAGACCCGGACACCTTCAAGCGCGCCCGGAGTAATCGGCAACAAGACCGCCTGGCACGTTCCGAGCTCGCATAGCAATGCGGCCCCCACCCCAGTCCCAGCCAAACGGCTAAATCCGTGCCCCGCGTACATAATTACGCATTGAAAATACCATGGGCACAGGTGGGGAGGGGGCACGACTACGGCACACCCCAAGACGTGACTCAACCGCACTAGGGGCTTCCCGCCTTATTAATTTTTCTCTCTTTCAGGACTTTACTCTCTGGAAACACCGTCCGATAGTATGTTTGCGGGACACACGATACAACAACCAAGGAGGCAGAAAGCTACGTCGCATCATGGAATTCCCAGGTGGTCTCTAATAATGAGTGAAATACCCGCTTTCAATAACATTCCTCAGCTTGCCCTTGGAGGGGACATGTCAAATAGTCCCACATTTTGCTTATCGCACTACTTGTATCATTTTGCTTTCACGCACCTTCTTGAATAAACAATGCATAGCACTAGACTATTATCGCATTCTCTATTCTCCTTTTTATATATACATATATGTTCATTCATGAAATTCAGCACCCGTACACTTTGGTACGGCCAATACGCCAGGGGCTTAAGCGTACCCCATAATACGGCGTTAGAAGTCCGAACACTTTCGACAGTGCGGCACCCCGAACTTATAGCATTATATGCATCAGCTCCGAATCATGTCTTGGGTCAATAGTTGGGTTTGCCCGGCCCCCATGTTTTGGTACCTTACGTTCCGCTATATCGGCTAAGGTAGCACTGGGAGAACTACTATGATTGTGTGTCAGTTCAGCTGGGCTAAGCACCTCAGTAGAGAAAGCTAAAACTGACTGTCATGATAAGGCGAGAGACTGGTCGCTGTTCGAGAGGTCTCAAGTCCCTAAAGACTTATGCCGCTTAGAGCGAGGAGTCGGCTTTGTCCGGCTTAAGGCGTAAATAGCGCCCCGAATTCGGTCTTCCGAATACTAGGGGCTTCACCAAAATTTAAAATTATAGAATTCTATGGCTAAGTGAGAGTGATAACGCATTATAGTCTGATTGCCTTGTTCGTTGTGCTGAGTACCTCCCTCAAAGGACCCAACAATGGGAAAAAGAGCGCTCAGGTTTATCCTGAACACCCCAGCACTCGTGGCATGGGGGCAGAAGCCGACGACTGGCCATCTCTCAGATTTGATAAACAGCAGCACAAAAGGTAATATTTTAAATTCAAACAAGCGTTGCATAGCGCATATGAACAAGTTTTCATAATACAGGATCACACGAGCAAGTTTATTCAAAAATTACATCCTTCGCGCACTCGTCCGCCACAAGACGGGCACCCTTCAGGACACCCTCATAATACATCTCGGGGTGGCGAAGCTCCTTGCCCTACGGCGGCCCCTCCTTCACCAGCTTCACGGCATCCATCTTGGCCCAGTGCACCTTAGCACGGGCAAAAGCCCGGCGGGCACCTTCGATACAGACGGACCGCTTGATGACTTCTAGCCGTGGGCAGGCATCTACAAGCCGCCGCACCAGGCCGAAGTAGCTGTTGGGGAGGGAGTCGCCAGGCCACATCCGGACTATGAAGCCCTTCATGGCCTGTTCGGCCGCCTTGTGCAGCTCGACCAGTTGCTTCAGGTGGTCGCTCATAGGCATTGGGTGTTCGGTCCCAGTATACTAAGACCAGAACAACTTCTCCGTCGAGCTTCCCTCCTCGGCCTGGTAAAATTTCGCGGCATCCGACATGTTGCGGGGTAAATCTGTGAATGCTCCTGGAGAGCTCCGGATTCGGGTAAGTAACAAGTACTTTACTCTCACATGCTTGCTTTGCATATTGAATGCCTTACCCGCCGCTATCTTCCTCATCGCCTCAATATCCTGGAGGGCCTTTTGGGCTTCAGCCTTTGCATTATTTGCGCTCTCGAGAGCCGCGGCAAGCTCGGACTCTCGTGTCTTCGAGTCAAGCTCCAAAGCCTCGTGTTTCTTCACGAGAGCCTGGAGCTCTTGCTGCACCTCGCCCACCCATGCCTCTTGCCTTTCCCGCTCGGTGTGCTCCTTGGCCGCTTTGTTTTCGGCCTCGGACAACGCTTGCTTCAGGGTCGCCACTTCGGTCATGGCCCCTGGCACATTCATGTTGATCCTGTCATTTCGCAATCACATCTTTTTTGTATATATATCTATAGACAAGGTATTACTTACCTTTGTTCTCCTCGAGCTGCCTCTTGGCATGGTCGAGCTCTTTCTCGGACCCCTCGAGGTCCTGCTTCAGTGCGGTGACCTCCGCAGTCAGTGCGGCAGAGGTCAGCAGCGAAGCCTGCATACGCATATAGACATACTTATGTTAGACTCCGGCAGATATTATTTGATCCTCTATTCGACTTTTCTTTGTGAACACCAAACAGAGCATCAGGGGCTACTGTCTATGCGGTAATATTTTTCCTATATTTTAAATACTTACCTCAAAACCTGTTAGAAGGCTAGCACAGGCTTCAGTCAGTCCGCTCTTGGCGGACTGAACCTTCTTGATCACCGCACTCATAATAGTGCGGTGCTCTTCATCGATGGAAGCGCCGCGAAGCGCTCCCAGCAGGTTTTCCGGTGCCTCTGGATGGACAGAGGTCACCGGCACGGGCGTCTTGCCCCTTTAGGAAGGGGGCCGCCTGCCCGAGTCCGGAACCACTGGAGGTTCCGGTGCGGTGTTCGGCTGGGGGCCGAACTCGGAGCCCCCGGGAGCCTTACTCCCTTTGCTCCCGGAGTCCGGAAGGTTGCCTTGAGGCGCCTCCAGAACTGTCTCCCCTCGGCCCGGTGCCTCTTGAGACAATACCTCGGCATTATCTATAGGGCAAGGAGAGGAGGCGGTCGGAAGTGGATCGCTATCCATATCCGATGAGTCCAAGGAGCCGTCCGACGAGGATACGTCGATACGGGCTTGGGGCGGTCTGCATAATCATATTCGGCGTTAGGAGAAGCAGTGCGACAAAGGTATGCTATGAGCTACTCTGGTATCCGAATACTTACGACTTCGCTAGGGGCTTGGCCCTGAGCAGCCACTCGTCTTCACCTTCGGCGGCGGTGGTGGAGCAGTTCGGAAGGAGAGTCCTTCCCTTCTTGGACCCTCGGCCTCCCCGGTTGGGGCGTCCTTCCTTTTCTTGTCTCCCTCGGCTGGAGGGGGAGCATCTTCATCTTCCTCCTCGTCTTCATGGGAGGAGTGCGTTGCGGAATTATCGGACGATGAGTCCGATACCACCTGGCATCGGGAACTCTTTCGGGTTCCCTTGGCTTTCTTCTTGGCCTTATCTGGCACCTTGTAAGGAGCCGGAGTCAGCATCTCCGTCAGGAGGGCATCCGCATTGTCTTCGGGCAGAGGGGTCGGACAGTTAATCTGCCCCGATGTCTCCACCCAGTCCTGTCAAAGGCATGGGAGCTCAGACCCCGCACATGGTTAAGCTATGGGAAATAAATACCCTACCAGATGTACAGGACTTACCGAATTCGCAAGGCGCTTCGTGCTTAGCCCATGGTCCTCGGTAAGAGAGGGAGGGACCTCGGCGCCCTTGAACAGCACCCTCCAGACGTCCTTGTGCGTCGTGTCGAAGAGCTCGCTTAGTGTCTGGTGCTGGGTCGGGTCGAACTCCCATAAGTTGAAATCCCGTTGTTGATACGGGAGGATCCGGCGGAAGAGCATGACCTGGACTATGTTGACAAGCTTAAGCTTCTTGCTTATCATATTCCGGATACATTTCTGGAGTCCGTCCAGCTCCATCGATGAACCCGGGGACAGGCCCTTCTCTTTCCAGGAAGTGAGCCGCGTGGGGAATCCAGATCGAAACTCGGGGGCCGCCGCCCAGTTGGTGTCGCGCGGCTCGGTGATGTAGAACCACCCCGATTGCCACCCCTTTACGGTCTCCACAAAGGAGCCCTCGAGCCATATAACGTTGGGCATTTTGCCCACCATGGCTCCGCGGCATTCCGCTTGTTGGCCGCCCACCACCTTCGGCTTGATGTTGAAGGTCTTCAGCCACAGGCCGAAGTGGGGCCGGATGCGGAGGAAAGCCTCGCACATGACGATGAACGCCGAGATGTTGAGGATGAAATTCGGGGCCAGATCATGAAAGTCCAGCCCGTAATAGAACAGGAGGCCACGGACGAATGGATGGAGGGGAAACCCTAGTCCGCGGACGAAGTGGGGGAGAAAAACCACCCTTTCATGAGGTTCCGGGGTAGGGATGACCTGCCCCACGGCTGGCAGCCGGTGTGCGATGTCCGCGGCTAAGTATCCGGCTCCGCGTAGCTTTTTGATATGTCCCTCCGTAACGAAGGAAGCCATCCACTTGCCTCCTGCTCCGGACATGTTTGGAGAAGGTTTAGGAGAAGGATGTGGACATGGGCGTTGGGGCTCGAGTGCGCAAGAATGGATGAGCAAGGAGGAAGAAGGCGTGGGTAGAAAAAGGTAAAACCTTATCCCTTTATAAGGGGGGATGAAACTATGTGCCCCCACTAGCCTGGTAAAACTGGCTTATCCCCCAAGCACCGTAATTGATGGCGCGGTTGGGTTACCCACGTCCGTATTGATGGGAATCCCATAATAAGGGGACACGATCTCTGCTTCGACAAGACATGTCAATAAACTGCCTCGCGTTATGTGCGGGGCTGGTTAAAGAAAACGGTTCGAATAATTACCGGGCCATGGCATGATGTCATGCTGCCAAAACATGTCAGCAGATTAGATTTGTGGAAATATTATTCTCTCTACGGTGGTATGTGGAACTTATTTTGCAGGGTCGGACACTATCCTTGTATTCAAACTCTTCTGTGGTGTATTCAGAGGAGGAACCCACCTTGCAATGTCGAAGACAACACTGCGCGCCGGACTCATCGCCATTGAAGCCTGGTTCAGGGGCTACTGAGGGAGTCCTAGATTAGGGGGTCTCCGGACAGCCGGACTATATCCTTTGGCCGGACTGTTGGACTATGAAGATACGAGATTGAAGACTTCATCCCGTGTCCGGATGGGACTCTACTTGGCGTGGAAGGCAAGCTAGGCAATACGGATATGTATATCTCCTCCTTTGTAACCGACCTTGTGTAACCCTAGCCCCCTCTGGTGTCTATATAAACTGGAGGGTTTTAGTCCGTAGGACAACATACAATCATACCATAGGCTAGCTTCTAGGGTTTAGCCTCTCCGATCTCGTGGTAGATCAACTCTTGTACTACTCATATCATCAAGAATAAATCAAGCAGGACGTAGGGTTTTACCTCCATCAAGAGGGCCCGAACCTGGGTAAAACATCATGTCCCCTGCCTCCTGTTACCATCCGCCTAGACGCACAGTTCGGGACCCCCTACCCAAGATCCGCCAGTTTTGACACCGACACTAGTGTTGATGCATCTATCGTTGACACAACTGAGGTCTACTCAGCTTCTTCAGCTGTTTGGGGGGCCCGACCTGGCTAGGCCTAGTGCCTTCTGAAGTGCTCTCAGTTTTGTATATTCTTTTGTCGGCGCGTTTATTTGCACTGGTGGCGAACTTTGATGCCTAGTGGATGTAATATGTGTGATAGCCGTGATAGCCTAGCGTAAGTTTCTTGCTTATTTATTTCCTTGTTGTCTTGTTTATTTGTTTGCTTGTAGTCATTGCAGTTCTTTTTCTGCGGTTTGCTAGTGGTTGTAATAACCTATTTTTTAAAACTAGGCCACAATAACCATGGGCTAATATTTACTGTAGTGACACTGGGCCTCCTACGGGCCGTAGAAGGCCTTCTATGGGCCATATCATCAATGGGCCTTATATGGGCAGTATGATGGATTGGCCAAACATGGGCCAATAACAGGCCGCATTATGGTCGTAAACGGGCTAGAGTTGGAATCATCCGTTCATGGGCCGATCATAACGGGCCATCATTAATACACCGTATTTGATGACGCTATGAAAACGGCCCAACGTATTAACGGACCACAGACGGGCCGACTGTAACCACGGGCTCAATTTGGCCCACAAGTAGAAAATGACAGTAACGGGCCATAAGTAAACGAATGCTGCAAATGAGCCCAAGAATAAATGGGCTCTGAGAAGGCCGAAAGATAACATGGGCTGGAAACGGCCCAACGGAATAACGGGCCGTTAATGGGTATAAAGTGATACAGTATTCATTACGGTCTACTTTCACCACGGGCCGTTAATGGGTGTAAAGTGATACACTGTTCATTATGGGCCAGTTTCACCACAGGCCGTTAATAGGCCAAGAGTTACATAGGGCCTCATATGGGCCGAAAGACGTCATGGGCCATACATGGGCCAGAAGTGAAAACGGGCTGGAATCATATTGGCTGGCCCAGATGACTCTACTGGGCCTAATTCGTATAGGGCGTAATGGGCCTTGGGTTAGCGGGTTGTAAATGGGCTATATGCGAACAGGCCATTAACAGGCTTTACATGGGCCAGCCCGCCACCTTTTGACTAAGTCAAATGGGCCGGCCTTTTCACAGGAATGGGCCTCTGTTGGGTCGTGCCACGTGTCAACGTATCATTGGTGCCTTCTGTCCAATGAGTGGATGACATCTGTCCCAACGATGAGCCGACATGTGTTTCCTCCAGCCAATGATGATTTTACACGTGGAAAATCCCCATTGGTCGGTGTTGGGGATATCACTACTGGGCGTAAACCGGCCTATCTGGGCCGGGTTAACTTCGTCAGTAGTTAACTATGTTAAAGCCCAAGAAGGCAGATGAGGGCTCAAGGCCCATAGTCGGTTCAAGGCCTGTAGCCGTAAACCGGCGTTGGTATGTAACTTGTATTGTAAGTTAGGAATAAGTAGAGGCCAAACCGGACACATCTATGAGCCGGTATTGGGACTCTGTGAACCGACAGGCGTCACCTGTGTATATAAGGGGACGACCCGGCGGCGGTTCAGGAGAACAGACAACAACTCGAGACTTAGGCGAAGCTTGTTTGCTCCCTAGTCATCGAAACCCCCATCAATTCCATCACAACTAGACGTAGGCTTTTACCTTCATCGAATGGGCCAAACTAGTATAAACTCTCTTGCGTCCCTGTGTCCGCTTTAACCCCTTCAAGCTGACCTGTTGCAATGGCTCCACGACTAAGTCCTTTCACGAGGACATCTGCCGTGACAAAACCACGACAGTTGGCGCCCACCGTGGGGCTATCGCACGATGGTTTCAAGTTCTTGGAGGGCCGCTTTGAAGGACTCGAGGGCTATGCTGTGGGCCGGATGACTAAGAGTCGTTGCGGCAAGCTCTACATCGATGATGTAGGCTGGGGCCCCGAGGCCGGCTCAGTTGAGTACGGGTACCGGGTCCCCTTTGGCGGCATACACGTTTTCATAGGCAAGATCGATGAACCGGGCCCTGAGCCAGACATCTGCACCGACCTCGTCGAAACGGCTCAGCGTGCGCGATCCGCCCCGGGTTAAACCGGCCGTGAAGCATGCCTTCGTAGGAGTCATCCATGGAGGAAGTTATGAGGATGGATCGGAATCTCGCGGCGAGACCATTGTTTATTCCGGCGACGAGTCATCAACCGGAGAAACCGAATCTCTATATCAGCTACAAGATGGCCGGATTGGGGGTTGTTGATGGTGACAGTATTTCGGACCCCTCTGATCTACCCAACCGAGTTGGAATATTCATGGCCGGCACACAAGCAGCGCTTCATTCATCGACCGCTGCGCCAATAACCTCCGATTCAGTAGCGGTGACAGCTGCCGGGGCAGGAAGCTCTGTACGCCCGCCGGCTCAAGTTCTATCAGATCTATTTGATGCGTTGGCTGTGCTTATGGCAGAAGCTAGCCCGGCGGATCAAGACGTCCACAACGCGGAGATTGCAAAGGTGAAGGAACAGATCACCCAGGCCAAGGCGGACCTGGCAGCTGAGAATGCCAGGATGACCACAGAGCGGGCCGCTTTAGACGCACAAGCCTACAGGCTCATGTTGGACCAGAACGCGTCGCATGAAGTCATGAAGAGGAAGTACCGATCCCGTTTGCCTTCGGTTTTCGAGGCCAGAGACCTTTTCAACACCCCAGGAGCAAGAACCAGTAATCCGCTAAAGGGAAACTGGGCGGAAGCTCCTGGGACCGGCGCGCCGGTTCAGCCCCGTCCGATGGATCTGCCTTGTCAAAACACTGTTATACCTCAGGCTGTTTCAACACCTCCGGGTCACTACTCCAACCCGATGGACAATCTCGTTGCCGCTGCTGCATGGCTGGAGGCCATTCCAATTGAAGGTGACTCACCACAGGCGGTAGAGACGCGACGGGTCAAGGAGCTTCTTAGGACAGCTTTGGTCCAACAGGAAGCATACTCGTACAGCCGCGACCAGATCCACTCGACCCCTCGTCCAAGCCGGAGCTATAGCGGGCGTATGGATGAACCGGCAGTGTCAAGTAATGAACGACGTGGAGCACCCCGCGGCAACAACCCGGCGGGTGGTGCTGATAACGCTCAGGAAGTGGTGGACCGGACCCGAGCGCGCAGGGAGGCCGAGTTAGCCGCACAGTATCAGGCTCGGCAGCTTACACCGGTTCTTCCAACTATCTTGGTCGAACTCGGTGTTACTTCTAGTTCTTTGTGGGTGCCTTGCCTTGTCCCCACTTTACGCAATGTGCGCCTGCCCAAGGATTTCAAGGGCCCGCGCAAGGTACCAAATTACACGGCGGATCAACCCCCAGAGAAGTGGGTGGAGAGCTATGAGATGGCCATGGAGATGCTTGATGTGGATGATGCGGCATGCGCGAAGTATTTCACCATGATGCTTGAAGGAATGGCCCGCACTTGGTTAAAAAGCTTACCAGCCAATTCTATCAGTTCATGGGCCCAATTACGAGCCCGGTTTATCAGTAACTTCAAGGATACATGTAAGCAGCCTATGTCGATAGTGGAATTAGCTGCCTGCATCCAGGAGGAAGGAGAATCAACGACTCATTGGGTGCGCCGGGTCTCACAAGTGTTGCATTCATCAGACTGCATCAACGTTGACACTGCAGTCCTAACCCTAGAAGGCAACTGCCGGTTTGGGCCCCTAAAGCTGAAGTTGGGACGGATGAAGCGCCATTGCACTGACATGGGGACCCTCATGGCTGCTTTGGTAAAGTATGCTGATTCTGATAGTACCAAGGATCCCGAATCTGATGATGACAAGGCAGGGAAGGGAAAGAGGAACAGCAACTCCAAAGGTCAGCAGCATCACTCGGCAGGTAACGGTAGCGGAGGATCGCGTAAAGCGGATGGCAACATGGACTTCGTGGCTAATACCAACACGCAGGACAAGGGTCAGCGACGCAAGGGTAAACCGTCGAATCATGGTGGAGCGCCTAACCCTAACCCGGACCGCTTAAATTATCTATTGAACCAGCCCTGTCCAAAGCATGGGATGAAGGAGGTGCCAGCAAACCACCTTTGGAAGGATTGCTTCATTATGTAGGAGTTCAAGAATTCTAATGCTTTCCGGTATGATCACGGCTCCGGCGGTGGCTCAGGATCCGGGATGGGTTACGGTGGAGGAAATTCCGGTTCAAGATTTAATGGTAATCCGGGCGGACATAACAATCAAAATAATCAAAATAACTAGGGTGGTTACAACTAGCAGCAGCAACAGTCGGGTTACCAGAGCAACCCAAAGCAGTTGAATAGTGGGCAGTACCATGTCTTCACCACTAGCTTGGACAAGCGAGACTGGAAGGTTCAGAGGCGGGCAGTCAACTCTGTTGAACCGACCGTGCCCCGTTATCTACGCTGGTCTAAACAGCCAATCATATGGAGCAGAGAGGATCACCCTCCCCAGGTTGATAATCCGGGTCAGTTGGCTCTGGTGGTGGCGCCTCAGGTGGGAGGTTACAAGTTCACCAAGGTGCTCATGGATGGAGGGAGCAGCATTAATATCTTGTACTATGAGACCTTCCGTCGTATGGGACTAACAGATAAAAATCTCAAACCGTCCAATACGGTGTTCCACGGTGTGGTACCTAGCAAGTCAGCATATCCTGTTGGTAAGATAGCTCTGGAAGTGGCCTTTGGAGATGATCATGATTCCCGGTCAGAAACATTAACGTTTGAAGTGGTGAAAATCCAAAGTCCATATCACGCCCTGTTTGGGCGACCGGCCTACGCCAAGTTTATGGCACGGCCCTGTTATGTGTACTTGGAGCTCAAGATGCCGGTTCGCAAGGGGACAGTAACGGTTCACGGAAGCCGTAAAATCTCTTTGGAGTGCGACGAAGGAGATGCGGCCTATGCAGAGTCGGTTTGTGCCACCGAGGAGCTGAAGTATTATAAGGACAATGTTGATCCGGCAGACATGACTCCATTAAAGAAGCCAACTACGGAGCATGATCCGGCCCTAAAGTTCAAATCGGCGGCTGAAACTAAGCTTGTTGACTTCGCGCTTGGCGATTCGTCCAAGCAGTTCAGCATCAGTGCCAACTTGGATCCGAAATAGGAAAGCGCGCTCATCGAGTTCATCCGTGAGAATCGGGACATTTTTGCATGGAAGCCCTCTGACATGCCAGGTGTACCGAGGCAACTCGCTGAGCACACCCTTAATGTGGATCCTAAATACAAACCGGTGAAACAGTTCCTCCGCCGGTTTAACGAAGAAAGACGCAAGGCAATTGGAGAAGAGGTAGCCATGCTCTTAGCAGCTGGCTTTATTATTGAAGTTTTCCACCCTGAGTGGCTTGCCAATCCGGGGCTGGTCCTTATGAAAAATGGCACCTGGCGCATGTGTGTGGATTACACAGATCTTAATAAGGCTTGTCCAGGAGATCCTTTTTCCCTCCCCCGTATTGATCAAATTATTGATGCTACGGCGGGTTGTGAGCGTTTGAGTTTTTTGGATGCATATTCTGGCTATCATCAGATCAAAATGGCAATTAAGGACCAGGAGAAGATGGCATTCATAACTCCCTTTGGAGCCTTCTGCTATGTGTCTATGCCCTTTGGGCTCAAGAGTGCCCAGGCAACTTATCAACGGTGTGTACAAAATTGTCTTCACAAGCAGATTGGCCATAATGTACATGCTTATGTGGATGATATCGTGGTTAAGTCAAGGGAGAAGGAGACTCTGGTTGACGACTTGAAGGAAACCTTTGATAACCTGAGGATGTACAAGATGATGCTTAATCCGGCCAAGTGTATCTTTGGTGTACCGGCTGGCAAGTTATTGGGTTTTCTGGTGTCCAACAGGGGAATCGAGGCTAATCCGGAGAAGATCACGGCCATCACCTCCCTGGCTAAACCGAAGTGTATCAATGATGTTCAATGCCTGGCAGGCCGTATTGCCGCGTTAAGCCGCTTATCAGCCGCCTTGGTGAGAAGCCAATCCCTTTGTATCAGATGTTGAAGAAGACGGATCAATTCGTCTGGAGTTATGCTGTTGATGAAGCATTTGAGGACTTAAAGCGGTAATTGGCCAATCCGCCTGTGCTCGCCGCTCCCATTGACAAGGAGCCGTTACTGCTATATGTTGCTGCTAATGCTCGTGCGGTCAGTGTGGCTATTGTGGTGGAGCGAAAAGAGGTAGGCAAGGAGCATCTGGTTCAACGTCCGGTTTATTATATCAGCGAGGTACTCATTGAGTCCAAGCAAAGGTATCCGCATTGGCAGAAGCTAGTATACGGAGTTTTTATGGCAAGCCGGAAGGTTAAGCAATACTTCCAAGGGCACCCCATTACGGTGGTCAGCTCTGCTCCCTTGGGGGATATCATCCAGAACCGGGAAGCGACTGGCCGGATTGCCAAGTGGGCTATAGAGCTTGGGCCGCACGGGTTGAAGTATGTGCCTCAGACGGCGGTTAAGTCTCAAGCACTTGTTGATTTTATCAATGATTGGACGGAACTGCAAGCACCTGAAGAAAAGCTGGATCACACATATTGGACCATCCATTTTTATGGATCCAGGCAATTGGAAGGCTCGGGGGCTGGAGTCGTATTAACTTCCCCATGAGGTGATAAGTTTTGTTACGTTGTCCGCTTAATGTTCCCTTGTACTAACAATGCGGCTGAGTATGAAGCCTTGCTCCATGGTCTCCGGATGGCTAAGGAGATGAATCTAAGTCGAGTTAAGTGCTTCGGTGACTCGGACCTCGTGGCTCAACAAGTATCTGGCACTTGGGATTCCAAGGACCCACTCATGGCAGCATATCGTCGTGAGGTGGATATTGTTGCGGGTCACTTTAAAGGCTATCAGGTGGACCACATGGACCGACGGAAGAATGAAGCGGCAGACACTTTAAGACGGCTGGGCTCTCAGCGCAAACCGGTCCCGCCCAATGTTTTTCTGGATGTGCTGCACAACCCGTCGGTCAAGCTCCCTGGTGAAGCGGATTTGGCTATTCCTGATCCGGAGGCTCAATTGGTGGCAGCTCTTCATGTCATTCTGGATTGGACGCTTCCTTACCTGGCGTACATGAACCGGGGCGAGTTACCAGAGGATGAGACTCTGGCCCGACAGATAATCCGACGGTCCAAGTCCATGACTATTATCAATGGCGAGTTGCATCATTGCAGTGTATCAGGGGCGTTTCAACGTTGTGTGTCTCCTGAAGAAGGCTGTGAAATTTTGCGTGAGATCCACGAAGGAGATTGTGGTCACCACGCCGGTTCAAAATCTTTGGTGGCTAAAGCGTTCTGCCATGGCTTCTATTGGTTAACTGCTCATGCTGATGCGGAAGATCTGGTCAGACGATGTGACGGTTGCCAAAAGTTTTCAAGACGTGCTCATGTGCCGGCTCAACAATTGAGAATGATTCCAATTACTTGGCCGTTTGCAACTTGGGGGCTGGATATGGTTGGGCCTTTCAAAAGGTCCAAAGATAAGAAGA